>NC_057795.1:628400439-628721266 GCF_018294505.1 Triticum aestivum | reverse complement strand
TCTCGTTTAACCTCATTTTCTTTCACACACAAATGATATATCTCCCTGTTCGGGCCTCGATCGACACACTCTATACTCTCTCACGCAGATTTTCTATCTAGGTCAGTCCATCCAAGCCGCCGCCACTCTTTCGACCCCATGGCGGGCCATGCTCACTCAATCTCTCTCTCTCTCTCTCTCTCTCTCTCTCTGTGTGTGTGTGTGTGTGTGTGTGTGTGTGTGTATGTCTCGATTGACCTCGCTCTTTCTCGGACAAAAACGATGTATCACCATGTTTGAGCCCAATTCGACCTATTCACATTGTATACTATCTCACCCACATTGTCTATCTAGGTCACTCTCTCCAACCCGTCTCACTCTTTCGATCGCACGGCGACCCTATGTGATCGATTGACCTTGCCTCCTCCCCACGAACAAAATATATCTACATGTCTGTGACTGGATCATCTCTCAAGCTCTATCTTACAGCCCTCACCCTTTCCAAAATCTCAATCGGACAATATCTCTCCAGAGCATATATATCTATTCAATGAATGTCGGACCACACTCACTTTGTCTCTCTATCTATGTCTCTCGATTGACCTCGCTTTCTCACACCATATCTTCCACGCATTGAAGCTACTACCTCTCCATCCCTCGTAAAGCCGGAGCTATTTACATTGCAAGTGGCACACCAACCTTGGATTAATTTGTGTAGGCATTTATTCCGATCGGTTTAAATTATATTTTAGTAGCATTCGGCCCACAACTACTCCAAACACCGTTGCAACCCCCGCAACTCCCCTAGTTGATTTCCTTCTGGCTCGGTCATCGCTCTCTCGCATGTCCTTTCTCGCCTTCAACATCGCACCATGGTATTATTGCAAAAAACTATGTTTTTCTCTTTAATTATTATAAATAAGCTACAAAACTACACACCGATAGTCCACTTGGAATGGAACAAAATTCGACCCACAAATTAAAGTGCTACAAACTACGCACCGAGGGGCCCACATGTCATGAAACAAATTTGGACCCATATACAAATTAAAAAATAAAGGACGAGGATCGAACATGCGACTGGGCCTTCAAGCCGCACGTCAATAGGCAACATACGTAGAACAACAATGTTTGTTGTACCCCCCTTTGTTCACATAATGTTTTTATATTACCACAGCCTATTTAATGGATAACATGTAATATTATTTTTAGTACTATTCGCCTTCACTTACTGGTGGGTTCCATGTGTGCTCTCTCTCTCTCCTCCCCTTCTACGTTTAGACGCATGGGCAAACACGAAGAACTCATGGGCGATGTTGCCGTTGACCATATCTTGACGCGTTCACAAGTCACGGCACCAGTTTCATGTACTAGCAGCACTAGTCAGTGTGTATGTGCAATGCACGTTAATTTGGAAGTATATTAAGTGCATGCGGATATTAAGTAGGATTTTATTTGCGTGTTATTATGTGATTAGCACTATTTTTGGCATGAAATTAACTCCACGCTAAATGTGTTGAGCGCTCGACATTGAAGCAGTCTAGGTCGTTGGATGACAAGGAATACATGTGGCTTGATGACATTTTATATTTAATTTTATACGGCTCTAGCAGAACATTCAATCGATCAAACCATAGATTTCGTTCAGTCTGACTCCGACTTTAAATTATACAATGATCGATATAAAATAAACGGAAATGATAAACGTTCGGATTTTAAGCATGGCAATCCGAATGTTTTTCATGGCAAATTTAGATTACGCGGCGGCAGCGGGGGCGTCTTGCGGTGGGAAGCGGCTCCTCTGTCGTGCTCTGTGTGTCGTCGGGCCACTGACCGACGGCGACGGCGGCGTCTTGCGCCGTTGTTGGCGTACTCCTAGACGTTGGCCTAGCTTCAAGGAAGGCCAAAATGTTCTAGACTTCAGAGCGAGTCAACTGGCGGGAGGAGGCGACTGGCGTTGGTGCAAGGAAGCGGTCGACGGCGGCCATCCATGCCACTGAGGGGGGCACTGGCACCCGCGCGGGGACAGAAGCTGTCAACGGCGCGGCGGAGACATTCGTGTGCACGGGCACCGGCACGGGCGCGCACGTCAGTGCACGTGCAGGCGCATGCGCTGGCAGGTGCACGGGCACCAGCATGGGCGTGCGCATCAGTGCACGCGCACGCGCATGCCCTGGCAGGTGCACGGGCACGTGAAAGTCGGCGGGGACCTCGTGGAACCCCGTGGGATCAAGCTCGGCGACAATGTGCGGCTCGCAGCCCATCAATGCCACGGGGATGGGCGCTGGTGCAATCGAGGCGACGGGGCCGGAACGGGAGTGGGGACACGCGCGGCGTCTTCCGGCAAGGCCAGTTCAAGCTCGTCCCAAAGCTCCTTATGTTCTTGAGACTCCGGCTGGGTGTCTTCCTCAGGAAACTGGAACACTAAGGGCAGACCATCATGATGCGGCATGGCGTACGTTTAGGTCAGGCTAGTTGGAGGTAGACAACAGGAGAATCGGAGAGGAAGAGAGAAGATTGTAGCGATACCGGGTAGTGCGGGGTTGATTTTAAACTGCGGCGCCGGCGACATTAAAAGTGTGAGAAGTTGGGAAGGGCTCGCCTCCCGATGAGCCTGCACAGCGGTCTGCTCGCACACCTCCCTATCAGCCGGCGCAGCGGTCTACTCGCACGCCTCCCGTCTACTCATCACACACTTGCTCGGATGGCACTTGCCGATGAGAAGCGGGGACTCGTGGTGGCACGAAACGCCCACGGTTTCAATAGTGAAAACATTCGCCTTAACGTGACAGGTCTTTGTTCTAAAATACCTTGGCTCTTCATTTGTGCAACTTGTCATAAGAAGCTTGTCTCAAATTGAAGAAAAAACTTACGAAGTAATATTTGTGCCATATCACGTGACCATGCTCAGTTTCAAGAATTCATGCTCACTTTTGGATTTTCTGAAATTTAAGATCCAGGATTCGAAACAATATCATAACCTGCATCATGCAATAACTTTTCAAGCCGTACATCTGTCCTGTTGTATTTCTTAAGAAAGGATTTGGTCAAACATTTTGCTTAGTTAGACTTCAGACAAGTTATATATGTAGAGTAAAAGGATAATCCTTCCATACCAGTGCATTGCCTGATATATTAACTCAAGTACTAGGCAGGAACAAATGGGCTCAATTCTGTGCTCATCCTGGTGCTAGAAGTAGTAGTACTAGCCAATGCAGTTGACGGGTGACCTTGACGAGCGGCGACCGGGGGAATTGAACCGTGCTCGGCACGATAGGTAACGTTGTCTAGTTACTAAAGCATCCCTCCGTTGTTCATTGGTAGTCATTATGGACCGGGGACATGAGGGGAATTTCCTAGGGCTGGAATTCTGGCCGCCAGATATTTTGACTTGAAACGCTGAGTCTCGACTGGTTGGGGTTGCCTAATGTGCGTACCACGCACGCCACCGAAGGACACGAGCCCAGTTTTTATTTTATTTTTTTAGGATCAACAGGAGCCAAGTCTGGCTGGTACGCCGTGGGTCCTACCATTGAGAATACGAAAGGAACCTTTTAAATTGCCGAACGAATCTATGTGTATACAATACCCATATTTTCCTTGCAAATACTAATCTTAACGTGGTAATTGATTTATGACGAGCTGTTGAATTAGAGTGAGTTTGTGATATAGTGATATCAACATGGATTTCACATTCATGGTATCCCTAGTAAGTTTTCCAATGCAAATTCAAATTTAAAAGATGAACAATATGGATGTGAGAAAACTTTGTATGTATCAAGCATATGACCACACACACACACAAACACACACGCACGAACACAACAACAATCCAATAAGTATAGTGCATCTATTTTCCAAACCATGCATGTATGACACGAATTCAAAATACTCCTTCTATTCCTAGATATTAGTCTTTAGAGAGTCAACAAGTGACTACATACGGAGCAAAATGAGTGAATCTAGACTCTAAAATATGTCTATACATCGGTATGTGCCAGTCCATTTGAAATCTCTAAATAAACTAATATTTATAGGAACGTATGGAGTAAAATGTAAGGCATGCATGGTCCTCAGTTCAATATTTAAAATGAACATGAGACTGGAACATGAATATTAAGTCTAGTACTACAATACATGCAAATGTTGTGTTTAGGCGGAGCTATGATTGTCGGGGGTCAACCCCTCGACCTTAGATAAAATTGTGGAACTCTGTTTAGGGTTGTTTAGATTATATTTGTCCCCACCCTCCCAACCATCGATTGGTTGTGCACCCCCCACCCCTCCTCCCCGGGAGAATATCATGTGCCCCCATACCTTAGATGCTATATGCTGATACAAGTTGCTTGGAGCTTGTAGATCTGAGATATAGCAGCTCACATGATGTGTCTTAATATTTTAACATGAAACCTTGATTAGTTTGAGAATTGCACACAATTTGTACAAAAACTACTCAGATGCCCTTGGATCCCATATCCAACGACCTCGAAGCTCGTATCACTGTAGCATCTAAGATGAAGGAGGACATCATATTCTCCTGTATGTAAGAATATCATGTGCTACCACACCTTAGATGCTTTGGTGATACAAGCTCTTCGGAGCCGTTGGATTTGTGACCCAACACCTCCTCGGTGGTTCGAATGGTTTTTTGTAGAAAATCCCCAAAAGAGTTCGGCCACTGCTTACAAGCACAAAGACTGCTCAGATGCCATTGGATCTCAGATCAAACGACCTCGAAGCTCGTATCACCGTAGCATCCAAGCTGCGATAGCACCTTATGTTTTCTCGCACGGGAGTATATGAGGTGCTCCCGCACCGTAGATTCTATGGTGATACGAGTTCACTGAGATCTAACGGCCCACAGTAGGAGGTTTGAATGTTTTTGCAATATACGGCTGATAGAGTTTGGGAAATGCGCAGAAAGTACAAGTACTACGCATGTGCCATCTGATCACTGATCAGACGACCTAGATGCTCATATCACCGTAGCGGGTAATTAAGCTACGGGGAGCACCTAATATGAGCAACGGGGAGCCGTTGGATCGAAGATGCAACGGCACACACGAGGCCTGAATGTTTTATTTGCAAAAAAACCTTTGGAGAGTTTGGAAATTGCGCATAATTACAAAGACTACTCCCAAGCCATTGGATCTCACTTCCAACGGTGTAAAAACTCGTATCACCATGGTATCTAAGCTGCGGGGTGGATGTGATATTCTATGCCGCTGTCATTTTTGTTCGTAAACTTGCAAAACACGTGTAACTCATGTCGTTACTTGTCTAACCGCGCAAAGTGTTTGTTCAAAAAAAACCATCCTACATTGAAATATCGGGGGGTCCCACTTGTCATTAATCAAATTTGGACCTAAAACTAACAAATCTGAAAGAGGAGATTCGAATTGGCAACCTGGACTAAAAAGCGTAAGTCGATAGCCTGAAACAACAACGGTTGTTGGCTTTGTCCCATAACTTGATTTTATACAGTATTACGTTGAGTAGAGTAGAGGGAGTGCATCATCAACATGTGCATGACCGTTGTCTCACTTACTGGTGGGTCCCAGGTCTGCGATCTCAATCTCTCTTCTCTCCATCATCTAACCTTTGCACGGGCACACACGAAGAGCGGCGCTAGCTTGCCGTGGTGTTATTACAACAACAAAAAAAGCTTGGAAAATTGAAGAATCGCCTAGAACAAGAGACGTTGTGGCTGGTCGAGACGGAGCTAACCACATCTATCCTCCGTGCCACGTTTGCATGATGAAGCTGTGTGGCTAGTGGGGTGTTTTCGACCGACTGGCTGGGTCCCGAGGTCGAACCATAGGTACTAGAGTTACTGCCGACGTCTGATACAGTACTCCCTCCGTCTAGGTGAGTAAGTCACCGTGACCAAGGAGGAGGGGAAAACGAGAGACCTTAATGTTTATTTGCTAATTAATAACATTGCATGCAATGAACTAACCACTGCATGTCGTGTTTGGTAGTCTCAAATCATTAAAAGCATGCACACCCCTCATCTCTTATTGGTTGATATGTCAAGAAACAAGAAACGAGATAGAAGTTAATGCACCGCGCCTAAGTGTTTTGGGATTATTTGATTTTCGTAAGATGACTTACACACCTAGACGGAGGGAGTATATTTTTACACGCACATTTTTCCTCCGTGCCGAGACGTGGCACACCCTACCGCGTGGTTTCGGGGTCCTCCCGGGTGGTGCACGCATATATTCTTCCTGACGTGGGACGCCCTACCGCGCGTTTTCTGGGTCCTCCTCGGTCGTAGCGCTGAAGCAAGTAAATGAGTCGTCAAATCACGAAAGACCACCTTTCCTGCCGAGTACATCAGTGAAGCACGGTGGCTAGCTAGTTGGGCTAGTTCGACCGATTAGCTAGGCCGCCACCACATTTGTTTTTTCACCCCTTTTTTATCTACTTGCCGGCAGGTAAATTTAAATATCCACCATGGTGTTGCTCTGGTGTTTGGGTGCAGCAGGATTTTTAATTTTTTTGATTGACGGGAGCAGGCGCGGCAAGATTTTTAATTTTTTGATTAACGGGAGCAGGCACAGCAGCAATTAGTCACGATGACTCTGCCTGTAAAACCCACTGCTCCCTGTTGTGAGAAGTCATCGACTGGTGTTTTATCGTGGTGAAAACCAAAAGATTCCCCACTCCTTGGCTGGCTCCCTCCGCCTTCCCGTAGATTGCATTGCCTTTCAGCCGTTTTGCCCCCTTTGCTTCCTCTCCCCATTGCTTCTACCTGGTGCCATGGCGGCGCAGCAGATCATGGAGTCCGAGGTGAGGCGCCTGACTAAGGAGCTCCATGCCAAGGATGCGGAGCTCAGGGCCAAGGACATGGAGCTCCGTGAGCTCAAGGAGGAGAGGAGTGCCATGCTCCTCCGTTATGTGCGGGAGTTCACGGAGCTTCAAAAGCGGCAGGCGTCCACCACAAAGATGCTCGAGGCGTCACCGGCTTTGCTGCAGAAAGCGGGAGATACGATAGGCCATCAGGGGAGCCGGCTGGAGCGTGAGCGGGGGGATCGTGACGAGGTCCAAGATCGCCTCAGCCACTTGGTGAACCAAGTTGCCAAGCACGTGTTGCGGCTGCGTGATGCCTGCCGTCGTGCCAGCGTGATGATGCCGGCCGTCGGGCTAAACCCATTCAACCACCCGGTTGACTTCAACGAGATACGGCTTCCTGACCTGGTCTCCTTCTTCACCTATATCTCCGAGGAGCTGAGTCGTCTTCACGCGATGGTGGGGGCTGAGCTGGACAAGGAGGGTTTGTGGGCTGCCGTCACCGTTGCCGGGCGAATCCTTTCAGGGCTCCATCACTGAAATCCATTTGTGCCATTGGACGCCGTCTTTGACGAGCTGGCTCCCATGGACCGGGAGCGGGCTCTGCGGGCGGTTGCACCCTGCATCACCAACGTTGTGTGCCTCGAGAAGCAGAGGGACTTCGGTGGTGTTTAGGCGCCCTCTGCATGGGCATGTCCATGTCTCGGTGCAACATGACCGTTGGATCAAACTCAGATGGTGTAGATCAGTCACTGTAGCACAAAGCATGTGGGTGTGTTTGGTTGCATTCTCATCTCAATATAGTTGTTTCCTCTTTGTGTATTTTTGTTAACCTACTAGTGCGGACTCATGCACCCTTCATGCACTCTGCCAAACACCCAAAAGTGGGTTGAGAAGGGAACTTTTGCTCCCATCTCGTGCACCCTTCATACGGAATTCCCCTTCATACACCCTGCCTAACACTATTCGTGCTTCATATGGTTCATGTTTCATGGAGTACTGTAGCACCGTACTCTCCATGCGCTGTAGACCTACTTCTGTTAACATTGATCTCACCGTTCATTCTCGACCGGACAGTCGAAAAAGCGGTACTATGTTACATATAGGAGTAGTTGACATGCGCACAACATCATTTGTTATCGTCATATCTTACTACACTAGCAACAAGATTGTCTATTGCTGACGTGTGAACCACTGCACATGCCTAGTAGTAAGAGCACTATGTATGTTCAAGTGGCTGCCATGTTTCGCACTCCTCCGTCGTAAGAGTGGAAACGCTTGTTGTAGTCATTTTTTTCTTCAGAAAAACAGTGGACACGATCTACCGTGCGGATCCTCCTCCAGCCATGCGCTAAATTACTCACTTTCGCTGACATGTGGGACAGCCAGCACCTAGGTCCACCAGCCATGCACTAAATTACTCCGTAGTAGAGTGACGGTAGACTACCACGATCGAAGCGCCGCAGTAATGCCCAATGAGCCGTCAAATCACAAAACCCCCTCCTTTCGAGTAGTAAGTTGGACGGACGAAGCAACCATCATTTCACTCATCTCTCTCGGCTTCCTCTCTTGAAGAAAACCCCCACTCGCTTTGCTTCTCCCTCATCTCGTTCCTCCTTTCACTCTTCTCTCTTAGCTTCCTCTCTTGGATGGACGCTGGAGCACCGGCTGACGTGATGTCTATGGCTCTGGCCAAAACCGTCGACGCTCATGGTACGAAGAAGCGCAAGCACCCCGCCGAGACTACCGCAGACAAGCTCAAAGCCATCGCCCTATCCAAGCCCCCCTCTCCGGGATCCCTCATTAAGCAAGTCCAGGTAATGTCTCTTGTTGACGATCTTTTTCTCGATCTTGATCGTGTTTTTTCATCTAACATGCAGTACTAGTACTGGTAGTACAACTTTCTGGGTGATCTTGCATGTGATTTTAGTGTGCCAAATGACGGTTCTAAATTCCTCTTTTGACCAAAACATGCGAGAGGTTGACACTGATTTCTTATAGATTACTTTCAACTACTCCCTCTGTCCCAAATTTCTTGTCTTAGATTTGTCTAGATACGGATGTATCTAATACTAAAATGTGACTTGATACATCCGTATCTAGACAAATCTAAGACAAGAATTTTGGGACGGAGGGAGTACTTTATGAACATCAATGCTACCTTTGAAGAGGGTATATTTGCCTCAGTAACTTGTGTTATGGATATTGCAAGTAATCCCTCTGCTCTCATGCCTTTGAAGACATGTTCTAGTGTCTTTGTTCACTCATTTCTGTGCGTATATGTAGTCATATATGGAGTATAATATCGAAAATCATCTTATATTTCTGAACGGAGGTAGTAATAAAATATGGTTTCTGTTTGAATTAGAACCAGGTCCGCGGTGGAGATGAAGTTCTCAAAGTCATGCCGTGTGAACTGGAAGACCTGGGGATGAGTTCTACTGCTAAACTATCCAGCTGTTGTGTCCTTGTCGCCACGTGTCCTGAACTAGTGTTTTCCTGTAGCATTGTTGTCAGGCGTGTTCTCGAGGCTGTACTTGACCACAACAATTTCCTGGTTGTGCCTTCGATTACGAAGGGTGTGGTTCTTGTAAAGCTTCCCAACAAATCTGATGCGGCCTGTCTTCATCATCATGTTTATGAGTGGAAAGACCACTCTGTTAGGTTCTCCAAGGTTGACAAGATGGTGATGGTGCATGTAGACATCTCTCACGAAGTCCATGGCCTAGTCAGTTATGCGGGGTTCATCCCGTAGGTCGGTGGCAAGAAATAGTCTGCAGAGTTTAATTAGTGCAACTTTGCTTGTCTGTAGTAAGTACTATTGTTCAGTACTTGATTTGTGTTTGTGAACCCTGTATTGTTTATTAGTACTGCCGCTTTTGGTGTGTGGTCAGTCCTGAGAACGGTCTATGTTAATGTCTGTCCACTCAATTCAGTCTGTATATTTTGAAGTATCCAGATCATCTTTTTTGTGAGGACGGTTTATCAATTATGGTTACACTCCAATATCTGTATGCATTGCAGGGTTTATCGCACCCACCAGGATTTCCAGTCCCATGGATGTTCGGTCCATACGATTTGTCACGACCTTTGGACTGTCCTGCTTGTGGGAGTAGGAGGGGCCCCTGCATGCCAGCCGTAGTTGGACGATCAATCTTCTGTTTAGTACTTCAACATAGTGATTTCCTGGTAAGGATTCACTCGTGTCACATCAAGTAAATCTTATTGATTTACTGTCTAAATCTTATTGATTTAATGTCATGTTTTCTTTCTTTTCCTGCAATTTTATGATGCAGGTTTTGCCATGTGACATTCATCACAGAATATATCGTTTGGTTTGCTCTACGATGGCTATTTTTGCAGGTTTGACTTCTTATGTCGTGTCAGTAACGAAGGCACTGTCCATCACTTATATTACTGGAAAAAATTGGATCAGTCTGTTGTCTGAGTACAAGCTGAATCCCTATGATGAACTGCAGTTTGGTTTAACAAAAACGCCACAATTAGTCCTTCTCGCGTTTAGAAGAAATGAAGAAAAAGACTGGATCAAGGTCACAGATCCTAGTCAAGTTAGAAAGCTGATCATAGCAAACCAGGCACGATCGCTGCTGTCTCGCACATCGGTACCACCTTCAGCAACGGATCGAGGACGGGCGGTTGCTCTAGCACTGATAGCGGCAGCAGCTCAGTCTGATCCAGGTGAGGATTGGGCACCGACCGCGTCAGCGGATCAGTCTGATCTACCGGAGTATCGGGCATCGACACCAGCACCAGCTCTACAAGGAGCACCATCTCCGACAGCAGCGGCGACTTCAGCACCTGCACCAACACTTGCACTTGCATCTGCTCCGGCCCGTGCAGTTGCACCGGCAACAGACTGGGCTGCAGTTCGCACTTCATATACCAAAGTCCTTACGAAAACCGACATGACCACCTTCTTGGTAAGCATTGGCCACCCAAGTGCTTCGTTCTTTTTTCTTTTCATGTTGTTTCACATGATTCACTGTGTTGATCTAACTGTTTGGGTATATCTTCTTGTTTGCAAACAGAGAATTCCTAGAGCAACGAGGGAGTCGTTCAACAATCTGGGCGACCGTGGCCAAGTTTCTCTTACCATGGGCAGCCTTGGTGTGAATGAACCTGCTCAATATACCGTAAGTACAAAGGATGGTCGCATGATGATTGATGCTAAAGGATGGTCAAGGTTCAAATCTAAATCATATCTTGCGGTAGGGGACGATGTCAAAATCGAACTTTCTTGGCAAGGAGAGCTGGTCCAAATCAACTTTGAAATTCTTCAGTAGCAGCACGCAACTGCCGAACTGATCTATCCTCCGAGAGATTTTGATGTAATAATCTGGCATGGTGAAACAAGTGTCCTGTGTGTATAAGTAGTACGACAGTATTATTTATCACATGGTATATCGTTGATAGAATTGCAACTCTGATTGCTGGTTAGGAACTGTCGTTCGATTTCATTCCAACAGCTGTCGTGCGTTATTCAATTTTGTGTATTCGCCTTGCGACAGCATCTAAAACCAGCGTCGTACCGATCGCTTGCAATATGAAAAGCGCTGAGGTAGAACACATGGGCCCCCAAACATGCAGGGTGGGCCTGCGGCCCAAAGTCCAGAACCGTGAGCCTGTCTGAGTATTATATTCTCAGCTGAACCCCCATAAAAAAAGCTGAACCCCCATAATGCCCGTGCGGTGTACGTAACATCAAGATGCATTTGTATGAGTATTTTATCTTGTGAGAGAAAAGGATGAATGAGGGAAGGCCTTATTTGCAAATGTGGAGAGGTGTGTGGGTGCCTTTTTGCACAATTGCCATAGTTTCCTTCCTATCCGTCAGATATAAATCGGACGGCCTATATTGCAGGATGGCAGGCACACCATCATCACCAACTCGTCTATACTGTGTTAAAAACAACTCTGTTTTCTATAATTATATATTTTATATATATTCCCCTTGATTTTTCTTATGTATAAAGTTGTGATATAAAAGATTTGTATATTTCTTTACAGAGGGAGTATCTCTTTGTCAAAAAATATATTTATGTGTAACTAGTTACTCCTATCTTTCTACTTCCTTTCGCTGATATGTGGGGCAACAGGCAACGGGGTCCACGTGCCATATGCACAAATTAGAGTGCACAACTGCACGGTAGACACACCCCGGTTGTAGCGCCGTAGTAATGCCCAATGAGCCGTCAAATCACAACCCCCCCCATTTTCCGGCTTTAGCAGTAAGCTGGACGGACGAAGCGGCAATATTTCACTGGGCCTGAATCTCCTTCTCCCTCGTCTGCTTGTTCAGAGAAAACCCCCTCTCGGCGATTGCATAGGGTTTTCTCATGGAGAACCAGGTACGAATTCTTCATCCATCCCCGATAAATCCAAGTCCCTTGGTCGCAGGTAATCCTAGGATGGCAGCCGCTGCCGTTGATGCATTTTTCTTCCTACTGAATCTAGTGTGTTTCATTTGCAGTGCCCAAAGTGCGAGTACCATACAGGTTTCTGCGCCCACGGTGAGACGCCACACTTGTTCCTTCTCATCCTAACACAGGATTTTGAAACATGCACAGTATGTTCCTAGAATCCTCTTTTCTATCCGGGAGGGTGGGGGTTTTTTGAACATGATGTCGACTAATTTGGAAATTTGGATTGCTATATTTGGATAAAAGGTACTACTAGTACGATGGTCAACACTAACGTGAAGGAGGAAGTTGTTTCTAGATTTGGATAGGGAATACATTGTGTTCTCATATTATTTTTCCTATAGTGCATTATTTGCTCTTCTAGAACACATGTACTCAAGATGCTCGGCCTTGCCATAACTGAATACACTAGTTTAATGGTCACAGTGAAGTCAAGCCATGGATATAAGTTCCGAGTTGGCTTCATGAACCAAGAAGATCGCTGCTTTTTTTATGGCCGAACTTGGATAAACTTTCTCAAGTGTTATGGACTGAAAGTTGGCGCACGAATGTTGATGGAAATAGCAGAACCTGGTCTCATCTTCACTGCGATCTTCCACCCCGACGTTGTTCCAATTGTTCATCCATGTTAGTTTTGTATCTGGTTCTTGCTTGTTGCCTCGATTACTTCTTAATCCACCTATTTTGTTTAACTAATCACAATTTAACTTTAGAAGTAGCAATGAATCTCTCACGAAGATGCTACTTCTAACTAATATTTTCTTATAATTGGTGGCACGTGTAGGTTTTTTTAGAGTTAAGCAGGCTGCTCGTTTGTTATTCTGTAGTAACTCAGCTGTTACTGATGGCACTGAAGTTGACTGGGACGACATCCACAAGTTCCTACACTTTATTGATCGTCTTGAGGTCCTTGTGGGGCGTTTCAATGGTGGAAGGCCACGTGGGATATGTGTGCCACTGCTGCACTCGTTGAACAGGTCCAACTGTGTCGAGAAACTTATGGTACGAGCTGTTTTCTGTTATATATGTTGTTCATAAACTATTGCTTATACACAGTTTTACAGCTGTGATCTTCTTGAAACAGAAACTGCCCAGTTCTATTGTTCCTATACAGATGCCTGACAATGGTCGGGTCAGACTTGCGCTTGGTCACAACATGATGTTTATGTCGACCTACTCAATTCCCCTTGGAGGTGAAAAGATACTTATTCATGGGTGGTCTCAAATAATGAAGGCCCGTCCATCTTGGAGAATAGGACAGAAGATTATGTTCATGCTTTTCCATGGCTCTAAAGCGAATATCCTATTTATTTGCCACATTGCGGGATGAAGCCGCTTTTAGAAGGTTGTGGATGAACGGGGTGGCACCTAGGCCTTGTCCTGGGGCTTGGCGGCCTCACCCTTGGTTAACTATAGGCAAAGTAGCACTTTTCGAGGCGTGCTTTGTACGGTTGAACCTGTATAAGTACTCATACTGCTTTCAGCTTTGGTTGTTAAGTGCCCCTGCTGGTTTCAGTTAAGGTTGTTAAGTACTCTGCTGCTTTTACAGTCTGTCGTGTTTCTTCAGTCCTGTCTTCCTCCAGCCGCCAAAACTAAACCAGCGCCGGCGGGGCCGCCTGCTTCCGCCTCCCATGGCTGGTTGTGCCTCAGCACACGCATCGCCGCCCCACCGTCTGCTAAATTGTTAACGCCGACATCCTCCGCGCGGTTTGGTGTGCTCGCCGCGGCGCCGCCCTCTCGCGTTGTCAACATGGTCAACAAACAACAGGAATCGGCAGAAGTACGTGGATAGGATGACAGTAGGGGCCCACCACGTCAGCGTATGGAAAAATAAAATGCTTCCTCCTAGTGTTTTCCTGACATCTGGGACCCACGACATTGTGAGCGTATATAGTCAATAGACAAGAGAACAGCACAAGATCGGCTGACATCTGGGACATAGCTGCTCGAGCAGTATTTTTTTTGTTATTGTTGAGATGGAGCAGGGTTTGAACTGGGTTGTGGCCCGTCTAGCCCAGGCTTATATTTTATGTTCACCATGTGACCAGCCCAGCTATTTTTTCTTTGTGAAAATGAGCCCAGTTTATTTTTTCTGAAGAATACCCAATCCAGGCCTACATATTTTTCTACGCCCTGATGGGCTGCAACTCTTTCAAGATGCCTGCAAATCTTGAAAGTAATATGAAATGGGTTGTAAATATAAAAACAGATGACAAATTGGCAATTACTTTATAAAAAATTTCACATTTTCAGATTCCTATTTCACTGGGCATTAACCTAATTTAAATATATCTTCAAAGTACTTTAAATCTGGCTCGACATTTCGGTATTAAAAATAGTTTGGAACCCACAGAAATATGCGAATTTGGCTCTGGCCAACCAAAAAAACGACTGCAATAAATTGCATAAGAAGTTACCATGAGCTATATATAAATTATTAAAAAAAGAAGGAGTGGTCTGACTTGTGGGCCTGTTTAGTTAACGTGTATGCAAGATTTTTTTAGTTATTATATACGTCAACAAACGATTCTAGCAGACGTAACCGTTGGATGTCAATCCAACGGCCGTCGTGTTTCTTCAATCTCTGATCTTCTTGCTCCAGCCACCAAAGCAGCGTCGGCGGGACCGCCTGCTCCCGCCTCTCGTGGCCGGCTGTGCTGTCGCGCAGGCCTCAGCAACCCCTACTACTCCCACCGTTGGCCAGGGCATCCCTCTAGTCACCCACACCCCCTGTTATTCTGCGGCGATGGCAGCCTCACACCGCAGCCGAACCGGTGAACCCTCGTACTCCTCTCCGCGCGGGCTTCCACTGCCGCGTCTTCCCCGGCGCCGCGTCGTCCCCTTCCTAGGCCTCGCCGTCGTCCATCGCCGTGGTGCTCTCGGCGCGGCATGGTCAATGTGGTCAACGACCGACTTCCATCGGAAGAGTACTGTACGTGGAGAGGCTGACAGCTGGGTCCATGGCGGCCGCAAGGAAGTGCCTCCTTATTACGCGCAAAATAATTATTCCTCCACCTGACAGCGGGGACCCATCGGACGGGCCACCATTTTTGGCGAAAAAACGTTTCCCCCCTGACTACTGGGACCTACCAGCTACACCTTCGCACGCAAGGAAGTGCGTCCGGGCAAAAAAAACAATTCGCCCCCTGACTGCTGGGACCCACCAGCTACACCTTCGCACGCAAGGAAGTGCATCCGGGCAAAAAAACAAAACGATTTGCCCCCCTGACTGCTGGGACCCACCAGCTACATATTCGCACGCAAGGAATTGCCTAACAGTCGGGACCCACCTGGTCGAAGCGTACATAGCGTTGTCATTCTGGTCGCGAACGTGTACGTACATACTGGTGGATGTAGAGGCGCGCATGTGTCGTAGTAGAGGCGCGCACGTGTCGTAGTAGAGGCACGCACGTAGCATGTACACGTACGTACAGTGGCCAGGGTGCAAGAAAGAAAATACGGCCACGTATGTGTACATACAGGCGGGGTCTCGAACGCCTACTCATGCATATGTACGTACGGCCAGGGCTCGTGTACATTGGCTGGGTCGGAACAGAGAAACAGCGTCGTCTTCGTGTTCATGGGGAGCCAACCGGCTAGGTCGGAACGGAATGCGTGGTCGTGTTCATTGGGAGGGCTTGGACGGAACAGCCGATGGAAACAAGGCCTGGAATACCGCAAAACGGAGGAAACGGCCTTGTGTTCGACCGGCCACGTTCGAAACGGGATCCTGTTCATCGGGAGGGGTCTGGCGTACCGCAAAACGGAGGAAATGGACCTCCTACGGTCAAAACGGGGGTCCTGTTGATCGGGAGGGGTGTGGCGTACCGCAAAACAGACGAAACGGACTTGTGTTGGAGCGCTACGGTCGAAACAGGGGTCCTGTTCATCGGGAGGGGTGTGGCGTACCGCAAAACGGGACTCCACGGGATACTGTTCATCTCCACCATCGACCTCCTCCAGCCTCCACGGGCTACTGTTCATCCACCGTCGACCTCCTCCAGCCTCCACCTGCGACTGTTCATCCAGGGGCTCCTGTTCATCCAGCCTCCACCGTGCGCTACTCCACCGGCTACTGTTCAACCACCCCTCTCCACGGTCTCCTGTTCAACCACTCCTCCACGGGCTACTGTTCATCCACCCCTCCACCGTCTACTATTCATCCAGCCCTCCACGGGGTCGTCCTGTTCATCCAGCCCTCCACGGGGTCCTGTTCATCCAGCCCCAACCGGCTCGATCGATCGGGGTCCTGTTCATCCAGAGGCAACGCCACGTGTCCTGTTCATCCACTCCCACTGCTCACTGTTCATCCAACCCCCCCCCCCCCCGCAACGCTCATTGTTCATCTAGAGAGGCAGCGTCGATCGGCTTCAGTTAGCAGCAGTAGCGAAGGAATCGATCGCTCGGGTTCAGTAACGCGTAGCCTACAGTGCAATCGCTCGGGTTCAGTTAGAGCCCAACGCCTCGCTCGGGTTCAGTTAGAGCCAACACCTCGCACAGACGCGCGTACGTGTACGAGAGAAACGCGCATCGCTCGGCCCACGACCACCCACCGTAACCGGGAACTCCCCGAAATTTTCCTCGCCCTCGCTTCTACCATGATTTTTTCCGTCATGGACGGCCCAAAGAATGTCATGCAGCTGCGTCTCCGGCCCGCCCAAGATGAAAAGCCCATTTTCTGTCATGATTTTTTGTCATAGAAGTAGGAGCCCACCACATCTATGATGATACCGGGTTTTGTCACAATTATCGTCATAGAAGTGTCATATGTATGACAGAAAAAAAATTCGTTCGGCCCAAAATATCACAGGTGTGTCTTTTTTTTGTAGTGCATGTCTGTGGTACTCCGATTTTCAATAAAACAGCTTGAAGGCCAATGCTAAATGATTCTTGCTCAATTATCCAAACACCGTTGTATGGGTAATGTCGTGGAATTTCTCTGCCCTTACCTAAAGGGTTTTCTACTGCATATCCTATCATGGATATCGTGCTCTGCTTGTCCTTGGGAAGGATATACCCCTGAAAAATGTGTTTAAATGCATTTTTTTCCTTTCCATTGTTTTGTTTAACCTTTCTTGTAATCTGACTTAACTGAGCAGTGTTAATCCCTACTTAGGTAAGCACCTTGTTGTACCACTCTGTCAATAAGACCCTGTTGCTATTGTTGATAACATTCTGGTAACCACCGATGGACGAGAACTTTGCCTAATGGCCGCCTCATTTCAACGAGTAGGAAAATGGTTCTCTTCGTCCCTCGCCCTTGGTACTGACATTGTTGCCGACATAACTGATAGGTTATTCTTTGATGTGCCTTACTATCATAACCGTGCAAGATGTCACCGCTCTCTAACCGACATGGTGGGCCCATGACCCACAGTTCCACAGGATCGAAATCGGACTCTCCTGTACACCCTATTGACAAAGTTATTCCTCGCGCTTGACTTCATATGTAATTCATGGGCCACCTGCCTAGTGATCTATTCTGGTATTAGACGTAAGACTTATTCCCATTGCTCTGAATTCCTTCCACACTTCATTCCAGGCGACGAACGATTGCCTATTTGCTTGACACTTCTATTTTGCACCTTCTTTGCTCTCTATAATGCCTAAAGTTTCAAATTTAGAGTTACTTTCCGCCACCTTCCCCGATGTTATCTACCAGATAGTCTGCCTTGCAGAGGTCCATTCTTCTAGTATACGCCCTTATTATATCGTAAGTATGACGGAGATCCCGAAGAAAGGATGCCTACTTCATCCTAATGACCTGAAGTAGAGAAATGAAGACGTCAACGTAATGGATCGACCTCTTCGAGAAGAGCAACCAAGACCGAGAAGAATCATTAGAATTTCGTAACCAGAACCTCCCGACCTTACGCCTCTTAAATCTCGGGACGAGATTCCTTATAGTGGAGGAGAATTGTGATGCCCGGATACTTAAGCTACAGTGAACCTCTGCTAATGATGCCACGTCACCTCGATTACTGTCGCTAATCTCGCATTAGTTCAAAATCGATTCGAATTCAAATTAAAAATCGAGCAAACAACAAAAGTTTTCAAACAATGAAACTAAAATGTTCGGGTCATGCCAAATAATGCATAGGTGATTATGGTGGTGAAACCAAACTTTTATGAAATGCTTAACTGCACTAAAATGATTTAAGTAGTAGCAACCCTAATTATTTAAATGCCTTTACTAATTAATAAAATATAAAACTAAGTTATTTGGGGACTAGGCTTTTTGTGAATGTGGACTAAGTTGAAATACTAATTTAGGTGCTAAGTATGTATTTTACGAAAACGGAAATAAAATGTATCTAAAATAAAACGGGAAAGAATAAATAAAAAGAAAAAAAAGAAAGCAAAGGAAAAGGGCCCCCCACCCCGCTGGGCCTCGGCCCACCTAATACTTACATAACCCCCCCCCACTCCACCGAACCCTAGCCACTAACCCCCCACGCTCCCCACTCTCCCCCACGATCTCTTCCCCCCCCCATACCGATTCTGGATCGGGGTACATGCTACGCCCCGTCACCGTCACCCGCCGGCACCGCTCGGACCCGCCCTCACCGAACCACCTCCCTGCCGGATCGATCCGTCCTCGACTCCTCCTCGTCGTGCTCTGCACCACCTTGCCACCCGGGTCCACCCATGCCGTTGTCGACCACGCCGGCACCGACCTATCCCCGGCCTGCCTCCTCGCCGAAGGTCGTCCCTGTCGACCACCCTGACCCCCGCTGTCTTTTCCCTACCGGCCCCGTGAGACTCCTCCCTCCTCCTTCTTCCCTTGTTCCCGCTCGCTGACTGCGCCCACGGCCGCGCACCCGTGCCGCCGTGCCCTCGCGCGCCCCGTCTCCCGCCTCTGTGCCGCGCTGCATTACTGTTGCACCGCTGTTGCCCCCAGACTCCTCCACCCGCACGGCCCCGATCCGGCTCTGCCCTCCCTGCGCCGTCCGCCTCCCTACTGCCCCACTGTCGCACACATCGCAGCACGCCCCGCCGCCCGCTGTGTGCGGCTGCGTCCCGTGCGCCCTCCATCGCACCGCCCTGCTCCTTCCCTTTGGCCCCGTCGTGGCCTCGCCGCTGCCACGCCGGTGACCCCCCACCCTCGCCGTGGCCCCGACTGGCTGCCCAGTGACCCCCCCCCCCCCCCCCGCCTCTGTTAGAAAAAAGAATTAGAAAAAAGAATATTAAATAAAAATACTAATTAATTAATTAATTAATTAATTAAATTAATTAAATCATGATTAGATTAACCTAATTAACTGCTATTAATTACTAAATAGTCAATGGCATGCGGGACCCACACGTCAGCGACCCAGTTAACACCTCTGTTTACTACTGATGTCATACCGATGTCATAAATGTATTTTCGAATTAAATTAATAATAATAAATTAAATTTTGTTTAAATCTTTAAAAATTAATATAAAATAAACCATAGCTCGGATAAAAAGTTTAATACATGAAAGTTGCTCAGAACAACGAGACAAATCCGGATACGTAGCCCGTTTGTCCGCCACACGTCCCTAGCATAGCAAACATGCAACATTTCACCTTTGGTTCATCTATCAAAAAACGCGAAACACCGGGGATACTTTCCCGGATGTTTCCCCCTTCATCGGTATCACCTACTACAATGTTAGATCACCCCTGGCATTGTGTATTGCCTTGTTATATTTTGTGATGCTTTGTTTGCTCTGTATTTACTGTTTCTCCCCCCTCTTCTTCTCTGATAGACTATGAGACTGACGCCGCCACTGCCCCGATCGACTACGATGTTAACGCCCCCTCCTTCTTGCCAGAGCAACCAGGCAAGCCCCCCCCCCCCCCTTGATCACCAGATATCGCCTATTCTTCCCGCTATTGCTTGCATTAGAGTAGTGTAGCATGTTACTGTTTTGATTAATCCTATTCTTTTGCATAGCCTGTCATTGTTGCTACATCTGTTGATACCTTACCTGCAATCCTAAATACTTAGTATAGGATGCTAGTTTATCATCTGTGGCCCTACATTCTTGTTAGTCTGCCATGCTATACTATCGGGTCGTGATCACTCGGGAGGTGATCACGGGTATATACTATACATACATACATACTATAATGATTAAAGTCGGGTCGGCTCGTAGAGTACCCGTAAGTGATTCCAATGTGGGGGCTGGAAGGATAGGTGGCTCCATCCTAGTAGAGGTGGGCTTGGGTTCCCAATGGCCCTCAATTGTTACTTTGTGGCGGAGCGACAGGGCAGGTTGAGACCACCTAGGTGAGAGGTGGGACCGGCCCTGGTCGGTGTCTGTGGTTACTTCAAAACAACACGCTTAATGAGATCTTGGTATTTGATCTGAGTCTGGACACTGGCCTATACGGACTAACCAACTACACGGGAACAATTATGGGCACTCGGCGTCGTGGTATCAGTCGAAGCCTTCTTGACGTCAGCGACTGAGCGGCGCACGCTGGGTTGGACCGCCTAACGCAACTTCCTTTGTAATGGAGGTTGCTAGGTCTGCTCACCGGCCGCGTTCGCAACGTGCAGGTGTGCAATGGGCGATGGGCCCAGACCCCTGCACGCATAGGATTTAGACCGGCGTGGTGACCTCTCTATTGTGCCTAGGTAGGGCGACGACGTGTTGATCTTCCGAGGCCGGGCATGACCCAGGAAAGTGTGTCCGGTCAAAGGGATCGAGCGTGCTAGGTTATGTGGTGCACCCCTACAGGGAAGTTTATCTATTCGAATAGCCGAGTCCCTCGGTAAAAGGACGACCCAGAGTTGTACCTTGACCGTATGATAACTAGAACCGGATACTTAATAAAACACACCCAGACAAGTTCCAGAGACAACTCGGTGATCGCTTTTCCACAGGGCGACGAGGGGAGGATCGCCGGGTAGGATTATGCTATGCGATGATACCTGGTGGACTTCAATCTACTCTCTTCTACATGCTGCAAGATGGAGGCTGCCAGAAGCGTAGTCTTTGATAGGACTAGCTATCCCCCTCCTATTCTGGCATTCTACAGTTCAGTCCATCGATATTGCCTCTTTACACATATACCCATGCATATGTACTGTAGATCCTTGCTTGTGAGTACTTTGGATGAGTACTCACGGTTGCTTTGTTCCCTCTTTTCCCCCTTTCTCCTATTCTTCTCGGATGCCACAACCAGACATTCGAGCCCAGGAGACAGACGTCACCGTCGACGACGACTCCTGCACTGGAGGTGCCTACTACTACATGTAGGCCGCTGACGATGACTAGGAGTAGGTTAGGAGGATCCCAGGCAGGCGGCCTGCGCCTCTTTCGATCTGTATCCCAGTTTGTGCTAGCCATCTTATGGAAGCTTGTTTTACTTATGTCTGTACTCAGATGTTGTTGCTTCCGTTGACTCGTTTATGTTCGAGCACTTGTATTCGAGCCCTCGAGGCCCCTGGCTTGTAATATGATGCTTGTATGACTTATTTTACTTTTAGAGTTGTGTTGTGATATCTTCCCGTGAGTCCCTGATCTTGGCCGTACACATTTGCGTGCATCATTATTGTACGATTGAATCGGGGGTGTCACACGCCCCCCCCCTCGTTTGTGCCTTGCCACTACACCATCAGCATTGAGCTTCGTCGCACCCGGCGGTGGTGGTAGCCAGCGATTAGGCTGAGCCACCATGGTTGCAGGCGTGGCCGGTGACGGTGTCCTGGACTAGGGGGTACTCAACACGTCGTCTCCCGATCAGTTGGATTGGGCCGAGGACCCCCATGGCCGTATACTCATGGCCAGTCCGGACAGCTGCCGCATACAAGGAAGAATCCACAAGACTTGGCGATCAAGATAAGGACTCCTCCCCCACCGGCATATTCGGCTAGGACTCTTGTTATCCTAGGCCTCTGGTGCATTATATAAACCGGGGCCAGGCTAGTCGATAGACATATACGAACAACAATCATACCATAGGCTAGCTTCTAGGGTTTAGCCTCTCTGATCTCGTGGTAGATCAACTCTTGTACTATCCATATCATCAATATTAATCAAGCAGGAGTAGGGGTTTACCTCCATCGAGAGGGCCCGAACCTGGGTAAACATTGTGTCCCTTGCCTCCTGTTACCATTGATCCTAAGACGCACTGCTTGGGACCCCTACCCGAGATCCGCCGGTTTTGACACCGACATTGGTGCTTTCATTGAGAGTTCCGCTGTCTGATCGGCGAAAGGATCAATGGCTCGACTGCAGGTCAACTGCGACGTCGGCTTCTTCGTCACCAGCTCGACTGGTCACCTTGGTTTGACCGAGGACTGCACCCTACCTCCGATCATCATGTTCTGATGAAGGTCTTCATCAACACCAACTCCGATCTCTATCAAGATCATGGAGGAGTCATCCATGGAGCTCGGGGGCTCAACGTCAACATTGCCCTCAGGCGACCGTGCTATTTTTCTGGACAGCAAACTTGTATCCGCCGCTACCGCCTCCTCGAGTGTCGCTTAAACGATTACTTCGATGGAATTATGCGGAATTAAGTAACAACCCTACAAAAATTTCGTCGAGTTTCGATGGAGGAATCTCCGGCAATCTCCGATATACCGGAGCCTTGTTGAATCTGGACGAGAATCCGGACGAGTTTAGGGCGTGGTATCCAGCATCTAGCTCGGATGTCCTTTGGAGGATCCAACGTTGATTTGCTGCGGAATTCCCATATCTACCACCTGCCAAAAATTCAGCTTGATCCGACCGTCCAAACTCCGGGAAACTTCCGATTAGTGCATCACTTTTTGGATCTGTTTTCTGCGCAAGAACGAATCCGACCTGAATTCATCTTCTTTATGAACGGGATCTCGGACATCCCTTTTGAAGGAAGTTTTCGTATGGGGTGTTGTGTTTTATTCCCAAACACATCCCAGTAGTATTAAAAGTATTGTTGCAATACGAACTTCACCGTCGCGCCGGTGTCAAACCAGTCTGACAACATCACTCCACGGCGGCCGACCTGCGTTAGACACGTCGTCGCTTTGTTGAGCCGAGCTCAATTTCTTCGGATCATCATCTCGGCCAGCCGAACAATAGTTCGGCATCGCAAAGAATAAATCGTCACCAACATCGCTGCCCCACAGATTACACGGAGCAGGCACACCTGCATCGCCACACGGTCATTTCATCAAGCCGACATCTACCACGTCACGACCTGCATCGCTGGACCGGGGGCTTCATCATCTCTTCATCAACCTACTCCGGAGACTTCGGCGTCGCTGGCCGACCAGCTCCGTCACGTTAGCTGGACCGAGGGCTTTGCCTCGGCGAGCCAACCTTTGCTAGCATCGCCATGCCGTTGCTTTATCGCCCATTAGGCGATAGGTGTGCGGATCGAGTCCCAATTTTGGGAATCACCTTTCTTCGGATTGCTACAACAAATAAGCCATGTGCTATTAATCCTAGTATTTTTTTGCTTGTTAGGGTTCATTTTTCGCAATGAATTATTACTCTGGTTTGTCCGTCATATGTACGCAGGTCTATCAAATGGTGGCCGCATTAACGATGGTCGCATGGTGGTTCAGTCAGTTTCCGTACATAGTCCGGCGAACGCCGCATCCGGAACTCAAACCGACCTATGAATTCAGGCTTTGCCATGCCTTTACCGCATCACGCCGCCGCCCTGCATCGACATTGACTTCGGTGCCAGGCCATATTTCTTTTATTACTCACTTTGCATAAATTATTTGTTATGGAATGAATTTTTTTTATTTTTTTATTATTACTATTATCTCCGGTTTGCACTATTTTTTGTGCACAGGAAAATGATCCAGCCGGACTATATCCTTTGGCGTCACCTTGGCTGGACGGGGGGCTTCGTCAACACTTCATTACCCCATGTCGGGGACTTCGGCATCACCCTACCGTCCTGCATTGACCGTGCTATGTCACCACTTCAGGGTGTCGAGCTCTTTGCTCCGCCACCTTAGGACTGGCTCGGGGATCGAACCTTGTCCCGCATCAAGCTTGGACCGCGTCATCAATACCGAACACATTAACGAGCTAAGTTGTCTTCATGCTCAATGTTTTAAAATTTTAACTTGTGTTCGGCTCGGCCAAGCATTATACTTTTTTGGAAAAAAAGTTTCTTGTAAAAATTTCCTTGTCCAAACTTTGTTTGTGACCCACAAATTCAAATACCCTGTTTACTTGAGGGCTTCCTTCATGAAGCTTTTTCCTCTTGCATATGGTTATACTTGTACAGCTTCGTTCCTTGTTCGTGTATTACGCCACAATATGCACCATATTGACTTAAGCGATTTGCAAGCTGGGTTGCCTGGCTCCTGTGCTTACCCCTACGCTCCTGATTGTTCGGCTAGGGAGTAAAGGGAGCACCTCTGCGATTGTCACGATCGGGTCACCCAAGCCGGACCTCAGACTGGGTGAAGCCGAATGCTAGCGCTCTTATTGTTTTCAATCATGGTCGGCACACAACGGAACTCATGAGTACAAAAAATCTATTGCACAAGTCTCATAATAACAATGAGCACCGAAGAAAGGTATCGGTGGGGGTACTATTTTCTTCGAAGATGCTTCTTACACTTCGTAGTAATATAGCATAAGTTCCCTGAGCGCGCTTTGTCTGTTACAGCCTTATGGCCTGATTGCCTGGTTATTGGAAACACCGTCGATATTCTTGACAGATGGAGTACATAACACTTTTCGGTCCTTGACCGAAGAGGGAGAAGCCGACGGTCGGTTAAGATGCGTTTAAAGTTCGGTTGAACATAGATATGATATAAGTACTTTGGTACATGCAATCATTCTTTTACCCAAGTCACTTGGGGGCTCTTAAATTTATATGAGCCGTTTTATGACAAGTGTTTTTCTTCTTAGTCGTTGCAAAGTTTTTATTATTATTTATCACTCCTTTTTTCGACACAAGTGTGCGGTCACTAGCCGGAGAGCCTAATTTCTCTCTCAAAGCCGCTAGAGTTTAGTTTGCTAAACTGGCCTAGTAAGAAGTACTCCGCCTTCAAGATAGGAGGTTGAAGTCGTAGGCTGGCTCGCTTGAAGTTTTGAGATAGGATGTGTCATGTTAAAGCACGGCAGAAGCACCTTTTTTTTCTAAAGTCCAATTTTTAGATTGGCACCGAACACTTGATCTAGTTCGGACATTAACCTTTTGAATAAGTTTTTTGGCTTTTCGAGCCCATGGCACTTTTAAACTATTTGTGTGTTTTCAGCACAAGTCTCGCAGTGCAACGCCGAACACCTTTAGAGATTCGGCAAAAACATTCTTGGATATTGCTATATATGCATCGGTTTCGAATTGTGTCTTCGGTCAATAGTTGGGTTGCCCGGCTCCTGCACTTGCCTCCTATGTTCCACTTTGTTCGGCTAGGTGTGCAAAGGGAGAACCACTGCGATTGTGCTTCCAGCTCACATGGTTAAGCACCTCAGTGGAGAAAGCCGAAAACTGACTGTCACAATAAGCGTAAACTGGTCAGCGATCCGATGACGGCGTTAAACGACGGGCCATTCATAAAAATGGCCGAAGTGTTTATGGCTTGACCTCGACTGTCGCCGAACACTACCGGGGGCTATTAACTGGCCTCCCAAACTAAATCCTCGATATTTTGCTCTTACATTGGAGCTGAGGTTTCATGATCATGCTTAGCATGACAACCCAAAGAAAGGAACCGATAGCGGGACTATTTTCTTTGGAAGACATTTCTTCTGTTAAACAGTAATATAACATTTCTCTCCATGTACCTTTGTTTATAAAACCGTACGGCCAGATTGCCTTGTTTGTTGTAAATCTTTGGCCTCATAAAGGCTTTATAAAGTAGGACAAACACTCCTCGGCTATTGGCCGAGGAGGTGGAAGCCGATGGTCGGTCAACAAAGTTTTGTACAATGCGGATCCGAGCATTAATGACATAAAGTACTTGGATACATAGAGTCATTACACATAATTTGTGATTTTACTATGGATATCGATCCTTAATTCGGCCTCCCGTGCTCGCATTAAGGCTCGGGGGCTACTGGGCTTCGGGCTTATTATTTACAAATATTAAAGGGGCACATTGATCCCCCGATCTGGTGTTGCCACCCGACCAGTGTCTCGGGGGCTACTGCATTGCCTGTTCTATGCAAAAAAATTTAAGTGCAATACAGTTTCCGAGGAGATTTTGATCCTCAGGTTGGTCGGCCGCACCCAACCTGAGTCTCGAGGACTGAGCACGCCGCTTTTTGTGTCCCAAAGTATTATGCCGAGCTAGGACTTGATCCTCAGACCAATTTTTCAAATCAACCTGAGTCTCAGCGGCTACAGGGATCACCGGTCTTATGTCATCCTTCATGTGCATCTCGGGTTTTAGACCGATACCCACCTTGAGGGCTACTAGCTATGTATCTCGGCAGAGAATAAATTGCACCAATCAAAAATATTGAAAAAAATTGGCCCACATTCGGGGAGGTGCACCACCTCGGAAGCAGTCCGGCATAAAGCTCGGGCGCTAGTGGCTGGCTCCATAGAGGGCATTTCCGGCATTAAGCTCGGCTAAACTCCTTCAAACTTCTTTGAACCAAGGTGATTTACGACACCTCGGATACAGTCTGGCGTTGGAGCTCGGATACATAGTCCGGTGTTAGAGCTCGGATACATTCCGGCGTTAGAGCCGGGAAGCAGTCCGGCATTGGTGCTCGGCTGCAAGAGATACCTTGAATGCAGTCCGGCGTTAGAGCTCGGACGCAAGAGGACACTGCCTCCCGGGAACAACTCCGAATCCGAGGTGTGGCATAAAAATAACAAGGCATTGATAAAGGCCGGAAACTTAAAGGGGCTCCTCGGATACCCGACGTGTAAACTCGTCGAATGCATTTCGGCGATCCTCAAGATAGAAGATGAGAAGATTTGTTGAACCAGTTTTCAAGACCGGCAACCGAAGATGAAGAACAGTTCGGAAGAATCAAGGAGCGTCCCTAACTTGAAGACCGGTTCAGGGGGCTACTGACGGTGTCCTGGACTAGGGGTACTCAACGCGTCGTCTCCCGATCAGTTGGATTGGGCCGAGGACCCCCATGGCCGTATACTCATGGGCCAGTCCGGACAGCTGCCGCATACAAGGAAGAATCCACAAGACTTGGCGATCAAGATAAGGACTCCTCCCCCACCGGCGTATTCGGCTAGGACTCTTGTTATCCTAGGCCTCTAGTGCATTATATAAACCGGGGCCAGGCTAGTCGATAGACATATACGAACAACAATCGTACCATAGGCTAGCTTCTAGGGTTTAGCCTCTCTGATCTCGTGGTAGATCAACTCTTGTACTACCCATATCATCAATATTAATCAAGTAGGAGTAGGGTTTTACCTCCATCGAGAGGGCCCGAACCTGGGTAAACATTGTGTCCCTTGCCTCCCGTTACCATTGATCCTAAGACGCACTGCTTGGGACCCCCTACCCGAGATCCGCCGGTTTTGACACCGACAGCCGGTCTTGCATTAGCCATCGCTAGCTGCTCTAGTTCTTCCAGAAATCTGTTAACAAAGAGGATGGTCTGCTGTGGACTCTAAAAAATTGCCTCATAGATAGCTTTGCGCCTAGCATACCAGACCGCCCACAGAGTTACCGCCATTCTTGTAAAACTTGCATGCTCTAGGTTTTCATATAGGTCAAACATCCTATTCTTAGCACTTGGCTCCATATTTTCTGCCATCTTTGCAACAAGACTATCATCAAATAGGGCCCAGATACATCTGGACATGGTACAGGATACAAGTGCATGTCTCCATGAATCGGTTATGCCGCAAAGCGGGCAGGTAGACTGGTTCACCATGTTCCGTTTATGCAGCACATCAGTTGTGGGTAAAGAATGGCCCGCTAGTCTCCAGAGGAAGACCCTGATCTTTGAAGGGATCAAGAGTTTCCATAGAGATGTCCATGCTTTTTCCTCTCTGTCGTTGTATGAGGACCCGGATCTACCCTCGAGCCACTCCTCCCTCTGCAACTTTGTTTTCGCGAGGAACTTGTATGCTAAACTAACTGAAAACCTCCCTTTGGGATCGGGATACCATGCCCAAAAATCTTTCGTGTTACTCGTGCAAACCGGGATCTTGAGGATTGCGTCAACATCAAATCGGAGAAACACCGATCGAATCAGTCCCACCTCCATTCGCTAGCCGATGGTGTGAGAGCTCCGAGACCTTCATCGGGGGATTTGTCACAAGTGAGGTTATGGGTCTTGGAGTAGTCTCTTTCGATATCCAATTGTCTGCCCAAATGCTTGTCGTCTGGACATTGCCAATTCGCCTTATCAAGCCCTGCTTGAGTACGTATCGGTCCTCAATGATCGCTCGCCAAATCTGTGAAGGGCGTGACCCCAACTCAACATCTAGGAGAGATGTATCCGGAAAGCATGATGCTTTGAGAATTCTAGCACTCAAAGACGATGGTTCCTGTAAGATCCTCCATGCTTGCCTTGCCAATAGTGCCAAGTTAAAAAGCTCCAAGTCCCTGAAACCAAGCCCTCCTAAGTACTTAGGGCGGGTCATGACATCCCATGAGACCCAAGAAGGTTTTCGTTCCCCTTGTCTGCAGCCCCACCAAAACTTCCTTATGACGGATTTGATGTGATCACACAATCCTCTTGGTAACTTAAAGCAAACCATAGAAAAAATCAGGATTGCCTGGGCAACCGATTTGATCAGAACCTCCTTGCCTCCCGATGATAGGCATTTACTCATCCAGCCTTTTACTTTGTCCCAAACGCGATCGCTCAAATATTTAAAAGTGCCCTTCTTTGAGTGCCCCACGTCTGTTGGCATACCCAAATACTTTTCACTCAACGATTCATTAGGGACATGCAAGAAACCCTTAACAGCATCATGAACTATCTCCGGAGTTCTCTTGCTAAAAAAGATAGAAGACTTCTCTCTATTAATTCTTTGGCCTGATGCCAAACAATATGTATCCAATAGGTTTGGTACTGCTTCTGCTCCATCAACGCTCGCTCTGAAAAATAGCAGGCTGTCATCTGCGAATAAAAGATGGCTTACTGGTGGAGCCGATGGTGCCACCTTAATGCCGTCGAGCTGGGATGACTGATTCTGGGAATATAAGAGGCACGAAAGGCCCTCTGCTGCCAACAAGAAGAGGCATGGAGAGATTGGATCTACCTGTTGAATACCCCGTGTGGGTTTGAACTCCTCTGATTTTACTCCATTAAACATTACCGAGAAAGAAACCGAGCTCACCATATTCATTATAATAGTTATCCATGGTGCAGCAAAGCCCAGTTTTTTCATAACAGACTTGAGATAATCCCATTCAACTCTATCGTAAGCTTTCATCATATCCAATTTCAGTGCAAAAAAAAGTGTTATTCTTTGACCTATTCCTCTTCATGAAATGAAGGCACTCATATGCTGAGATAATGTTATCTGTGATGAGTCTACCAGGAACAAAAGCGGACTGTTCAGCAGATATGATATCAGGTAGAATCACCTTGAGATGATTTGCCAGCACCTTGGATGCAATCTTGTAGAAGACATTACACAAACTGATAGGACGGAATTGTGACAATAGAGTAGGGTTAGGTACCTTTGGGATAAGCACCAACATTGTGTCATTCAAGCACTCGGGGCTTTCTTCCCCACGGACTATGCTCAAAACTGCCTTGGTCACCGTCTCCCCACAAATATCCCAGTGCCTCTGAAAAAAGTGTGCGGGGAAACCATCTGGTCCCGGCGCCTTTGTGGGGAACATCTGAAAAAGTGTCGTTTTTACCTCCTTTTCTTCGTATGGTGCCAACAGAATATCATTCATGGCTGGGGTAACCTTGGTTGGGACATGCTCAAGCACCTCGACTACCCCTTGCACTCCCTCAGATGTGTACAAATTTTTGTAAAAGTCCAGAGCTAGTTGTTGCATTTCAGTAAGATCATCTATAAGATGGACGTCTGTCTTTTGTAATGCCTTGATCAGGTTCTTCCTCCTCCTCAAAGATGCACGCAGATGGAAAAAATGCGTGTTTTTGTCCCCAGCCGAGAGCCATTCCACTCGGGAGCGTTGCCGCCACATTAGTTCCTCACGCATATATAACTCGATCAAACGATCATTGATTTTAATCTCAGCACTTGACGGCCCAGTCCTCAACACATCACTCCGCATCCTTTCGAGTTCATTTTTCAAACTTCTGATCCCCCCCGGATGCTTTCAAAGGTTGCCTTGGACCAGTCGCCTAAATTGTTCGCGAGTGCAACAAGCTTAGCGCAGACGCTGCTGGCCATCATATTATGGTTGTTCGGCTCCGATGCAACGCGGATCGTGGGTTTTAGCTCTGAATGTGTGTCCCACATAGTTTCATATCTGAAGATCTTTGCCTTCTTCTCTGTACTAGCCGGAGCCAGATGCAAAAGGATTGGTGTATGGTCAGACGTGGCTGTTGTAAGGTGCTGGACTGCGGCATTAGGGAATTGATCACACTAGCTTACCGATCCCAGCGCCCTGTCTAACCGAACACGAGTGTACGTCCCACCCGTAACCTTTTCTCGCACGTCCATTTGTTTCCTTTAAATCCAAGATACAACAATCCACACACATCAACGACATCTCTAAATCCTTGTATTTGTGACTGGCTTCTAGCTCCAATTCCGTCATGCTCATCATGTCGAAGGACCTCATTAAAGTCTCCCAAACATAACCAAGGTATGTCATGCAGGGTTGACAAGTTTTTCATTGTATCCCAAGTGTGATAACGCATGTGCGTTTGTGCCTCCCCATAGAAACATGAAAGTCTCCAAAGGTCACCCCCAAGATCACTCACCCTGATGTCTATGTGATACTTTGAATAACCCAAATTCTCAACTCTTATTTCGTTGTTCCAAAAGATAGCCAAACCTCCACTCCTACCAGAGGAGTCAACAGCAAATGAATTATCATAACCTAAAGTACTTGTTAGGCTTTCTGCTCTAACTCTATCGATCTGAGTTTCAACTATACAAAGTACTTTAGGGGCAAACTTTGTCGCGAGTTCGCGTAGCTCTTGAACTGTCGGGGCGTTGCCAATCCCGCGACAGTTCCAGCACAAGATACTCATTGTGCCCGGCGGTCCTCCGCCGGGGAGGCCGCCGATCTTGCATCATTGGGTTTGTGACTGCTAGGGGTCCTCTTCAGCACTCCATTACCGTTCTTCTCTAGTCCCATCACCGTTTTAGACCTCTTTGGGTCCTGCTTGGGGGGAGGGCTAAGGGGAACTACTGGCGCGCCCTTGTTCTTGTCAACAGGGACCAACTCCAGGCTTGTCGTAGTCGTCGGGTTTTGGTTCCCAATTATTTCCTCAGAAGAGCGCTTTCGACTAGGATCGGTCACCTCCATCTCAGAATCATCATCCTCGTATGCATCAACCTCATCCGCATCCCCTTTTCCTGAGCTCTGCCCCTTTTTTGATCTCTGAGAGTAGTTGCGCCTCCTAGTGGCCCAAGCTGTAGCTGCCGGTGCTCAGGTTCTTGTACATCAAAGCTGGGGGGTGCACTCCATCCCCATGTTCCTTGAACTCATGCCCCATCATACCACATACCTGACACCAATTTGGGAGGCGCTCATATTTCACCGCAAAGATCTCGCGCTCTGCCGCACGGACTATGGACGTTGCTTTCTTTAGCGGTTTGTGAACATCTAGGCGCACTCGCACCCTGTAAAAATTTCCTTCAAAGTCAAAGGAGGCGGGCTCGGCCTCCACAAACTCTCCCAACCTAGCAGCCAGTGCCTTAACCTTTCCATGGTACGCAATTGGGAGATCGATGATGCGTGCCCAAATGTCAAAAGTGAACAGATCAATTGAAGTTGGCTTGGTGTAGCCATCATAGACGACGATGATCACTGGGTTGCCCTTGAAGTGCCACGACCCCCCCTGAGTAACCTTCTCCCAGTCCCCCAAACAGTCGAACTGCATGATGAAGAGGTTCTCCTCCAGAGTCTTGATCTTGACTGGTCTTGCTAGATCCCACGATGCCCTCATCTGACGGAAGAACCAGTAGTTGCTGAAGTCTTTGTCCATGTGAACCCGCACCAAGATCATCCACCCGAGGTTCTTTTCTGACGGGGCATCCTCCTCCTCAAACACCACATCATCAAGATCATCCTCCTTCAGGTCAAGTTCTTTCATGAGATCCTCGATCTTCCCCTTCCCTTTGTTGCCGAATGCCGAAGACCCGCCGCGTGCTGCCATCCTTACGATAGGGCAGATCGATCTACCAGCCCCCAGAAGAGAGGACTAGTTGAACGAGGAAACCCTAGAAAACCCCCACAATCTGAAACCTAGTCAGGGCCGGGGAGTAGCACGAGCTACCCTTGGATCCGTCCCAGCCAAAGGAACCAGAGAACGATGGAGGGAAGGAAGATTTTCTCCACAGCGCCGGCGGCGACGAGAGGAACATAAACCCTAACGAGAGGGGAACCCGCACTCCTTAATTAGTTGCCCGCTGTATTTGATGCCTTAAACGCGAAATAGGAAGCGGCAAATAAACCGCCCCGGTCTAGATGGGCCGAGCCCTTCCATTTCACCACCTAGTCCAGCCCATCCTCTCTCGCGGGCCGAATATCCCTCCCCTGCCGCCGGCGTCCGCCTGTCCCCTGCCCGGCGCATGCTCCCTCGCAGCGGCGGAGGCCTCGGTCCTCCGGTTCGCGTTCGCCGGCGAGGAGGTCGCCGGCGCTGCACGCGGTTGCGCCGCGAACGGCGGGACCAGCCGGAGCCAAGCGCCGCACGCAGTCTGGCCCGCCGGCAGAGCAGATTCGTTCGGTGATGGCTGCGCCTGTTGCTGTCTCAGCGTCGACGAGGATCCCCTGAGACGGCCACCAGTAGCCTCCTCACAAGGTACCCACCACCATCTCCTGCGAATCCCCTTGGCTTTAGCCCCCACCCCCCATTTCTTATATATTTCGATAAGCGCCTGCATTTCCAGCAGTAGTATATCTAACAGACTAAATTGCCTAAGCCAACTGTACTACCAGTACTAGTACAATTCGGTAGCTCAAATCGATGCATTGTCGAATCACCATATTATGTTGCATTGGGGCGAAGTTCTAGAAGCGAAGCATATGCCCCGCCCGCGATGCCCATCAGGGTCTCATGCGTTCCTTTCTCCACGATTGCGCCGTCCTTCAGAACTGCAATTATATCAGCCCCCTGGATCGTCGAGAGGCGGTGTGCCACGGTGACAGTTGTCCTCCCAAGCATCACGCGGTCCAATGCGTCTTGAACGGCGCTCTCTGACTCTGCATCTAACGCACTTGTTGCCTCATCCAGAAGCAGTATCCGTGGGTCCTTCAGAATAGCCCTTGCAATAGCTATGCGCTGTTTCTGCCCACCGGACAGTTGGGTCCCTCTCTCTCCAACTGACGTGTTGTACCCCTGTGGCATGCTCGATATGAACTCATGGGCATTGGCTGCTTTAGCAGCTGCAGCAATCTCTTCCTCGGTTACCTCTTCATGCTTTCCATACGCTATGTTGGCTCGTATTGTGTCGTTGAAAAGGACTGGTTCTTGGCTTACCAATCCCATCTGGTCCCTCAACCAACTCAGCTTTAGGTTTTTGATTTCCACTCCATCCAATAAGATCGCACCAGAATCTGGATCATAGAAACGCTCTAGTAAAGCAATTACTGTAGATTTGCCGCTGCCACTTTGACCAACAAGCGCAACAGTCTGCAACAAACATGTTTCTAAGTAAATTCCTGGGATTTTTTTTACTGAAGAATAGTAAATTGAACCCTCTCAGAATAACAGTGAGAAAATGAAAAAATAACTTCTGGTTTTGAATAAGACCTTTCTAGAGGGAATGTTCAAGGTGAAATCGCTGAATATTTGAACATCTGGACGGGATGGGTATTTGAAGCTGATATGCATAAAATCAATGTCACCCTTGACAAGCTCCATGGTAGAACCCTCTTCGCTGCTGGAATCGATTTGGGATTTTCTATCTAAGATTTTGAATATGGAAGTTGCAGAATCATTTGCCTTGGCTGAATCAGAAGCCATAGCACTAGTTTGTGATGCTCCAATCATGGCCAAAACCAGAGCAAAGTAAGCCTGCATTATAATAATTTGAAGTAAATATCATAGTAGGATATCTGGATAGAATGTTTTGTTGTATTGAAATGATTCCTAGTGGTTACCTTGAAGACGCCGCCAAAATCGGAGTTGCCTTGACTAATAAACTTCGCACCAACATAGTAACATAGAGCAGACGTGACATATAGCATCGTATATGAGAAACCAAAACCAATGCCTCCAACTATTCCTGTTCGAATTCCTTGGTTTTTAGAAGCTTGGCATTTCTGATTGTATTTTGTCACCACTCTCTTCTCGGCACAAAAAGAGGCCACTGTTCTCATGTTACCAACTGCGTCAGTTGCCACTTGACTTGCTTCTTCGTACATGGTCTGTTATCACATATTCAGAAATGATGGGGAAAATATATTACAAGTGTCACCAATATAGCAATGTTAATAAGAAAGAAAGCACTGTTGACATCATAGTAGCACAGAGACAACTGTTAATCAGCTGTTCTAAGTTATCCACCTTTTGTCAGCATGAGGTGTGTATCGAGTCTACCTTTCAAGATGTTGTACTTTAGAAATGGAAAAAAGAGGCAAAAATAAGACTAAAGAACTTTTTCATAGAATAGTGCTAATTCATGGCTCACCTTAGCATCTTGACTAAACCCTTGTAGGAACTTCACTTGAGCATAAGCCTGGAGACCCATTAAAGGAACTACAATTAAGATGACCAACGAAAGCTTCCAGTCTGCAATCATAGCTATTACTATTCCACAAATAAGTGTTGCAGTACATTGGATTATTAAGGCCAAGTTACCCCCTACAAGGCGTCTCACATTAAGGGCATCAACACATAACCTTCCACCAAGTGCTCCACTAATAAGAGATGAAAGGGATTGTTAGTATCTTCATTGTTCCATTTTGAGAATAAATTAAGATATCTCACCTAGAATTTGCAGGATGATCAAACCAAGCAGCATCTTGGTACACTATGTTTTTAAATGTGAAAGCGCGAATGCGTTCTATAAGTTTCCCACCAGCTATTGCAAATAGAAGGCTATTTGCTAGCTTTGATATCATACCCATTGCACCCAGCCCAATACACAGCAATCCCCAAAAGATAGAATCTTCCTGTCGCTTGTCTGCTGGTAATTCATAGAATGTTTTAGCAGCACTAGCCATTACCAAACCCATCATTGGGTAGACAGTTCCATCAATTGCTGCCGCAAGAGAACCAAATAGAAGAAATGCCGTCTCTGGTCTGTTTAGGCTAATTAAGCGTCCCATTGGGGCCTTCTTGGAAACCTTGACATCTGTTTTCTCGCTTGCTTTCTCACCATCTGCACCATCATAATCAAGTAATGCAGTAGGGCCAGGCAAGTTGACAGGGGGAATTACAGAATGATGGCTGCTCCCAGCTGAACTTGTACTAATTGATTGTGCTTGATTTCTTTTAGATAACGGGCTTGATAATCCAGCATTTAACTGCTCGCAAGTTTCTTGGTGTGTCTCTTGTATCCGAATAAGTTGAGAGTATGCTCCGTCAGGATCCTTTACCAATTTATCATGATGTCCTGAGTGGATCATTTCAAATTAGTTTATCTGTTTCGGTACAGAACCAAAGTAAAGATCGAGCAGGGGAGATACTAACCTTGTTCGACTATTTTTCCTCCAGAAACAACTGATATGCAGTGGGCATTTCTAACAGTGCTCAAACGATGTGCCACGACAATCGTGGTTCTCCCAACCATGATGTTGCTTAGTGCTTCTTGGACAACCCTCTCAGACTCTAAATCCAATGCACTAGTCGCTTCGTCGAGCAAAAGGATTTTCGGATTTTTTAGGATGGCTCTCGCAACCGCAATCCTTTGCTTCTGCCCCCCTGAAAGCTGGGCACCACGTTGTCCAACTGCTGTATCATAACCCTGAAAACATATGTAGACATCATTAGGTTTATGTTTATATACGTGGGCCCGGGCTATTGTTGAACAGATTGTGTTTATGTAAGTACATTAGGCAAATTTTCAATGAATCTTGCCGCGTTTGCAAGCTCGGCTGCTTTCTTGATCTCCTCCAATGTTGCATCCTCTTTTCCGTAGGCTATGTTCTCCTTTATAGATGTCATGAAGAGTACTGGTTCCTGGTTAACAAGGCCAATCTTCCCTCTCATCCATTCTAGCTTGAAACTTTTGATGTTCATTCCATCGATCAACACTTCGCCAGCCTGTGGATCATAAAATCTCTCAACTAAATTAATGACTGTTGTTTTGCCACTCCCACTCTCCCCAACTATGGCCATTGTTGTGCCGCTTGATACATGCATTGAAAATCCATCAAATATTAGTTGCTCTGGCCTGCTTGGGTAACTGAAAGACACATCCCTCAGCTCTACATCACCTTTGATGTCTTCTAACACAACACCAGTAGTATCATCATAGTCAATCTCTGGTTTCCTGTTGATTGTTGTAAACAATCTGTATGCGGCAACTCTTCCTTCGTCAAAGGAAGCAATGCAGGGGGTTGCATCACCCAATGCTCTAACCCAAACAATTGAAGATTTGCAAAGTTAGGACACATATTTCATCTTAAGGTTTGATTTATGGAAGTATTTAGCAATTTGTTGTGAAGCACTATAGCATGTTGATCTATATTAGTGGAACTTGGTTAGTAGCTGGGGTGCAGATATTTTTGTGTCATTACTAACCTTGCTCCTACAAGGACAGCAAACAATATGTTCATGACATCTGCTCCACTATATCCTCTGTCAAGGGTTAACTTACTGCCATACCATACAATTAGTCCAAAGCTGGAGAAATAGACCAAAGAAAGGAAACCCAGGCCAAAACCTTGAATAGCCCCTTCCTTGATCGTACCCTTGTATGCCTTCTTTATGAGATTGTTGTACTGGTCCATTGCTTTCTTTTCGCCATTGAATGAAACCACCTGTTACAGTATGAATACTGGTTAGCTAAGGACTTGTCGTTCATGATTACGTCATCAACAAAGGGCCTACCGTTCTTATGGATCCAATTGTCTGTTCTACAATATTTCCTGCATCGATGTATGATGCTAGGCCCTCGCTAGATACTTTGGAAAGCATCTTTGAGACGATTGCAGCTGCAACGATTAGTGGTGGTATAGTAGAAAGCATTACAAGGGTTAGGAGCCAGCCTTTGATAAATGCCACCGTGAACCCACCAATGAAAGTGGTAAGAAGCTGTAGAAACTTCCCTACCTAGAGAAAAGGAATGGGAAAATGTAAAACAAGAACTAAATAAGATTATGACTTAATGCAAACTGTTAATGCTGAATTATATCAAGGTCTTACTACAAGTATAATTATCGTCATGTTTATTGGCTTTCGGTGATCATCCACCAAACACCAAAAACAATAGATATATTCTAATAGAAGTTAAAGCATCACTGGGGTAGTAACTAAGCAACATATTCTTCTTTTGTAGCAGGTAAAGGAAAAGAAGAAGCTGCATTCTTTGTACCTTCTCACCAATCGCATCTTGAATTAGTATTGTGTCAGCAGATGTACCGAACACTACCTGTCCACCTTTGATTTCTGTATCAAAGAATGCCATGTCTTGTCTCAAAACCGACTTGAGATACAAAGATCGAAAGCGAGCTGCCTGCCTCTCCCCAGTCACGGTCCAGCATGATATCTCTGGTAAGCATATGTATTATTATTGAAAGAATGATTTCAGTGGATATTAAATGAAACTCATGATGCAGTAGAAGCATCGATGGGCGATCTGATATTGAGTATGCGCCTGTGGTATTCCTAGGTATTATGATTCTCAAAACACTTGATTTTGAGCATATTATATTCATAGGTATTAACATACTCAAATTATACAGAGTTGAACTATCAAAGACATACTCGTATGCTATATTTACACGATCAAGTATGACAACGTACAACATCATACATATTTGGAGTACATAAATAATATGTCATGGTACTGAAGTGTCTCTGCAACAAATTTTGTTATTGAGAAACCTCTGACTCTTATGGTAATTGAGTATCATAGCTTGGGTGGTTGGTGGCTTGATGAATAGTAGCATTCAATAGGATCTACTTGTTTCTGGGAAATACATAAATAATGGCAAAGGCCACGCGAAGATACCGTAAAGATCATATGTGTAGGTCATACTTACGGAGAAAACAAGCAGGCCATGTTCCAATTGCTAAGTAGACAAACTCTAGAACCACCTGAAAGAAATATGACAGCCATATTACAAGATCCATATTCTTCTGATATATTCAAATAAAAGAACATGATGTGTGTATTTGTAAATTGAGGGCATGAAAAATCAAGAATCTCTTATCAGGTTAATGTGTAATTTCATATCTGTGTCCTGTAAGCAAGTTCTTATCAGCAAACATGTAACAAGTTTCAGTGGCGTTGCATGCTTGCAGATTCATACAGAAGCAAAAGGGTACCTTGTCAACTCGGGGAAGGATGGTGCCCCGGGTGGCACCTCCAAAGGCATCTACCATCCGCCCGAAGATGATCGACATGACCACCTGTGACATGCCGCTCGCAAGCGCGGCGACTGTGCCAACCAGCATCAGCACCACATCAGTGGCGTCCGCGTTCTTGAACAGGTCATGGAACGACGCCTTACCACCCTTGGTCATCTTCTTCCTGCCTTTCTCTTCCTCTTCTCCACCCTTGACTCCACCATCAGCTCTTGCATTATTTGTTTCTCCCATGCTATGCCTACCAGGTAATTAACTAGCGCCGTGTGTCTATTGCTCTAGCTGCTGAGTGAACTTCTGCTTTTATAGTGTCATTGTCTTGTTAGTTCGCAGGTAAGTCCATTCACAAGAGCAACCATAAAGTTAGATGTGGTTGACAGTTGGGTAAAAAAAGGAAAATGACACAGATAAATGTGTCAACAAGGTGCGATGCCAACCTAGAGACGAGTAGGATAACAGAACTGTCTACAAGAGCTACATATCCTATTCGCTCACCCTTCGAAGTGCACTCCTTCACAGATGACCTTTTCCCATTTGAGTCAGTAACTCACCATGATTTTTTGTTTTTGCTGGATTTTTAACATTAGATTTCAACTTCAAACACAAAAGCTGTTTGAAGGAACCTGTCTATCTTTTTCTTTGTTCACTATCCTCTTGTTCTATTGCTTCTCAAGTTTTTCTCTGTTTTTTACTCTCAAGTACATGCAGCTGTCTAAATAATACATAGACTGAGTAAACATTTGAGAATTACGCAGTAACAAAATCCCCAGAGCTTTCATTGCACTCGCCATGGTGGTGAAATAATTTATTTACCGATCCGTTTCAGTGCCAGTGCCACCAGTAGAAAGTGCCTGAATGATGTTTGGAGTGCACCCTTAATTAATGGCTGTCTTTGTCCTGCAAACCCAAACTGATTCAACATTGTGAAACCAGATCTTCTTCGCCGGGAAAGCGACGGCCGAATAAAACCCCTCTTCCTTGACAGCGGCTGGCCTAGGGGCAACCTCTGCCGGTAATTTTAATGCGAGGAGCTGTTTTTTTTTTTTTGCAGGTGTCCACATCAGAGGATGACTAGGACACTTGGTGCATCAGCTCGGTCGTACGCATCGGCTTGGCTGCGTCAGCTCAGATGTAAGCATAATTTTTTGTTGCTGATCATTTTCCTAATGTTAAGTTCGCCTCCTTGGCTGGCAGGAGCTTAGCAGGCCTTGTCTTGCCTGGCAGTGGCAGGAGGTATCGCAGGATGTTCAGCGCCCTGATTTGGAGCTAGTCGCTCGCGCCACGATGGCGACCTGGCAGCTGCTGGAGTGAGCCAAATGGAAGATCCCTGGGGACCTGAGCGTTTGGATGCTTGGAGCATCAGCTCTGTTCGGATGTGTGTGAGAGCTTCTGCAAATGGCATGGCCTGGCCCCGCTCTCTTTTTGTTCTTATCCTGCTTATGCAGATTAGGGCATAGCGTGTAGGACCTAAGTAGGGGTACTGTGTATTTCTAAGCTTTTTAGAGTGTATTTGTTTCTGACCGAAGATATATACTATTACTTCATTGATTATGTTTGTATGTGTGCGAAGAAAATCTCACTTCCAAATTACACTGGGCTCAGTTTTTTTTTCTTTTTGAAGGAAGTGTCAGCTTTCGTTTATTTGGGCCTGGGAATGAATGAGAATTCCTCGCATACAACTCGGCCTTGCATTGCATTGTTCGGGCTTGACGGGCGCTCCTTCGGGAGTCTCACAACGATCAGCGCCATTTAACGTGCTCTTAGCTGTCCGCCACATTTCGCGCTCTCGACGCTCCCTTCAGATTTTGTTTTTCATTTTTATTTTTTTGCACGTGTTTTCGGCTTTTTAAATGGTATTTTTCTGGAGGTTTTTCGACGTTTTGGTTTTCCACCGGTCTTCCTTAGCTTTTGCGCCATTTTTTTTTCTTTTTTCCTTAGCTTTCCAACGACGTTTTGCGTGAAAAAAGCGTTTCTTTTTTGCTTCTGCGAAAGACGTGATTTTGCTTCCGCGAGAGGCACAGTTTTACTTTTGAGAGACGCACAATCATGCCTCTCGGAAACAAAAAAAAAACGCGTTTTTAGTTTTTATTCCTTCCATCAGAGGCACAGTTTTGCTTCTGCAAGAGACACGGTTTTGCTTCCACGAGAGCCACGGTTTTGCTTTTGCGAGAGGCACGACCGTGCCTCTTGGAAATTTAAAAAAAATCGTGTTTTCTGTTTTATTTTTCTTCCGCGAGAAGACAGTTTTGCTTTCGCAAGAGTCACGACCATGCCTCTCCGAAACGGAGAAAAAAAATGTGTTTTCAGTTCTTTTTTGCTTCTGTGAGAGACACGGTTTTGCTTCTGCGAGAGGCACGGTTATGCTTTCGCAAGAGGCACGGTCGTGCCTCTAATAAACGGAAAAAATATGTTTTCTGTTTTTTTTCTTCCGTGAGAGGCACGGTTTTACTTCCGTGAGAGGCACGATTGTGATTTCGCGAGAGGCATGACAGTGCCTCTTTCGTAAAGGGAAAAACCATGCTCCCAATTTGGTTTTTTTGTATGGTTTTTTCATGAAAGAAAAGTTTGTTAAAATCTATCAGCATGGGATACAGTGTTGAAGATTTCAACGGGAGGAATCCAACGATGAAAACGGTTCGAGATTTAGACGCCCGGCTTAAGAGGTAAAACGTTTTGAATAAACGGATCTACGAAAAAGGGGGAAATTTCCAGGTTGCGACAAGTGACGCACATGTAGCGCGCCGCTTGTCACACCCTGGGAAGGTGAGAGTGATCTTTAATAATTTTGCCTTGTTGGTGTGAGCCCGTGGCTGAGTCGGTTGGGCCAAATATATACTAAGGTCTTGCGGGAGTACCCAGCACTAAAAAAAGCTAATGGTTACCATCTACAGGTGCTCCTATGTGGCGCCTTAAGCGTCAGGGAACCGGCGCTCGCCGCCCCTCCTCATGGGCCCGCCTATGTAGAGGGCGAGTGCTCGATCCCTTCTTGGCCGGTTTTCCTCGCTCGATCGCATTTTGTACAGTTGTAGACCAGTCTGGTCAACCATTGACTTTTTAAAAAGGTAAGTTTTTCCTTAAAAGATTAAAAAAATCTCAAAAAACAAAAAAAATGTGAAAAATCACGGATTTTGAAATAACTTCACAAACTTTAGAAAGTTCAAGAATTTGAAAATAAGTTCATCAATTTTGAAAATGTTCATCGAAACTGAAAGAAAGTTAACCAAAATTAAAAAACTCATTGCATTTGAAAAAAAGGCCATTAACATTTAAAAAGTTCACCGATTCTGAAAAAAGTTAATCGAATTTGGCAAAAATGTTTATCAAATTAGAAAAAAAATGTTCATCAACATTTAAAAAAAATCTTTTTTTGAAAATAGTCCAGTGAATTAGAAAAAAGTTCATCAAATTAGAAATAGAAGTTCATTTATTTGAAAAAAAATCATCAATTTTAAAGAAAAGTTCAATTTTGAAAAAAAATATTGAACTTGAAAAAAAGTTAATCAATTTATAAAAAGTTCAACGAATTTAAAAAAATAAAAATATAAAAGCAGATTCACATTTGTTATTTGAAGATGTATAAAAACAAGGAAACTAGGAAAAACAAAGTTGGCTGCGCTGTCACCCTGCTGGTACAGAGTTCAAATCTTTTCTCAAGATTTGTACAGAAAAAGAAAAAAAATTGTAAGATGGGCTGGCACAAGTGGAGGCAAGGGTGTGCACACGTTAGCGTGTATTGAATAAACAGGCGCCTTAAGCGCCATTTAGGAAATGCCACCCTATGCAGGGGTAACTCCCATGGCGCATGTGGCTTGCCCCAGCGCCGCCACCTGTCGCACCCTGTAGGAGCATGATTTTTTTTTTCTATTTTTGTACGCGTTTTTGGGTTTTATCTGTGGTTTTTTCCGGCTCTTTGGTTTTTTCTTGGATTTCCCTAGGTTTGATGGGGAAAAAATTGTTTTTCCAAAAAGTAACGATTTTCCGTGACATGTGCTTCCCTGTTTTCGCAAGAAGCACAACATATGCTTAGCATTGCTTCCGGGAGAAACACAACATGTGCGTCTATGATAAGCACACCTATGCTTCCTAAAAAGAGAAAAGCACAACCTGTGCTTCCAAAAGAATGAAGCATAATTGCACTTTTGGGTTTCTGATTTGCTTCTTCCATTTTTTTTGTGTGTGTTTTTTTTGCTGTTTTTGGTTTTGTTTTTTAATTCCGTTTTGTATGATTTCTAGATTTCACGTTTATCTGTGAAAAAAAGGTTCGTCAAAATCCATTAACATGGGATATAGTTTCTAAGATCTTGACGCGGGAAATCCAGAGGTTAAAACGGTTCGGCATTTGGATACACGGTTTAAGAGATATACTGTTTTGAATAAACGAATACACGAAAAAAGGGAAACTCTCATATTGAGATAAGTGGCTGCCACTTGTCAGGAAGGTGGGAGTGACATTTGTAAGAGATGCCAGTTTTGGTTTTCCTTATGTTTTTTATGTTTTTCCTTTTGGTTTGGTTTTCTTTCGGATTATTTTGCATTTTTTCCTTTTGGAACTTCTTATACTATAACTTTTTTCAATGTAAATACTGTAAACATTTTCTTTACATGCAGGGAACATTAGTTAATGTACGACAAAATTCTATTTAACATATGATGCATATTTTTCAATAGAAATAAAACAAAAATCTATGATGGACCATCTTTTTAGTTTACTGTAAAAGTAACATACTGTGAACATTTACTAATGTACGATGCTTATTTTTTAATATATGCTAAATATTTTTTGATACACATGAAAAAAAATTAAAGCACACACCAAACATCTACCAAACAGGAAAAAACCAAAAATATCCAATAGTCAGTTTTCCAATAGGAGGAAAAAAATAACACATTCAAGGGAGCCGGGCCATGTATTAATAAAAGAAAAACGAAAAAACAGAAAAGCAGAAAAGCATATAGGCATCGACCGGTAGGTCTCGTGTTGTGCACCAGATTAAATCTTTCCCTACTAATAAAGCACGGAGTGCTTCTGGTCGTCCGTCGTCGCTAGCGATTTTGCATAAAAGTCCTTCAGTTTATTCAAATTCAACCCGCAGTCCCTGTTTTAGTGGATAACGTTTCACTTTTACAAAAATAACCCTGAAAACCCAGCCCAAACCAGACCGCTCCGCCTCCCGCTGCTCCATCCCGCCCGAGCTCCCCTCGCCCCCGCAAGCCGCCTCGCCGGCGACCCCACACCTCCGCCGCGCCCCGCCGCCTCGCCCCTTCCCTCCTTCCTCTCGATCTCCTCTCACCTCTGTCTCTCTTTCTTGCTGAACAGGGACCTCCAGGAGGGCCATGGCGCCACTAGCCCTCAATCTCGCCGGATCCGGCCGCCTCCACGCCAAATCCGCCGGAAATGGATCCATCCCGTCCAGATCCACCCGGATCCGACCGGGCCCCCCATCCTCGCCACTGGAGCACGACGGTCGGCGGGAGCGGCATGACGTCGGGTATGTATGAGAGAAGAGAGAGATGAGCAGGAGAGAAAAAGGGAGGACAAGAGGAGGCCAGAGGAAGAGAGATGGGAGCGGTGACCGCGTACGACCGCCCCGACCACACGGTCGCGGCTTGGCCACCGCGGCCTCCGCGCGGAGCTTCGCGACTACGACCAGCCGGAGGTGGAGGCCATCATGTGGTGGGCCGTCAGGCCGGGCTTCAGGGACAACGTCGTCCTGCTCCGCAAGGTCATCGGCCCCTACCTCAGCGCTAACGGCAGGTGCGTCAACATCGACCACAGAGCCAGCTTCCCCTCCAGTATTGGATCGTCGAGCGCTTCCCTGCCAGGGAAGATGGCATACCTGCCTTTCCTGCCCTGCATCTGGTGAGTTCGCCATGACAGACCCACTTCTTGGTATCTCTTCTTGAATTGCTTTCAGCGACTGATCGATTTCTTCTTGAGCCATAGTTCAATTCTGTCCAAATTTGATCTCCTAAAAATAACCATGGTTCTTTGCAGAATCCCCATACGTGTACCTCCCCTTCATGTTCATCTACCTGGAGCCGGGACGGCGGATCCCGTTCGTTCGGGCGCTCGAGGAGGGGTACTACCCCGAGGACGAAAGCCGGCGCCTGTTATGGTTCAGGGGGTCCGCGTTCCGCCTGAGAGACGACATGGCGTTCCTCGGGTTCCCTTGAATGCGTGCAGCTCTCTCGCTCTCTCATGTCTGATGCACGCACGCTGTGCTACTGCTATCTGGTGACTTGCTACGCACACACTGCAACAGGTAGGGCTGCCTCACATCTCCCTTTGTACTGTTGGTCATGGCGTGGTGCTGCTCCTCTCCCTCTCTCAGATCAGTAACTGCATTATTCCCAAATAAATGTGTGCTTATGTTCAGATTCTGCCCACAACGTGTTTGATGTTATGCTTATGAGGAGTTGAACTTCATTTTTTTTCAGGTTCTTCTTTGGTGTATCAGGCCAGGCGTAATTTGTTTTCAAAGGTGAGCTTGTTGTACAGTCTAATTCATCTGGGATAATTAACTTATGGAGAGTCGTTCATGATGTTGCTTGCATTTTTTTTTGTCTAACAAACTGGATGCTTAAATTTCGGATATAAACATTGAGTAGGTGCTGAAATGTTTTGCTAATAATAGTTTCCAACTTGCTTTTAGCAGAACTACAGAACTATAAAAATACATCAAAACTATTATAGCTCAATCAATTTGCATATTTTAATTATGTGTACTCAATGGATTTGGTGTCCAGGACATGGACTTAAGATCAAGTTGGATTATGTGCTGATGTTCTTCGATAGAATAATTGTTCTTCTCCTTTAACATGATGCACGATTGACCTTTTTCTTAGATGCTCACATACACACACAAACGACATCCAGTAGGCGCTTGGAGCACCCGATAGATTGAAAGCACAGAAGCAAATATTTCCAATACGAGGCCACGATGCCCGACAGAGATGTAGCCAATATGCGCCCAATCCTTATTTCTTGATGTTGGAACAAGTAAGAGCATATTCATGTTTACTTATTATGTTTTTTTGAGAAATTTATGGGATTTACAAGCTGAAATTATTGACTGCTTCAAAAGATGTTTTAACCAAAACTGTTTGCACCATATTTCCCTGGTTCTGCATTCATGGAATTGCTAAAAAAATGAACAAGTTGATAGTTTTGTTCCTATCAATATTCCGTCCAAGGTGCCAGTTTGTTTCTTCACTTTGCTGATCTCCTAATGTCTTTCTGAACTAATTAGATTTTTTGAGCATTACTGAACTAATTAGATTTTTTAGCACTACTGAACTATTTAGATGCCATCTTAAATTACCTTCCCTTTGACACTGTTGTACACATTCCTGAAACACTGCACAGTGGTTCAGCTGTGTACATGTCTACAACAATACTAGCAGGTCTAAATTCGTGTTGCTAAGGTGCAGACTGGCCTCACTTCGAGGAAAAAGCATGGAGTTAGAGTGCCATTTTTTCCTGCCAATTTCATTTTCAGCAACCTTCAGAGATGCCTCTTCATTTGTTAGGAAATACCTTTTGTGAATCATGAGATTGGTCTTTCAACATGGCATAGAAGATGTACTTTTCGAGTACTTTCAATATTATTTTGCTACTTGCAAAATTGTTCGAGTGGTAAATTGTTTTTCAGATTTCTAAGGATATATTATTTTTTTAGATCAACAGGGAAAGGCTCCCCTGCTCCATTTGCATTAGAAGCCTGAACAAACATCCCTGGCTTCCTCTGAAGAGTGACATATTGTTTTGATGTGGCTGCTGAAGAGTATACCAAGTTATCAACAGGCTGCATCAGCGGCTCGCAATGGAGTAAGCTGTGGCGACTGCTACTGGTGCAGCAAGGCACTAGCTAGCTAGGTGTAGCTGACACAATAAGTTTTCTTTTCACTTCAAAATTCAGAGGAAGTCAACGTTTCTTTTATAGTTCAAACCAATCACTGGTTCAAAAGATCTATTCCAAAAGGATATTGTCTCTTGATACGAGGTTACCAAAATATATTCTTCATCATGGCCAAAGATAAATTTAATTCCGGGTTAAAAACTTTAGAATAACTTTGTTTATAGATTTTCTAGCTAAGGGTTGCTTTTGTTTAGCCGGAACTCAAATCATGATCAGATGTACCTAAAATGATGATTTCGGCTCCGTGCTAGCTATTTCTGATTTTGAAGTTATCCCTGCACATTACATTATACAAGTTGGAAAACTGTGCAGAGTGGAAGTTGGTACTAAAGCGGACTGCTCTTTTTGATCTGCACACAAATTTCAGTTATAATATGTGCCACTCATTTTGTTACCAAAAGTTGGGATGATTTTTTACCACTTTGTTTTAATTCGGTAATTCCCACCCTCGCCTAATATTCTTTTAGGATCCTTCCCATGATTTGTTTCTCCCGTTGCAACACACGGGCCCTTTTCCTAGTAAACAGTAATCGTTACTAAAATGAATACACAAAAAAAGGGAAAACTGTCAGGTTGATATAAGTGGCGCACATTGTGCCACTTGTCAGGGAAGTTAGGAGTGTCATTTACAAGAGGTGCCAGTTTTGGTTTTCCCTCTGTTTTTTTATTTTTTTATTCTTTTGGTTTGGTTTTCTTTTGGATTATTTTGCATTTTTTCCTTTTGAAACTTCTTTATACTCCCTCCGTCCCAAAATTCTTGTCTTAGATTTGTCTAGATATGGATGTACCTAATACTAAAACATGACTTGATACATTCATATTTAGACAAATCTAAGACAAGAATTTTGGGACGGAGGGAGTACTATAACTTTTTTCGATGTAATATAATGTAAATATTTTCTTTATAAGAAGTGAACATTTGCTAATGTACAACAAAATTCTATTTAACATATGATGCATATTTTTTAATAGAAATAAAAAAAACTAGGATGAACCATCTTTTTTAGTTTACTGCAAAAATAACATACTGTGAACATTTTCCAATGTATAATGATTTTTTTAATACATGCTAAACATTTTTGGATACACATGAAAATATTTTAAAGCAGATACCGAACATCTCTTTTAAAAAACCAAACAGAAAAGAACCAAAAATACCTAGCAGTCAGTTTTCCAAAAAAAAGGAAAAGAAACAGAAAAAACATTCAAGGGAGCTCATCAGATTGGGCTGGCCCACAGCCTTCACGCGTGGTCATCGCGTTTTATGAAGCATATATATGCGTCGACTCGTCGTTCCTCGAATTTCCCCTCTCGTTAGGGTATCGCTTCCTCTCGGCGGCGATGCTAGACGCCTCACCGTAGAGATCTCTCTACCCCGCTGCCCTCCTCTCGCCGGCGATCGTGGGGCTCGCACCTCCCGAGCGGCGGGTGTGGGGTTCTGATGGGGACTATACCGCCCGTGGATCAGTCTTTCTCGGGCAAGAGAAACATGGATGATAGGCCTTCAGGATCTGGCGCGGAAGTGTCCGATCTGGAGGCGCTAATGGCAGAATTGGGATTGAAGGAGGATGAGCTCCAGGACGTGATCATTGACGACGATGAGCTGCAGGCAGAGGCGACGCGGTGGATGGCCATTGCAAGGGTGCATACAGAGAAACCCTACAGCCAATATTGGTTCTATATTAGATGAGGATTGCTTGGGACCTAGCAAAAGAGGTGAAAATCAGGCCGCTTGAAGATAACCTCTACACGCTGCAGTTCACCTGCTTGGGGGATTGGGAATGCGTGATGGAGGAGGGGCCGTGGACTTTCAAGGGTAAAGCGGTGATCCTGGCTCCGTATGACGGCTATACCAAGCCCTCGACAATAGAGCTCAACAAGATAGACATATGGATGCAAATTCATGATCTTCCTGATGGATTCTTCCCTAAGATCAAGGCCCTTGCTGCCACGGTGGGTGAATACATATTTGTTAAACCCAAGTCACATGACTTTGAAGGAAACTTTGCCCGTGTGCGGGCGAGGATCGATGTAACAAAACCTATGAAGAATGCGGTCTCGCTAGTTATCAAGAAGAAAGATGCCCTCCAGAGAGTTCTTTTCAGGATCAAATTTGAAAGACTTCCAGATTGGTGTGCAGTTTGTGGTTATCTTGGGCACCTGTTCAAGGAGTGCGGGGACGAGGTCCATCCCCCAGCAGCACTTGTGTTCAAAGATCTTAAAGCCTCGTGGTTCAAGGGACCGGGTAGAGGGCCAGGAGAAGGAAGAGGTTCTGGAGGGAATAGAGGTCGAGGCAGATCAGGGAGAGGTGTAGGACGTGGAGCAGGACAGAGCCATAGCACGGGTTGTTTTGAGGATCCGCTGGATGACACAGCAATGGTGGACGTGGAAGCAAACAGAAAGAGAGATGCTGGCCAAGTTATTCTCAAGATAGGCGATGGTACACTTTGCCCGCTCCCAGTGAGTAATGCCTTGGCCCTCCCACCAGCTACCATGCCGCCAAGTCCATCTAAGCAAGACCTCAAGAGGCCAAAGACTGCACCGAGTGACAAGCAAGACACGAAGAGTACAACTTCATCAACAAACCCTGATGTGCGAAAGGCGGGCCCCCTAGCGGGGTCGCGCCAGGCGCAATGAGTATCCTAACTTGGAACTGCCGTGGGGCTGGCAAACCCGCGACAGTTCACAAGCTTCGTGACCTCACGAGGCAACATGCCCCCTCTATATTATGTATTCTTGAAACTCAAATAGAGGGCTTGAGAGTGGAGAATCTAGTAGGTACTCTAGGGTTCAATAAAAGTTATGCTATTAGCAGCTTTGGTAGGAGCGGTGGAATTGGTATTTTTTGGAAAGATGACATAAAAGTTGAGATTATTGGTTATTCGGAATATCACATAGATGCTATGGTCGAGGATCTAGCTGAAACACAGTTCAGGGCCACCTTCGTCTATGGAGAGGCCCAGGTGAATGAGCGTTACAAGACGTGGAACATGCTCCGGGGCATTGTGGGGGTCAGCAACCTTCCATGGGTGGCTATTGGTGAAGTCCTGCACGCGCATGAGCACGATGGAATTGGTCAGAGAAGTCAAGCTCAGATGGATGCATTCTGGGATACACTGGACATATGTGGACTGTCAGATATTGGCTACTCAGGCTCCAACTGGACGTTCGAGAAGAAGGTAGCTGGAGGCACATATACGAGAGTGAGACTAGACAGAGCGGACGCCACAGCGGAATGGCTCTTGGCCTTCCCTACGGCCGAAGTAGAACACAAGCAGGCGGCTACGTCCGACCACATACCAATATTACTCTGGTTGCACAACTTGCATGCATGCAGGAGGGCCCCACGGGTCTTTAGATATGAGCAATGCTGGGAGCGAGATCCTACACTCAATGATACAATCAATGCTAGTTGGGCTCGGAGCCAAGGAGATACAGTGGTAGCACTACAGTCCAAACTGCAGAATTTGTCGGGTGACCTAGGAAACTGGGAACTGTCATTTTGGGAATATCCGTCAGGAGATCAACTCATTAAAAAAGCAGCTGACAGTACTGCGTGAGATCCAAGGGCGATCTGGGCCATCACATGCAGAGGTTAAGGTTGCAGACAGACTGGTTGAGTTGTATCATCGCGAGGAGATTTTATGGCGTCAGAGAGCTAGGCTGGACTGGCTGGTACACGGGGACAAGAACACGTATTTTTTTCATTTACGGGCCAGCCGGCGGAGACGAAAAAACCAGATCAAAGCTTTGTTACGTCCAGATGGCGAGATGACAGATGATACCAATCAGATGGAGGCCTTGACGAACACCTTTTACAAAGATCTCTATACGTCTGAAGGGGTTCAAAACATGCAACAGGTGCTCGATACAGTGCCATGCAAGGTCACTCCGGAGATGAATGATATGCTAAATGCACCATACACACAAGCTGAGGTCAAAACGGCGTTGTTCCAGATGTTTCCGACAAAAGCGCCTGGCCCGGATGGCTATCCTGCGCATTTCTTCCAACGACACTGGGAGGTATGTGGTGACGAAGTGACCCAAGTGGTCCTTAAAATAGTGGAAGGGAAGGAGACGACTGAGTGCATAAACGAGACGATATTGGTCCTGATCCCCAAGGTAAAGAATCCAACAATGTTGTCTCAATTCCGCCCTATTAGTCTCTACAATGTTTTGTACAAGATTGCTTCTAAGGTGATATCTAACCGTCTAAAGTTAGTGCTACCTGACATAATATCACAGGAGCAGTCCGCTTTTGTGCCAGGGAGATTAATTACATTTAATATCATCACGACTTATGAGTGTTTGCACTTATTAAGAGAAATAAGGCGAAGAAATATCAACCATGTGCTCTAAAACTTGACATGATGAAGGCTTACGACAGGGTTGAATGGCCCTACCTACAAGCTATAATGCTCAAGCTAGGCTTCACGGACAGATGGGTACAAATTGTCATGAGTCTTGTTTCTTCGGTGAAATTTTCAGTAATGTTTAATGGCAAGAGACTGGAGGAATTCAACCCGTCCAGAGGTATTAGATAAGGGGGCCCGATTTCCCCATACTTGTTCTTGTTGGCAGCAGAGGGCCTTTCGTGCCTCTTAAAATCTAAAAGTGAGTCATCCAATCTGCAAGGTTTGCAGGTGGCACCCTCGGCGCCACCGGTTAGCCATCTATTATTTGCTGATGACAGCCTGCTGTTCTTCAAGGCTAATGGTATGGGAGCGACCGAGGTGAACCTAGTTTTGAATATCTACTGCCAAGCTACAGGCCAGAGGATAAACTACTCCATGTGTTCTATTTTCTTCAGTAAGGGTGTTCCCGAGGGGACAAGGCAAGAGATTAAAGCATTGCTACATGTCCCCAACGAGACTCTCAATGAGAAATATTTAGGTATGCCATCTGATATTGGCTCTTCTAAAAATGGGGCATTCAAATATTTGAAGGACCGACTGTGGAGCAAGATTCAGGGTTGGATTGAAAATACCATGTCAACGACTGCTAAAGAGGTACTGGTTAAAGCGGTTGCTCAGGCTGTTCCAGTGTATTCCATGTCATGCTTTAAACTCCCGAGGGGATTGTGCGAACACCTCAACATGCTTATCAGGAAGTTTTGGTGGGGTTCTAAACAGGGACAGAGGAAACCACATTGGGTGTCTTGGAAAACAATGACATAGCCAAAGAGCATGGGGGGTCTCGGATTTAAAGACTTTGAGCTATTTAACATGGCTATGTTGGCTAGGCAAGCCTGGCGAATCTTGCAAAATCCTGATTCGCTTAGTGCGAGAATTCTGAAGAGCATCTACTACCCAGACTCATCAATCCTAGAAGCGGTGTTGGGAAACCACCCAAGTCAAATCTGGAGGGCAATGATAGAAGGAAGAGACACTCTCAAATTGGGCTTAATCAAAAGAATTGGGTCTGGACAAGACACAAGGATCTGGGAAGATCAATGGCTGCCACGAGGTGAGATGATGCGGCCCTACGGGTGTGTAGCACAGAACCCACCCATGCTGGTTTCGGAGCTAATTGATCCAACGTCGGCCAAATGGAATATAGTAAAAGTTAATGAAGTCTTTATGCCTATGGATGTGAAGGTTATTCTGGAAATACCTTTATGCACAAGAAACATCCCTGACTTCTGGAGCTGGTTCTTTGATAAGAGAGGAAATTTTACAGTTCGCTCAGCATATAACATGCTTGTGGCAATCAGGCAAAGAAGGGAAGCCTGGCTTGAAGGGTCCGCAGGCCCGTCTAGTACGGCCACAGAGGAGGAGTGGAAATCATTGTGGAAGACAGCGGTCCCCGGAAAAGTGAGAATGTTCCTATGGCGTTTATCACAGCACTCAATACCTACCAACGATGTAAGATCACACAGACATATGTCGGACTCAAGTGCATGTGGAATATGTGGGGCGCCCGAATCATGGAAGCACTCTCTAGTAGATTGCACCATGTCGAGGTGTGCGTGGGCGCTGGTTGATGAAGAGCTTGGACAATAAATTGCAGCAACCTCGGAACCCAATGCGAAACAATGGTTATTTACACATATGCAGTCATTATCGCATGAGTTGTTCGTCAAGCTAGAAGAAAGGCAATACATGAGGGTATATTCCAAAGTCCCCATGCTATACATTCTTTTGTGATTCGATTCATCCAGGACCTGGCGATGATTCGAGATGAAGGGGGAAAAGCAGCTCGGACCATTCCAGCTCACCGCAACACTATAGCAAGAAGGCCCAAAGCGCCACCGCCGGGTTACTGTAAGATACACGTCGATGCCGGAGTTCGAGCGGGGCGTCGGGGAGTGGCAGCTGCAGTCTGTCGGGACAGCGATGGCAACTACTTGGGGAGTTCGGCATTGTCAATCTACGGCCTCCACGACCCAGCTACTTTGGAGGTTATTGCATGTAGAGAGGCTCTTGCACTTGCTGCAGACCTGAACGTGCATCAGTTCGTCATTTCTTCTGACTCTAAGCAAGCAGTTGGCGACATCAATAGTGGAGCTAAAGGAGGCTACAGAGCCATTATCAAGGAGATAAAACTTCATGCATTAGCTTTTAATTGTTCTTTTATTTTTGAAAGTCGTGCTATCAACTATGAAGCACATAGTTTAGCCAAACATGTACTTAATCTCGGTCAGGGGCGCCATGTCTGGTTTGGCCAACCCCATGATCCGAACCGCATACCACTCCATGTGGTATTTGATGAATAAAGTTTGGCTAAACCCTCAAAATATATATATATATATATATATATATATATATATATATATATATGTGTGTGTGTGTGTGTGTGTGTGTGTGTGTGTGTGTGTGTGTGTGTGTGTCGACCAGCAGGTCTCGTGTTGCACACCAGATTAAATAAAGACTAATCGTTATTAAAAAAAACTAAGAGTAAGTACAATAAATGCGTACTCCTAGTCACTTTGTGAGAGAAGGAGATGGACCATGCATTAATAAATTACTTCCTCCGTCCCATAAATATAAAAAGGTTTTCCAAGCTATGTTAACTTGAAAAACGTTCTTATATTGTGTCTCCCGTTCGTTGTTTTTCATTGTGGAACGGCCCACCCAAGGGAGTGTGGGCTTCCTTTTCTTTTATTTATCAACTGGTAGGAGCGCGTGTGTGGTTTCGTGGCCTTTTTTTCATTTTTACGCCTGAAGTAGCTTTTGTTGCGTGCGCAGCCATTATTTGGCTCTTTATTTTTTTTGTTCATTTCTTTTTCATTGTATATTTTTGTATGTGGGGGCTTTCTTTTGCAGTTTGTGCTCATTTCAAGGTAGCTCACTTGTTACAGAGAAATGCATCGTATTTCAACTTATTATTCTTTTTCGATGTGGATTGTTTGTCCTTTTTGTTTTTGTTTTCTCTGATAAATTTTCTCTTATGTTTTGGTAATTTTTCTACACCAAAAATAAGGCGTATAGATCGCGGTGAATTTTGAACATCAGAATTACAAATTCTTATTAGATGTAAAATAGTTAAGTCTTAGCTAATTCCTCAACTATACAATTTAGACGCCAATATTTGTGTTTTTTTGGCCATTTTTTCGTGTCTTTTAGGGGTGTGCAATGTTACGCGTCGCATGAGGCCTACGCCATCATCCCCCATAGTGTCTGGGTTGTTGTCCCTTTCTATCCGGTCCGTGGGTGCGATGTGTTAACCTTTGTGTGGGTGCATTATATTTGATGTGTGAATTGCCATTTTCATTTTGTGTTTTGTTTTTAAAGTTGATCGAAACAAATGAGAGGGAGAGAGTAGTGATAGAGATACGCATGATTCGTGAGGTTTCATCATTCTTCATTATCTTTTCGTCTCGTCTTTTCTCTTATCTCCAATTAATTTGTTTCTCACTCACTTCCATTTTTTTGTTCCATCATTTTTCCCATTTGGTTTTAATTTATATTATTCTTGGGTAGGACAGTGAGTTAGGATTTCCAGAGAGACAGGAAAATGACATGACCTTTGGCTCATCATTCGACTCACAACTAGGTCCATAATTTTTTTATCCCAATTGCAAGCTCGTCATTGACTCATAATACCCCTGTGGTTTTGTTTTTCATCCCAGTCGCAAGTCCACCATTGGCTCGCAACTGGGCTCATAATTTGTAGTTGTCCTAGTTTGTAAGTCCACCCTCGACTTGCAACTTGTATCATTGTTTATATAGTTGTCTCGGTTACAAGTCCACCCGGACTTGCAACTAGGCTCGCGGGTTGTTTTATCCGAGTTGCAAATCCACCATTTACTCGCAACTGGGCTTGTGTTTTGTCTTCCATCCCAGTTGCAAGTCCACCATTGACACGCAACTGGGACTGTAGTTTTGCTTCATCCCAGTTGTAGTTGACCCTTGACTCGCAACTTGACCCTTGACTCGTCGGCACAGAAGCCATGGAGATCAGATCGGCAACTGCCGATCGATTTCACGGAAGCAGTTACCAAGAAGAGAACGAACAATGCGTCCGTGGCTATCGTCCATGGCAGCAAGGTATGACAGCCACAACGGCCTCCTACGGCCTCAACCCCATCCCTCCTCCTCCTGGCGACGTGCCGCATCAGCGGCAGCGGTGCAGCGCCCACCACCACGGTGTTGCGCCTCACGCCCTCGCCCCAGCCATGGCGGGCAGCGCCCTCCCATGCTCCGGCTCGACGCACGACACATGGCCTGCACGCTGTTGCAGCCACGGCTATCCCATAGCTGGCGGCGTCGCCTTAGCCCGTCTGGATCGAGGTGGACTCTCACAACGAGGCCTCCCCTCTGGACAGGCGGCAGCGCCCGCATCACGGCCACGGGTGTCGCCTTCGCGTGACCCGTTCTTCCGGTTGCACAACTTCCGACGACAGCGTAGCCTCGTCTGCTCTCGGCAACGGCGCGGCCATCCAAAGCGTGCCGCCTATGGTGTTGGATGCGGCGAAGGACGGCCCGGCGCGGAGAGCCCCTCCCGTAGCGGCAGCGTGGCTCGCCCTCCTATGCCAGCGACTCGACGTCGTTCCCACACAACGGTGGTGTAACCACGCATAGAGAGGGCCGATGGAGGCTTATCTCTTTGTTGTTTTTCAGTTCTACCATCGAGGTTTTACTGATTCACGGATTAGGACATGTTCAATGTATTTGCGCTCTAGCAATTCCTTCAACATGTTCTTTACCGGCACAACAACATTGTTTTGCGATTGAGATTAAATTTTCTCGCATAACAATATTGATTTTGTGATTGAGAATTTTTTTCTCCCACAAAACAATTTCATAGCGATTGAGATTAATTTTCTCTCGCAAAATATTAATTCATCCTGCTGAATTATCTTGCAACTTGATACAGGATCATCTCATTTAATTTGGGATCTATACAATTCAAGTTTTTCACTTGAACATCAAGTTTGCAACATCATTACTATTCATTATAATAGTGGTGTATTTCTGTTGAGTACGATGTATTCCGGAATGTATGTATCTCCATGTCCATTACATGTTGAGATTAATATGTCTATTTGCAATTGTGATTTTTAAGTTCTTGCAAATAAGAATGCAAAATTCAAAGTGATTTCTTCAAATTGATGTATTGGGATCACAAGGTAGTCATTTAGATCTACTGCCTTCGCAGATTATCAATGACTACTGTTAAAGCCTATATTTTGTCATTTTGACATTATAATTGCTTTACAAAGTGCTCTCCCATGCATTTTACTAAGTCATGACATAAGGCATTACGAGTGAGTATCTACTGATTCCATCATATTATACTCTCTAGTGCTGCGAGATCTACTCCATTTTGGAGATTATCTTCAAGGTGTCATATTTAGCAATTTGAGATTCACACTAATGGTTTCAAGATAACTTCTTGAAATACCCATTGATTTTGCTAAGTTCATTATAACATCAACCATGATGGTCTTTAATTTACTGGTTGTAAATTAATTATCTCTGGTTTACCCATAGAGGTAACATATGGCTATAGAGTTTGGGGCATTCGCCCTCAATGGCCACCACTGTCCTATCTGGGCCATGGACATCATGATCGCTCTTGTGTCTCGTGGGATAATGTGTGCAATCCAGGATTCACTTCTGGTCAGGATCACACCGCTAACAGAAAAATGTTGTCTTATACATTATAAGGCATTAGATTCAGATCTCAGCATCTGGTTATTCTGTATCAGTAATTCCTGGGATACAATGAACCTCAAGGGCAAAGGTTTGAATCTTACTTCAACCTTCAATCCGACAACACCAGCTGTGACGGGACCCTATGAGCACGGAGAACGTGATGGTTGAATATGCCTCAACCGACATGTTTGGAGACTTCTTCTAGTCTCTCAATCTCCTGAGTGGTCAACATAATTTATGTCAATTTACGATGTTCTAATAAGAACATAAGTATTGTTGTCATCATATATTGTATATCACAATATATTGTATCAGCACTTTGATACACATACATTTGTATGCATTCTATATATCTGACAGTGATTTTCATATTGAGAATCTTCATGTCTACATATAGATTTCTACGGGAGTCAATCCGATGAAAAATGATATGTGCCTTGCGGACATATGCACCACACCCACTCTATACTCAGGGAAGTCCAATGTTTCCACTCTCATTGAGAGAAAGGAGATATTTAAATCGCTAGACGCGATGAGGTATTTGTTGGCTCAACTCGAGTCATATTTACTATTCCTGTGGGTACTCGAGTAACGTTGGGATGCTTTATTGCTTCCCAGGTTTAACTCGTACCCTACTAAACTACGGAGGTATCCGTCAAAATAGTTTTCATAGCGAAACTTATGATGACAATAAAGAGAAATAACTTCTCTTTACCATATGCAACGGATATGGCAAGCACATTCTATGTGTATCATCTGGATTATACTACACATACGATACAACCCGTAGCACATGTTGTGTACGAGATAGTTTTCTAGAGTGTCTTGTACATGACAAAATTGGCATACTCGTCTTGGTCATCGAGACATTGGGTTGAAATAGAAACTATCAGCAATTCCAATAGTTTATGATTATTATGATGCTAAATTCTAATAACATTTGGATTTTATGTGCACTACAAGTGACACGGGGAAGCTAATTTTAAGGCTTGCACACCTTAAATTCTATGATGAACCATTCAAACTCCTTGAATGCATCAAGTCGAGGTAAGTGGCTCTTCCCAGCCATTGAGTAGACTATTCAGATATTCCATGGTTCTAAAAGGCATATCTACATGATGGTCTTAAGTGTGTGCTTTATTCACAGAAACCATTGGCTCATTATCCTGACATCGGTTTCAAGCAAATCGAATGGATAACATTGCAGAATTCTCCTTGAAGGCATTCTCTATGGCCTTTGGATTGAAGTTTAGCAATTTGTCCTAATGTCTAGACTCAAAATGGTTTGGTAGAATCATATCCAAAGAGTTAAGCTCATTGCATTATCTTTATTTTGGAATTGCAACTTACCAACTTTACGTTGGAGTCATGTAGTTTTACACGCTCATGACCAAACTGCATAATATTATTCTCCTCTGTCTTTGATACGTGGGAATCTACCAAGCATTTCCTATCTACGGTAATTCGGTTGCATACCGATATCACCACCCGGCATACATCATTGGCCCCTCAACATATAGTTGGGATCTATGTGAGGAATAACTGTATTTCCGTCAATACCTCAAGCCCCTCACATGGGGAGTTATTCAAGGCCAGTATGCTGATTCAATGAGGAACATTTCCAGGCATTAGGGGGAGATTTCAAGTACCATAAAAATGCCAGGAATTTAGTGGATTGTTCAACACATTTCTGCCTCAAATCCACGTACTCAAAGATCTGAACCATGCGTTCAGAAGATTTGCAACACATTGCAAATAATCTGCCGGATTCATTTACTGACTATAAAGGTGTCACACAATCCTACAATCCTGCAAAAGTACGCCTGAAAGAGTGGAGGTACCAGCAAAATCCACTCCACTCCTCATTCAAAGCAACAGGGGGAGATGTATGGCAGAAGTACATCAGGATTCAGCTTCTCACAAGCAAGGATACCAAGGCCTGTGAATCAGTAAATGCAAGTCAACTTCACGTTGGCAGACACCTAATGGGTAGTATACACCCAGTGGACGGGAAACCTCCACCAACCCAGGTCATAATGCACACAATGACCGGGACATCGGAATACCCGACTCAATCGCATTGGGAAATCACGAGAAGTCACTACGGGTAACGATATTTTCATCAACTATATATTGATATATAGATTATGGAGAATCATATAACCGGAAGTCTACAATTGTCGACATACATTTCTCAACTAGATTGCAAAACCTTACAAATGATTCAGATCCAAAGACCATGGCCATGGCAAAGTGTGATCAACACTCGGACTGAACTCAAGCAAAGGGTATAATCTAGGTAGAAATGATCTTGCTCAATAATGGGAATGTATTCATAAGCAATATCTACACCAGTTTTCTTCTGGAAACAGAATTGAGAACAACGAGGTGGTGAGACAAAGAGCAAGTATTGTAGCACAAGGGTTCACGCAGATACCCAACTATTCTCTAGAGGTGGAATCTCATTCCGATAACTTATATCATTGGCAGTTCAAAATCATCTATTTCTACGGTTGATAGATGTAGTGATCACATGTCCATGTGAATCACTAGATTCAGACATACATGATTGATTTCCAATGGAATCCCAATTCTGAATCGAAATACAAAATGCAACATACATTGTGTAAAATCAGTAAGCCACCATACGGCTTATTGTTGTCGGTACATATGGTACAACCGACGTAGTGAGATCCTTGTACACAAGGATTACTCCTACAATGATGATTATCCATGTGTTGTGTGTCTGCAATGACGACACATGTAATCATCTAAGTGACGGACTTCAAAATGAAGGATTTGGGTAAACCAAAATACCGCTCGTTACTACAACTTGAGCACCTTCGTTCATACATTATGGTATACTATGTTGTCTATATCCAAAATATATTGGAGAAATTCATTGTGGACAAATCTTATCCATCCATAACTCTCATGCTAGTTCATTCTCTAGACATAGAGAACGATCTATTTTAGATCAAGAGATGATGGAAATGAGATATTGGGACACAACGTTCCATATGCCATTGGATCGACCAAACACAATTGGTTGGTACTCAAGAATATCTTTCGATATCTCCAAGGAGTGAAACATCTTGTCCTGGTTTTTCAGTTTTGGAGAAATCTGAACACCAATATCATTGGATACATTGATCAGATCCCCACTATGTCAGATCATAGACAAGTTTAGTGTTCCTACTAGGTGTGGTAGCCCTCTCATGAAGAGTCTTCGGAATAGACCTCATGGCTACATTCACCAACCATTATCTCAACGATAATGTTTCTTGTGTTTCCCGGATGCAAACAAGTTACATAATAAGCAATATCACTATATTGCATATCTTGCAAGTCAAATCATGCGACTGATTTGTTCAGCGGGTCTCTACCAACTTCTATGTTTTGGTATGTGACAGCTTTGAATTTTTGCAAGAATCAGGGGGAGTATCTTCCTGAATTGTTCCTGTTCAATGCATCATATTATACTCTTTTTCCCTTCATGAAGGTTTTTAATGAGGTAATATCAACATGAGATCATATGTCATACTTTTTGTTTTCCCCACCGGGGTTTTTAGGAAAGTATATACGACATATTTATTGTCCTCTAAACTCTATGGGTTTTCTCGTATTGAGTTAAAAGAGACAATAACCATTATATATGTTGCATCATTTTCTCCTTATTTTTCCCACTGGGTTTGAAGGAGTTTTAGCAACATATGGAACACCTATCTCCTCATATTTTTCCCACAGGGTTTTTGGAGGAGCTTCTCAAGATGATGATACTTACACTAACAAGCATGGATTAGGGGGAGTGTTAGGATTTAATTAATCCTATTAATCCCTGCTTTTTCTAACCGAGGCGGTTGCCTCACATCCCTTCGGTCGCACCCCTTCAGGGGCTACATATATGTGTAATCCCATCATCAATGAGAATAAGAGTTTACTTTTACATCACGGTGTTTGTCTCTGGTTTCTCTCTCGATCTCAATTCTAAACATATTTATCAACTGGTAGGAGCGCGTGTGTGGTTTCGTGGCCTTTTTTCATTTTTACGCCTGAAGTAGTTTTTGTTGCGTGCGCAGCCATTATTTGGCTCTTTATTTTTTTTGTTCATTTCTTTTTCATTGTATATTTTTGTACGTGGGGGCTTTCTTTTGCAGTTTGTGCTCATTTCAAGGTAGCTCACTTGTTACAGAGAAATGCATCGTACTTCAACTTATTATTCTTTTTCGATGTGGATTGTTTGTCCTTTTTGTTTTTGTTTTCTCTGATAAATTTTCTCTTATGTTTTGGTAATTTTTCTACACCAAAAATAAGGCGTATAGATCGCAGTGAATTTTGAACATCAGAATTACAAATTCTCACTAGATGTAAAATAGTTAAGTCTTAGCTAATTCCTCAACTATACAATTCAGACGCCAATATTTGTGTTTTTTTGGCCATTTTTTCGTGTCTTTTAGGGGTGTGCAATGTTACGCATCGCATGAGGCCTACGCCATCATCCCCCATAGTGTCTGGGTTGTTGTCCCTTTCTATCCGGTCCGTGGGTGCGATGTGTTAACCTTTGTGTGGGTGCATTATATTTGATGTGTGAATTGCCATTTTCATTTTGTGTTTTGTTTTTAAAGTTGATCGAAACAAATGAGAGGGAGAGAGTAGTGATAGAGATACGCATGATTCGTGAGGTTTCATCATTCTTCATTATCTTTTCGTCTCGTCTTTTCTCTTATCTCCAATTAATTTGTTTCTCACTCACTTCCATTTTTTTGTTTCATCATTTTTTCCATTTGGTTTTAATTTATATTATTCTTGGGGAGGACAGTGAGTTAGGATTTCCAGAGAGACAGGAAAATGACAAGACCTTTGGCTCATCATTCGACTCACAACTAGGCCCGTAATTTTTTTATCCCAATTGCAAGCTCATCATTGACTCATAATACCCCTGTGGTTTTGTTTTTCATCCCAGTTGCAAGTCCACCATTGGCTCGCAACTGGGCTCATAATTTGTAGTTGTCCTAGTTTGTAAGTCCACCCTCGACTTGCAACTTGTATCATTGTTTATATAGTTGTCTCGGTTACAAGTCCACCCTGACTCGCAACTAGGCTCACGGGTTGTTTTATCCGAGTTGCAAATCCACCATTTACTCGCAACTGGGCTTGTGTTTTGTCTTCCATCCCAGTTGCAAGTCCACCATTGACACGCAACTGGGACTGTAGTTTTGTTTCATCCCAGTTGTAGTTGACCCTTGACTCGCAACTAGGCTCATAGTTTCGTAGTTGTCCCTGTTGCAAGTCCACGTTCGACTCGCAATTGGGCTCATAGTTCTCCCAGTTGCAAGCCCACCCTCGACTCGCAACTAGGCATGTGTTTTTTTCATCTCAGTTGCAAGTCCACGCTTGACTCACAATTGGGACCGTAGTTTGTTTCATCCCAGTTGCAAGTCGACCCTTGACTCGCAACTCGGCTCATTGGTTCGTAGTTTTCTTAATTGCAAGTCCATCCTCGACTCGTAACTAGGATCATAGTTTGTTGTTGTCCCAGTTGCAAGTCCAGCCTCGACTCGCAACTGGGCCCATAGTTTTTTGTTGTTCCGATTGCAAGTCCACCATCGACTCGCAACTGGGAAGTGTTTTGATATTCATCTCATTTGCAAGTTCACCCTCTACTCGCAACTCATATCATTGTTTTACATACTTGTCTCAGTTACAAGTCTACCCTTGACTCGCAACTAGGCAAATAGTTTGTTTTATCCGAGTTGCAAGTCCACCATTGACTCGCAACTGGGCCTGTGTTTTTGTCTTCCATCTTAGCTACATGTCAACCTTGACTCTCAACTGGAATCGTAGTTTGTTTTATCCCAGTTGCAAGTCGATCCTAGACTCGCAACCGTCAACCCTTGACTCGCAACTGGGGTCGTAGTTTGTTCAGATTTGCTAAAACTCATTCGAATGGGAAACTAATTGGTCTCATTCAATTTTTTGACCGTCCGACCGAACCACGCGAAGATTCGTGCTTCCTCCAGGTGGACTGCTTCGTAGCGACGGGAGACGCGACCCTTCTGTTGTCCCGCTCGCGGGCCGTCCTGTTTCTTTTTTTCTCTTTTTTATTCTGTCGGGCCGGAAGCGTCGCAGGGGGAGCGAGTTGTTTTGCTGCGGGCTGGGCCTGAGCATTGTTTTGTTTTTGTTTTTTGGGCCGTGCTTTAGAATGCGAACGGTCTAGCCCTCCTACTAAGGTCCAGCTCGTGCTGCTGTTGTCACTCTCCTCGCCTCACTCTCCTCGTCTCTGTTCCCCTTCCCATCATCTGTTTTTCTTCCCATCGGCTGTTCCCCTTCACTTCTGATTTCAATCTAAGCGTGGAACGATTTGGTGGGCTTGTGGCGAGAGAGATGGCAGGGGAGGCCGGCGGAGTGAGTGTTCGTTTGCTTTTCTTGTCCTTTTTTTAGATTCGTTTATTTGCATTCTAGGGTTTGTTGTACTGTTTTTTGATTGTCTTGAGATAGTTCATCATTAACTTGGGGGATGGGGGAGGGGGGGGGGGATAAATGTTATTGAGTGTGGAATGATCATGTTTTTTAGCGCGAATTAAAATGTTTTTTGATTGCGCCCCTAGGTATAGATCCTGCCCTGTATGTAGTTGTGCATCTACTTATATCTGCTAAATAGTAATCCTAGGTCCAGATCCTGCCCTGTATTCAGAGCCTGCTGTCATTTTTGAGTAGTATCTATATGGTTATCTCTTTTTTAGATCTCCTGTTTGTGGGACTGTATGTAGCAGATAGCACCCCAGACCCTCTTCTGCTTATATATGATAGAGATGGTCCCTAGGTAATAATGTCATGACTTTTGTTTTGTGATGAAAATCTTTTATGTGTGCATCAAGTTTTCCATATTATTTGATTGCTAAATAGTAATTCTAGGTCCAGATCCTGCCCTGTATTCAGAGGCTTTGTTATTTGATTGCTTATACATTGCTTGGCTTCCATATTATTAAGGTGTCTCTCAACATAAAAGTGACAGCAGCCTCTATGATTATGGCTTCTGTTAAGTTTATTCATTAGTCTTTTTACTTTTTATGTTCGCTGTGTAGAATTGATAATTTTTGACTAGTTGCAGCTTGCTTGTGTTCTATCTCCGGTTGATCACCATAGCATGTACTGTAATATAACCCTTCCTGGAGTTGTTGCTTGCGCAGAATTTTTTATAGACTCTGTTTTTTGCTCTGTTTCCTCTTCGTCGAGTCGATCATTCACTTTATTTTTGTTGACTCCCTTCATGTATATAATTTTTGTTCTTAAGAACTAATATCTTGCATCATATAAATACAGTTTGTGAAATTAGAATCTCCTTCTTGTCGCAAAAGAAAGCATATGTGATTTTGCGTCGTTTTTAGGCAGTGGAAACTAGCCTAAGCCTTTTAGCTGAAACTGTCCCTTGCTCCTGCACAAGATTTGGAAGATACTCTATTATTTTCGTTTGTCAGACACTTATACGCTTGAATTTATTTTAAGTTAATTGAGTAGAGGCAGTCTTGAACAGATGATTCAAGGAAAAGAGTGGCGTGGGAGTGTCTAGTTATCAGATATGTGCTTTTCCATTTTGGTTTAGGTTGTTTTGTTATGCTTAGTCAGTTTGTGATCCATGCATAATTTGTATTTGTAATTTCAGTCAATGCTTAGTCTGAAAGTAGTCTGTTGTCCATCCGGTTTCAGGCCGCCCGTTTTTGGTCCTTTGAGGAATTGCTTGCAGTGACCCTGTCCCTTAATTTTTTTTTTCTGTTCTCAGGATTTTTCTTGTGAGCTATGTGGGAACTTTTGCCATGGCGGTGCTGACAACAACTTCAAGATCGACATTCGTGATGAGTTCCTGTCTAAAGCGGTAATTGGGCTGATTTTTTTTCCATGTGCATTTTTTTTCTTTTTTGCTTCATATCAACTTTTTCTTTAATAAGTATGTCAATTTTTTATCGCTGTTTGGAATGTCATCGTCGGTGATGACTTGGGACTGGGGAAGACCATGCAATTAGGGTTTCTAGTTAAGTCATTGGTTATACTGTCATATCATTGTTTTGTTTGTTCTTTTCAGAATAGTTTGGTTGATTATGTCATTGATAGTTCTGTAGTATCTTAGTTTTTTAACGAAATTGTTATCCTGATTGTACAAGTTATGGTCAGAATGCTTTGCGTATTTTGCCATGGATGGTTGCACTTTTTCTGTATTCAGTTATGTATTTTTATGTTATGTACAATTTGCTAATTATTTTTTCTCTTTTTTTGTAGACTGTCCCATGCAATGCAAGAGTCTATGTCAATGGCGTTACCGGCGACTACATGCGTTTTGAAGCCCATGGACGCAAGTACTCTGTCGATATTGTGAAGGGGGCACACAGGACCAGGATCAAGGGGAGTGGCTGGAAGAAATTCACTTCTGACTTTTCTCTTCAGAAGGGTGCTGTGGTCATTTTTGACTTGGACAAGCGCCCCCGCCAGGCATATGTTGTTGTTCAAAGTGGTGACTTGGACACAGTTGAAGGGAGCTCTTCAGACGGGGATGCTGATGAAGAGATGATAGATGGAGACATCTCAGATGTGGATGAAGACGGTGGCGACATAAAGATCGAGTATACAAGGGGTCTAACTCTGAATGATGCACAGCAGGACATTCTCGATGAACTGGTGCTCATCTTCAAATCCAAGTTTTTAGGAGTGTCTTTTGTACACTGTCTTACTTCAACTGACACTCAAGTTGGACAAATGGTATGTTTTGTTGATTCTTTTTTTAAAAATTTGCTATTTGTGTTTACTTTATTTTTTTATATGCATAATTTTTTTCTTCAATGCATGCATTTTATCTTGTGCTGATTCAAGCTTTTTAAAACTTTTATGCTTTTTGTTTTGCTGTTCTTTGTTGTGTGTACAGAAAGTGCCAGAGAGGGTTGCTACAAGCTTGAACATCCTTAAAGAAGGTTTGGCTGGTGTTCGTCTAAGCAGCGGGGAGGCAAAGACTCGCGTTGAATATAGCACGTCTACTGATGGACTTATAGTTTTCAACAAAAAGTAGTGGAGGCGTTTCCTTTCAAAGACTACCCTGGAGATCAATGACTACATCTTCATCTTCTTCAAGGCCAGCAAGAAGTCGGACATCAATGTTACTGTTGTTGTCAGCCAGCTTTAAGTTTAACTTTCTTTTTCGAGAAGCTATGTCCCTAGTTATGTAGTATGCTGATGCAAAACATTGTTGTGGTCTTTTGTTTATGCGGTTGACAAGAACCAAGTAACCCCCGTGCCTGCTCGTTTGCGATGTTTATTGTCTATGTGTGTTCAAAACTTTGTGTAATATGCGTTTTCTCGTAATGATTAGTGATGTTTTATATTTTTGTTATTATCTTTTGATCAGTATGTTTTTTAGGAGTAATTGTGTTTTATGTTTTTTTCAATGCTTTTATGTTTATGATTTATAACAATAAACACCCTCGCCTTCCCGCACTGTACAAGCATTTTGTTTCCCAATTCTTTGTAGTATCAAAAATATTGGTTTTTTCATAGACGCCTTATTGTTTACAAGTAGTTATGTTGAAAGTCGTAGGTCTATGAGAGTGCGGTCAAGGTCCATAGTTGCGTGTTTGCGCATTTTTTGCGAAAGGGGCCCCTAATTGCATCTCATCAACCGACTTGTAACTAGGGGGGAGGTGCATGTCAATTATAGACTTGCAACTACGAGTGCACGCAAGTCCGTGTCTTTCTGTCAAGGGGGGGGGTCCCCAGTTGCATGTCAAGCATTGCCTTGCAACTGGGGTGTGTGTGTTTCGTTGAGGTCCCCGAGTTGCAAGTTGCCCATCGACTCGCAACTAGGGGTGGTGTGTGTGCTTTTTGTTGTTGTGGGCCCCAGCTGCAAGTTGTCCATAAACTCGCAACTACAGAGAGGTGTGTGTGTGCTTGTGTAAAGGGTCCCTAGTTGCAAGTTACCCACCGACTCGCAACTAGGGGGGGTCTATGTATGCGTGTTTTATTCTTGATCCCTAGTTGAACTCGCAACTAGGGGTGTGTGTGTTTTGTTTTTGGGTCCCTAGTTGCATGTCAATAACAGACTTGCAACTAGGAGTGCGTGCATCGCGTGTCTTTTCTATCAAGGAGGGGATCCCCAGTTGCATGTGTAGAATCGACTCGCAACTAGGGGGGTTGTGTTTTGTTGAGGACCCCTAGTTGCAAGTTAGACAGCGACTTGCAACTAGGGTGTGTGTGTGTGTGTGTGTTTTGCGTGTGTGTTTTTATTGTGGATCCCTAGTTGCATGTCAATAACACACTTGCAACTAGGAGTGCGTGCATGGGCATGCCTTTTCTATCAAGGGGGATCCCCAGTTGCATGTCAAGCATCAACAACTAGGGGGTGTGTGCATATCAATAACAGACTTGCAACTAGGAGTGTGTGCAAGTCCGTGTCTTTCTATCAAGGGGGGGAGTGTGTGTGTGTTTTATTTATTGACCCCTAGTCGCAAGTTGCCATTGACTCGCAACTAGGGTGTGTGTGTGTTTTGTTGTGTGTCCCTAGTTGCATGTCAATAATAGACTTGCAACTACGAGTGCGTGCAAGCCCGTGTCTTTCTATCAGGGGGGGATCCCTAGTTGCATGTCAAGCATCGACTTGCAACTGGGGTGTGTGTGTTTCGTTGAGGTCCCCCAGTTGCAAGTTGCCCATCGACTCGCAACTAGGGGGTGGTGTGTGTGCGTTTTTTTGTTGTGGGCCCCAGCTGCAAGTTATCCATAAACTCGCAACTGCGGAGAGGTGTGTGTGCTTGTGTAAAGGGGCCCTAGTTGCAAGTTACCCACCGACTCGCAACTAGGGGGGTCTATGTATGTGTATTTTTATTCTTGATGCCTAGTTGAACTCGCAACTAGGGGTGTGTGTGTGTTTTGTTTTTGGGTCCCTAGTTGCATGTCAATAACAGACTTGCAACTAGGAGTGCGTGCATCCGCGTGTCTTTCTATCAAGGAGGGGATCCCAGTTGCATGTGAAGAATCGACTCGCAACTAGGGGGGGGGGTTTGTGCTTTGTTGAGGAAACCCAGTTGCAAGTTACACAGCGACTCACAACTAGGGGTGTGTGTGTGTGTGTTTTGCGTGTGTGCTTTTGTTGTGGATCCCTAGTTGCATGTCAATAACACACTTTGCAACTAGGAGTGCGTGCATGGCCGTGCCTTTTCTATCAAGGGGGATCCCCAGCTGCATGTCAAGCATCGACTTGCAACTAGGCTATGTGTGTGTTTTATTTTGAGGCCCCCCAGTTGCAAGTTGCTCATCGACTCGCAAGTAGGGGGGGCTGTGTGTATGTTTCTGTTGTAGGTCCCCTAATTGCATATCAATAACAGACTTGCAACTAGGAGTGTGTGCAAGTCCGTGTCTTTCTATCAAGGGTGTGTGTGTGTGTGTGTGTTTTATTTATTGACCCCTAGTCGCAAGTTGCCATTGACTCGCAACTAGGGTGTGTGTGTGTTTTCTGTGTTTGTTTGGTTGTGTGTCCCTAGTTGCATGTCAATAATAGACTTGCAACTACGAGTGCGCGCAAGCCCGTGTCTTTCTATCAAGGGGGGATCCCTAGTTGCATGTCAAGCATCGACTTGCAACTGGGGGGTGTGTGTTTCGTTGAGGTCCCCCAGTTGCAAGTTGCCCATCAACTCGCAACTAGGGGGTGGTGTGTGTGCGTTTTTTTGTTGTGGGCCCCAGCTGCAAGTTGTCCATAAACTCGCAACTGCGGAGAGGTTTGTGTGTGCTTGTGTAAAGGGGCCCTAGTTGCAAGTTACCCACCGACTCGCAACTAGGGGGGGTCTATGTATGTGTATTTTATTCTTGATGCCTAGTTGAACTCGCAACTAGCTAGGGGTGTGTGTGTTTTGTTTTTGGGTCCCTAGTTGCATGTCAATAACAGACTTGCAACTAGGAGTGCGTGCATCCGCGTGTCTTTCTATCAAGGAGGGGATCCCAGTTTCATGTGAAGAATCGACTCGCAACTAAGGGGGGCGGTGTGTTTTGTTTAGGACACCCAGTTGCAAGTTAGACAGCGACTCGCAACTAGGGGTGGTGTGTGTGCGGTTTTTTGTTGTGGGCCCTAGTTGCAAGTTGTCCATAAACTCGCAACTACGGAGAGGTGTGTGTGTGCTTGTGTAAAGGGTCCCTAGTTGCAAGTTACCCACCGACTCGCAACTAGGGGGGTCTATGTATGTGTGTTTTATTCTTGATCCCTAGTTGAACTCGCAACTAGGGGTGTGTGTGTTTTGTTTTTGGGTCCCTAGTTGCATGTCAATAACAGACTTGCAACTAGGAGTGCGTGCATCGCGTGTCTTTTCTATCAAGGAGGGGATCCCCAGTTGCATGTGTAGAATCGACTCGCAATTAGGGGGGGGGGGTTGTGTTTTGTTGAGGACCCCCAGTTGCAAGTTAGACAGCGACTCGCAACTAGGGTGTGTGTGTGTGTGTTTTGCGTGTGTGTTTTTATTGTGGATCCCTTGTTGAATGCAATAACACACTTGCAACTAGGAGTGCGTGCATGGGCGTGCCTTTTCTATCAAGGGGGATCCCCAGTTGCATGTCAAGCATTGACAACTAGGGGGTGTGTGCATATCAATAACAGACTTGCAACTAGGAGTGTGTGAAAGTCCGTGTCTTTCTATCAAGGGGGGAGTGTGTGTGTGTTTTATTTATTGACCCCTAGTCGCAAGTTGCCATTGACTCGCAACTAGGGGGTGTGCATGTTTTCTGTGTGTGTGGTTGTGTGTCCCTAGTTGCATGTCAATAATAGACTTGCAACTACGAGTGCGCGCAAGTCCGTGTCTTTCTATCAAGGGGGGGGGATCCCCAGTTGCATGTCAAGCATCCACTTGCAACCGGGGGGGTGTGTGTTTCGTTGAGGTCCCCGAGTTGCAAGTTGCCCATCGACTCGCAACTAGGGGTGGTGTGTGTGCATTTTTTTGTGGGCCCCAGCTGCAAGTTGCCCATAAACTCGCAACCACGGAGAGGTGTGTGTGTGTGCTTGTGTAAAGGGGCCCTAGTTGCAAGTTACCCACCGACTCGCAACTAGGGGGTCTATGTATGTGTTTTTTTCTTGATCCCTAGTTGAACTCGCAACTAGGGGTGTGTGTGTTTTGTTTTTGGGTCCCTAGTTGCATGTCAATAACAGACTTGCAACTAGGAATGCGTGCATCCGCGTGTCTTTCTATCAAGGAGGGGATCCCCAGTTGCATGTGAAGAATCGACTCGCAACTAGGGGGGGGGGGGGGTTGTGTTTTGTTGAGGACCCCCAGTTGCAAGTTAGACAGGGACTCGCAACTAGGGGTGTGTGTGTGTGTATGTGTTTTGCGTGTGTGTTTTTGTTGTTGATCCCTAGTTGCATGTCAGTAACACACTTGCAACTAGGAGTCCGTGCATGGCCGTGCCTTTTCTATCAAGGGGGGTCCCCAGCTGCATGTCAAGCATCGACTTGCAACTAGGCTATGTGTGTGTTTTATTTTGAGGCCCCCCAGTTGCAAGTTGGTCATCGACTCGCACGTAGGTGGGACTGTGTGTATGTTTTTGTTGTAGGTCCCTAATTCCATATCAATAACAGACTTGCAACTAGGAGTGTGTGCAGGTCCGTGTCTTTCTATCAATGGGGGAGTGTGTGTGTGTTTTATTTATTGACCCCTAGTCGCAAGTTGCCATTGACTCGCAATTAGGAGGGGTGTGTGTGTTTTCTGTGTGTGTTTTGTTGTGTGTCCCTAGTTGCATGTGAATAATAGACTTGCAACTACGAGTGCGCGCAAGCCCGTGTCTTTCTATCAAGGGGGGGATCCCTAGTTGCATGTCAAGCATCGACTTGCAACTGGGGGTGTGTGTTTCGTTGAGGTCCGCCAGTTGCAAGTTGCCCATCGACTCGCAACTAGGGGGGGTGGTGTGTGTGCGTTTTTTTTGTGGGCCCCAGCTGCAAGTTGTCCATAAACTCGCAACTACGGAGAGGTGTGTGTGTGCTTGTGTAAAGGGGCCCTAGTTGCAAGTTAGCCACCGACTCGGAACTAGGGGGTCTATGTATGTGTGTTTTTTCGTGATCCCTAGTTGAACTCACAACTAGGGGTGTGTGTGTGTTTTTGGGTCCCTAGTTGCATGTCAATAACAGACTTGCAACTAGGACTGCGTGCATCCCCGTGTCTTTCTATCAAGGAGGGGATCCCCAGTTGCATCTGAAGAATCGACTCGCAACTAGGGGGGGTTATGTTTTGTGGAGGACCCCCAGTTGCAAGTTAGGACAGCGACTCGCAACTAGGGTGTGTGTGGTGTGTTTTGCGGTGTGTGTTTTTATTGTGGATCCCTTGTTGAATGCAATAACACACTGCAACTAGGAGTGCGTGCATGGCGTGCCTTTTCTATCAAGGGGGATCCCCAGTTGCATGTCAAGCATTGACAACTAGGGGGTGTGTGGCATATCAATAACAGACTTGCAACTAGGAGTGTGTGAAAGTTCCGTGTCTTTCTATCAAGGGGGAGTTGTGTGTGTTTTATTTATTGACCCCTAGTCGCAAGTTGCCATTGACTCGCAACTAGGGGGTGTGTGTGTTTTCTGTGTGTGTTTTGTTGTGTGTCCCTAGTTGCATGTCAATATAGACTTGCAACTACCAGTGCGCGCAAGCCCGTTTCTTTCTATCAAGGGTGGGGATCCCTAGTGCATGTCAAGCATCGACTTGGAACTGGGGGTGTGTGTTTCGTTGAGGTCCCCCAGTTGCAAGTTGCTCATCGACTCGCAACTAGGGGGTGGTGTGTGGTGCGTTTGTTTCTTGTGGGCCCCAGCTGTAAGTTGTCCATAAACTCGCAACTACGGAGAGGTGTGTGTGTGCTTGTGTAAACGGGCCCTAGTTGCAAGTTACCCCCCGACTCGCAACTAGGGGGGTCTATGTATGTGTGTTTTATTCTTGAACTCGCAACTAGGGGTGTGTGTGTTTTGTTTTTGGGTCCCTAGTTGCATGTTAATAACAGACTTGCAACTAGGAGTGCGTGCATCCGCATGTCTTTCTATCAAGGAGGGGATCCCCAGTTGCATGTGAAGAATCAACTCGCAACTAAGGGGGGGGGTTGTGTTTTGTTCAGGACCCCCCAGTTGCAAGTTAGACAGCGACTCGCAAGTAGGGGTGTGTGTGTGTGTGTGTTTTTGCTGTGGATCCCTAGTTGCATGTCAATAACACACTTGCAACTAGGAGTGCGTGCATGGGCGTGCCTTTTCTATCAAGGGGGGATCCCCATCTGCATGTCAAGCATCGACTTGCAACTAGGCTGTGTGTGTTTTATTTGAGGCCCCCAGTTGCAAGTTGCTCATCGACTTGCAAGTAGGGGGGCTGTGTGTATGTTTTTGTTGTAGTCCCTAATTGCATATCAATAACAGACTTGCAACTAGGAGTGTGTGCAAGTCCGTGTCTTTCTATCAAGGGGGGGGGGGGAGTGTGTGTGTTTTATTTATTGACCCCTAGTCGCAAGTTGCCATTGACTCGCAACTAGGGGGTGTGTGTGTTTTTTGTGTGTGTTTTGTTGTGTGTCCCTAGTTGCATGTCAATAATAGACTTGCAACTACGAGTGCGCGCAAGCCCGTGTCTTTCTATCAAGGGGGGGATCCCTAGTTGCATGTCAAGCATCGACTTGCAACTGGGGGGGTGTGTGTTTCGTTGAGGTCCCCCAGTTGCAAGTTGCCCATCGACTCACAACTAGGGGGTTGGTGTGTGTGCGTTTTTTTGTTGTGGGCCCCAGCTGCAAGTTGTCCATAAACTCGCAACTGCGGAGAGGTGTGTGTGTGCTTGTGTAAAGGGGCCCTAGTTGCAAGTTACCCACCGACTCGCAACTAGGTGGGTCTATGTATGTGTGTTTTATTCTTGATCCCTAGTTGAACTCGTAACTAGGGGTGTGTGTGTTTTGTTTTTGGGTCCCTAGTTGCATGTCAATAACATACTTGCAACTAGGAGTGCGTGCATCAGCGTGTCTTTCTATCAAGGAGGGGGATCCCAGTTGCATGTGAAGAATCGACTCGCAACTAATGGGGGGGGGTTGTGTTTTGTTGAGGACACCCAGTTGCAAGTTACACAACGACTCACAACTAGGGGGTGTGTGTGTGTGTTTTCCGTGTGTGTTTTTGTTATGGATCCGTAGTTGCATGTCAATAACACACTTGCAGCTAAGAGTGCGTGCATGGCTGTGCCTTTTCTATCAAGGGGGATCCCCCAGCTGCATGTCAAGCATCGACTTGCAACTAGGCTGTGTGTGTGTTTTATTTTGAGGCCCCCAGTTGCAAGTTGCTCATCGACTCGCAAGTAGGGGGGGAGGCTGTGTGTATGTTTTTGTTGTAGGTCCCTAATTGCATATCAATAACAGACTTGCAACTAGGAGTGTTTGCAAGCCTGTGTCTTTCTATCAAGGGGGGGAGTGTGTGTGTGTTTTATTTATTGACCCCTAGTCGCAAGTTGCCATTGACTCGCAACTAGGGTGTGTGTGTGTGTTTTATTGTGTGTCCCTAGTTGCATGTCAATAATAGACTTGCAACTACGAGTGCGCGCAAGCCCGTGTCTTTCTATCAAGGGGGGGATCCCTAGTTGCATGTCAAGCATTGACTTGCAACTGGGGGTGTGTGTTTCGTTGAGGTCCGCCAGTTGCAAGTTGCCCATCGACTCGCAACTAGGGGTGGTGTGTGTGCGTTTTTTTGTTGTGGGCCCCAGCTGCAAGTTGTCCATAAACTTGCAACTGCGGAGAGGTGTGTGTGTGCCTGTGTAAAGGGGCCCTAGTTGCAAGTTACCCACCGATTGCAACTAGGGGGGATCCCTAGTTGCATGTCAAGCATCGACTTGCAACTGGGGGGTGTGTGTTTTGTTGAGGTCCCCCAGTTGCAAGTTGCCCATCGGCTCGCAACTAGGGGGTTGGTGTGTGTTCATTTTTTTGTTGTGGGCCCCAGCTGCAAGTTGTCCATAAACTCGCAACTGCGGAGAGGTGTGTGTGTGCTTGTGTAAAGGGGCCCTAGTTGCAAGTTACCCACCGACTCGCAACTAGGGGGGATCCCTAGTTGCATGTCAAGCATCGACTTGCAACTGGGGTGTGTGTGTTTCGTTGAGGTCCCCCAGTTGCAAGTTGCCCATTGACTCGCAACTAGGGGGTGGTGTGTGTGCATTTTTTGTTGTGGGCCCTAGCTGCAAGTTGTCCATAAACTCGCAACTGCGGAGAGGTGTGTGTGTGCTTGTGTAAAGGGGCCCTAGTTGCAAGTTACCCACCGACTCGCAACTAGGGGGGTCTATGTATGTGTGTTTTATTCTTGATCCCTAGTTGAACTCGCAACTAGGGGTGTGTGTGTTTTGTTTTTGGGTCCCTAGTTGCATGTCAATAACAGACTTGCAACTAGGAGTGCGTGCATCCGCGTGTCTTTCTATCAAGGAGGGGGATCCCAGTTGCATGTGAAGAATCGACTCGCAACTAAGGGGGGGGTTGTGTTTTGTTGAGGACACCCAGTTGCAAGTTAAACAGCGACTCGCAACTAGGGGGTGTGTGTGTGTGTGTTTTGCGTGTGTGTTTTTGTTGTGGATCCCTAGTTGCATGTCAATAACACACTTGCAACTAGGAGCGCGTGAATGGCTGTGCCTTTTCTATCAAGGGGATCCCCCAGCTGCATGTCAAGCATCAACTTGCAACTAGGCTGTGTGTGTGTTTTATTTTGAGGCCCCCAGTTGCAAGTTGCTCATCGACTCGCAAGTAGGGGGGGCTGTGTGTATGTTTTTGTTGTAGGTCCCTAATTGCATATCAATAACAGACTTGCAACTAGGAGTGTGTGCAAGTCTGTGTCTTTCAACTAGGGCCCCAGTTGCAAGTTGCCCATCGACTCGCAACTAGGGGTGGTGTGTGTGCGTTTTTTTTGTGGGCCCCAGCTGCAAGTTGCCCATAAAATCACAACCACGGAGAGGTGTGTGTGTGCTTGTTTAAAGGATACCTAGTTGCAAGTTACCACCGACTCGCAACTAGGGGGGGTCTATGTATGTGTCTTTTTTTCTTGATCCCTAGTTGAACTCGCAACTAGGGGTGTGTGTTTTGTTTTTGGGTCCCTAGTTGCAATTTAATAACAGACTTGCAACTAGGAGTGCGTGCATCCACGTGTCTTTCTATCAAGGAGGGGATCCCCATTTGCATGTGAAGAATCGACTCGCAACTAGGGGGGGGGGTTGTGTTTTGTTGAGGACCCCCAGTTGCAAGTTAGACAGCGACTCGCAACTAGGGTGTGTGTGTGTGTGTGTTTTGCGTGTGCGTTTATGCTGTGGATCCCTAGTTGCATGTCAATAACACACTTGCAACTAGGTGTGTGTGTGTGTGTGTGTGTGTGTTAGTGTGTGTTTTCTTCTAGGTCCATAGTTGCATGTCAATAATAGTTTTTGCCACTAGGAGTGCATGCATGTGTGTGTCTTTCTATCAGGGGGGATCCCTAGTTGCATGTTAATCATCGACTCACAACTAGGGGTTCTGCGTCTGTGTGTTTTTTGTGGCGCCAAGTTGCTAGTTGCCCATCAACTCGTAACTAGGGGGACAAGTGTGTGTACGTGCCTCAATGGCCCCCAGTTGCAAGCTACAAATTGATTTTGCAACTAGGGAGTGTGCATGAGTGCGTGCGTGTGTTTTATTCTTGACCCTTAGTTGCAAGTTGACCATCGACTTGCAACTAGGGGGCGAGGTGTGTGTGCTTGTGTCAAGGGCCCCCAGTTGTATGTTACACATTGACTCGGGGGGTCTTTGTGTGTGTGTGTTTTATTCTTGACACCTAGGTGCAAGTTGCCATCGACTCGCAACTAGGGGTGTGTGTGTGTGTGTGTGTGTCTCAAGGGCCCCCAGTTTGCAAGTTACCCATCGACCCGCAACTGGGGTGTGTGTGCGTGTTTTTATTCTTGACCCCTGGTTGCAAGTTGAACACCGACCTGCAACTAGGGGGGGGAGAAGTGTGTGTGCATGTGTCAAGGGCCCCTAGTTTGTATGTCGATAACCCAATTGTGTGTCGATAACCGACCTGCAATCCGAGTTGTTTTTCATGGGGCTTGCAATTAAACCCTTTAACATGCTACTCCCCGCTCCCGAGTTGCAAGTCGAAGGGTTGCATTTGTTGTTTTCTATTCAGCCAGTTGCAACTCCATCCTCGAGTCACAACTCGAGATGTTTTGTATTCGTCCCAGTTGCAACACCAACCCCCGAGTCGCAACTCGAGATGTTGGTTGTGTTTCACCTAAGTTGCAACTCCGCTCATGAGTCGCAACTCAATCGTGGTGTACTTTTTGTAGTTGCCCTAGTTGCGACTCAAGCCTCAAGTCACAACTCAGGTGGGGAGGGGGTGCTTTTGTTGTTGTTTGTTTGCTTCTAACATCTTTTTGTTGACGACGATTCCGTTATTGAACATGGAGTTTACGCCAATGTTTTCTAGTGGACAATTTTTTTTGCTGGTGACCTTCATAGGTATTAGGCTATAATTGATGGCAAACAGGGGCCGACGATGTCGTTCACGCATGCTTCTTTTTTGCATACATAAATGACTATAGCTTTACGGGGCATTTTTCTTTGGCTCATTGTACAAGGAGACACCGGGTTTTTTTCCAGCTCACCGAGCTGACGTAGGGGGGGAAAGTCACGGTGAAGTGTCGCTCGCCCTACGGTGGACTTTTTTTGCAAGTTCACCATCAAATTTTTGTAACAGCTGAAAAAGCTCTACAACAACTTGTTTTTTTAACTCAACATTTTTTTAGTTTGTTGTCAATGTTCCATTTTATTGTGTCATTTTTTGTTTTGCAATTTTTGAAGTTCTTCATTACTGCGTACTTGCTAGTTCAAAACACACACAAGTGCTACTAGGGGAGGGAAGGATCATTTCTCTAATTGAAACAGTTTTTTAGTTTTTCAGGGGGTTTTCTGCAATATCCCAATGCACCAACGGATCTGTCATAATTATCCACACCGACACATTTACTCTGTCCATTTTTTTCGTGCGCCACTGTTTTGAAATCGGTGGAGGTGGAGCAGAGGAGGAAGAGACGGGGGTGACTACCTCCAAGGCGATGGCGACCGACCTCGCCGCCGACGAACCCCCTGCAGTTCACCTCCGCGAGACGGGCGAGGCACTCGCCACGGACACAGCGGGCACCGTCGACGTCCTCTGCATCGCTGACAAGCCAGCGTCGCGCGCCGTCCCCACTGTCCGCGACCTCTGTGCTGCCGACGAGCCACCCTTGCGTATCGTCCCCACCGCCCCGGAGCTTGCCACAGGCGAGGAGCCGCCAAATCCAGTGAGCAGCACACATCTCCCCCCCCTGCGCGTCCCCCTTGTATGAGCCTGCCTAAATTTTGTTCATCACATCACTGAACTCTATTTTTTTTTCATTCCTGAGCCTGCGTCAAAATTAGTCAGTATTTATGTGGCCATTGAACTCTAATTTGTCGTGGGCAGTGTGTGCCTTTGAATTTTGTAAGCCTGCTGTTGTGTCCTTGAAGGCTAAGGAATTGTTTCATGTGTTGAAGTCTAAGGAATGGCTAGCCCGTCAGTGTGCATCATGTTTTTTTCTGCAAATCCCTTTTGAATTTGATAGCATATACAAATTCCTTTGAATTGTTTCCTGTGTTTGAAGGCTAAGGATCGGCAGATCTTGTGTGTGTATGTTTGTAGCATCCTTACTGTTTATATGTTCTGTTTTAACTTGGCCATTGAAGCCTCCATGGTAGAAAATGCAAAAAACTAATCATATAGCTTTGAGCCAACATGTTTGTCAACAACAACAACTCATACAGTAGAAAATCAGTTAGTATTTGTGGTCATCCAACTCGAAAGTTGTTGCAGCAGTGTTCATCATTGGAGGCTCATACAGTAGAATGCAATTCATGAATTGAATGGTTTGCCTCCAACTAGCATATCGCAATTTGTTTTGTTTGTATGAAACAATTTTCAGAGTTTTATGTCATGGGAAGTTGTTGAGTGTGTAATTTTTCCGAAGTTGGCTCTGTAATTTTTTCAGAAGTTGACTCTGTATTTTTTTCCAGAGAATACATCATGTGTTTTTCAGTTTTTCTAGTCTATTCAGGGAGCATGCATTTTATATTTTGAGAGAGTGTGACTCACCAGTTAGTATTCAGAGAGGATCATTTTCTTTATTTTTTATTTTCTCAAGCTACTTTATGTCCAATGCTTTTGCCTGCCCTGCCTGCCCTACTGTAAGCGCACGATCAGTCGACCAACTCTGTTTTTGTCTACAGAATCACTACATGTAGCTCAAACGAGGAGGATTAATCAGTGTTCAGATAGGTTGATTCATGATTTTTCTGTAATTTTGAGTAATCCGTTTTTTTATCAGAGAGTTGACCATCAGTCTATGTTCAGAGTTTTTTCGTACTAATGAGTAAATGCTTAGAGAAGATGACTTGATCTTTTTTTCTTTTCCTAGTAGTAGTAACACCATTACTTTTTTTAACTCAGTTCTTTGTTTGTGTCTTTTTAAACAGGAGATTTTAAACAAAGATAGAATTCCCGAGCCTTTGGAGTCAAACAACAACAGTCAAAAGGATGTTTCAGGGGATGATAGCGTGGATGAACAAGACGAGCTAAGTATAGTTGATACGACAGAATCAGATGCATCAGACGGCATGTTGATCGATGGCTTAAGATCATTTGTAATGTGTCTTGAACTAGAAGAAGCTTGTGTTCTTTTCTTTACTTGAGTTGTTTTTCAAAAGTTCAATCGTCTAAAAGAAAGTTTACTTTAATTTTCTACAGTTACAAAAAAGACAAGAGAGGAAGCAGGAGAGAAGTGCTTTGAAAGAGAAAAATAAGAAGGTAACTTTGTGCTTTTCAATTTTTTTCATTGTTAACATTTTGTGAGACAAAAACAACAAATCTTGAACGCTTGCTATTTATTCCATTTCCAGAGGAGAAAGCCAAAGGAAGGAAAAGCCAAACCGCACATTAACAAAGAAAGAGCAACTGCATACAGCAGATTTAGCATTGGATATTTCACAAAGATTGTTGACGTTGTGTGTAAAAGCAATCATAGGATGGAGGTTGTGAGGAATGGTGGTTTTGGATACTTACTTGAGCTAGATGATTGTTATGTTCCACGGCCATTCGCACAGTGGGTCGCGGACAACATATCCACAAAAGATGAATCAATTGTACTTGATGGGAAATCAATTCCTCTCAACCCTGAAGCTGTATCATTAATTCTTGGTATACCAGCAGGCGGAACAAAGATCAGCGTGCTAGACGAGGAATCTAGGAAAGCAGAGTTTCTATCACTATTTGGGCTAACAGATCTCCCATCCATAAGTTTCTTCGGGAACAAGCTTATGAAGGAAGAGCTGCCTGACGACGTTTATCTTCGCTGCTTCTTGACTGTAGCACTAGCAACCTTCCTGTGTCCCACATCCAACACAAAACCAAGCACAAAATACATGGGAGCACTCGTGGATGTGTCAAAGTCAAGAGATCTTGATTGGTGCTCATTTGTACATACATGGAATATGTCTTATGTCAAGAAGTACCAAACAGACAAGCTCAAGCAGAAATGGATAACAACGACTTTGGGAGGCTGCATATATCAGCTAGCAGTATGCTCCTTCTTTTTTGTTCATATTAAACTTTTTTGGTTACTTTTTTTAATTTTGGGAGTACTTTGTTCTCATCAAACATACTGAAGTGTTTCTTTTTGTTTTTTTGTTGTGTTTTTTGCAGGTTCGGTGCCTAGACTTTAACAATTTTGGATCAATAACAATACCTCCAGCACTACCTAGAATTTGTTTTTGGAAAGGACAAACCATTAAACATTTCAGCGATATGCTCCTCGGGAAAGATGGACTCTACGGAGCTCTTCAAGTAAATATCATATTTTGTTTTGCTATTGTTGTATTCTCTGTTTTATGTGTATCTTTTTGTTGCTCACATCTACTCCTATTATGTTTGTTTATGATTTTCCCATTTTTTTGGCAAATCAAAAATGAGGCAGAAACTTGCTACGTAGAAACTGACGGTGCATGGGCAAGCACCGCCAAGAACTCAAACATAAGAAAAGCTATACAAAGGGTGTTAGGCAACTCTTTTTTAGAAAAGGTAAAGTGCATCAGGATTGATTGAGACAGCACCTTCAACAGTGCTTTTTAGTTATTTTGGTTTCCTTTTTTTCCTATATTTTTTTGATTTTTTTGTGGATTTTTTTTTCTGCTTGTTAGATCAAAGAAGATATATTCCTCAATTTCCAGGAGCGCGTAAAGAATCAAAACCTGACCACATGCCTGATAGCAAAACAAGTGCTGCTTGATACTTTGAACATTGTCTCTTCTTGTAATGGCTCTCAACATACAGAGAAGTTAGAGTCACCCGACCATTTATACATGCCAACTGACAAAGATAATGGGTCTGGCAGTACTATTAGAGTTGATTCTAATGGGATTGAAAATGGGCAGTGGTGTGTTATTACACCGTTTTTCTTCTTTTTTTTACTCATGCTGTGTTTTTCTGTATTAAGACCCCCACTATATTTCTGGCAGATCAAAGAGGCAGGAAGAGGAGAGTGAAGACTAGTACACAGCAGTCAATATCTTCAACAACCAAGGACATATCATTGCAAGATAAAATAAAGGTACTTTTGGCTTTGTATTTAGTCTTTTTTTAATTTTTTTTTGTTTTTTGTGTGTTTGATTTTTGGTTCATTTTTTCTGCACCAAATGACCATGACCACAGCCCCAGCAAAGCACTCTTGAAGTTGACAGAGAAGGAGCGAAAGCTGATTTGCATCCAGTAATATGGAATGCTCCTACAAATGAGCACAAAGATCAAGTTGAAATGGTTAGTTTCAAATAAAGAACAAACATCTAACATTCTTATTATTTTCCTACTTTTTTGTCATTTATCATGCAAGTTTGTAAACTAATTCGCCAGGAAGCAAATTATGGAAATGGTAAAGGATGTACACATACAGGAAGAGCAGTAGAACACATTTTTATTTTCTAACATTTTGTCTTACATTTTTCTCTTTTTAGCCTTCTGCATATAACCCTGACAACAACCATATCTTTTTTTTGTTTTGGGGCAGGGAGAAAGCACAAACAAGGTTGACCGTGTTAAACACAACCAAGACACAAATATGATGTATGTACATAGTAATATCCTCGAGCGCAATGTCAACGATTGTCCTATTGAAATAGAAGCACCAGAGAAAAGCTCTAGCCTGAACTACATGCTGTTGTCAGCCAGATTGGCAAAAGCAGTGATGAGCACAGAACAAGTAATCAATTCAAAGGAAGTATCTAGCAGAGATGTACACACAGCATTTGCAGGGTTTCAACATAACACTGTTAACAACAATAAAACACAGGTACACCGCCTGAGGAATTCATTTTGAAGTTCTGTCTTACTGTCCCATTTGTGCTTTTTTATAATACTTTTGATCTAGGTTGTGCTTTTTATATACACCCACGACTGAACCTTTTGTTTCTTCCACAACCATAGCATTGTGTAGATACCAGTCCCGTTGACCAACGAAAAGAGAAGCAAGCAATTGTACCTGAATGCATGCACCTTCAAACCAACAATGACAAAGGTTTTACTCGAGGGGAAAACTTTCACACATTCAGCCTCGTGACAAAATTACTCATCAGCACATCATTTTTCGACAAAGATTTTCTGATTGCCTTGTTTTTTCATTTACTTATTTTGTTAATTTATTTTTTCCAGATGGAAATACTATGGATGTCAGGGATTACAATAAGCGTGTTGAACTTGATATAGATATCAATATAGCACCATCAAACGGTACTGCCTACACTTTTTTTTTGAGCAGTCATGATTTTGTCTCTTTATTTTGTGCTGGCATCAATTCTCTTCTCATTATTTTTGTGTATTTTTTTTCTCTTTTCCTGACGATGGGATAGATGATAAGCAACAACACATTAAAGAGTTCCAAGACACATTGCACCCATTAGACACTGCAAGGCAAAAGTACTTCTTTGCAGACGATATGACACCTAGCTGCAGGTTACTTCCAGACCATGATGATTGTGGCAATCAAATAACAGAGCCAGAATTGTGGCGCCCATTACAGATGAACTCGGAAGAATATAATGCTCAAATAGAGGTAATTGGTTTCTCCGCACCTAGTCCTTTTTTTGTGTTTGAGTTGTCATTTTTTTCTTTTTTGCATACACACCATTTTGCCGTGCTACAAAATTCACCCACTTATATTTCAACATTTGTAGGAAGCAAAGAAGAAATATACATGGAATGGAAGCAAGGATGTCATCGAAGGACACACCTTGCAGGTACCATCTTTTTGCCAAGTACACACTACAAATTCAAACCAAATTTGTTGTAGTAAATCTCCTACTGTTTTGGTATTCATCTTTTTTTCTTCGTGTTTTCATAGGATGAGCAAGAAGTGCAGGGAGATTCGTCCATACACTGTGCCCAGAGACAGCCTGTGTCCACAGCCATTTGCAAGTACAGAGACTTTCTTCCCTAGTTCATAGAAAAGGATGGCATCCTCGACTTGGTATGTCTTTTTTTTTCCCAAAAAAATATTGTTTTTGTTTTCTTTGCTTTTTATGCTTTTCTAAACACCCCAGTTTTTTATGTTTTCTTTTGCATACACAACAAAACTTTCATTCAGACATCCCCTGTTGCACGCATGTCACACTCTTGGGTCAGAGCAACAACATGCTACTCCCCGATGGGCAAATGGGACAGTGAGAACACTGAAAGTCCTATACACAAGCACAGGAAGGTATCATCAAAATTCTACCTGTTTTTTTTACAAACTTGTTTTTTTCAAAAAAATTGATCTCAAAATTTGTGCTTCATTTTTTTGATTGGTTGGTGAACATGTCCCTTTCAACATTATTTGTGGCTTTGCAGAGATATTCAGCAACATCAATTTTTGGCAAGAGGCTTTTTTTAGATGATTATGTTGAAGATGATGATCAAAAAGGCACTAAAGAGAAACCAATCCTTGTAAGTGACTACCTTCATGAAAATTTGATGACCAATTTTTTCCTTTTTCATGGAGCTCTCTTGACCCCTTTCTTTTGTGTAGCATCATCTCTATTTTTTTCCTGTCATACATTCTAACAATAAATTGTGTGTGCATGATTTTTTGTAGGTGTCTCCGGATGTTCAAGTTTTGGGGGAGAGATCATTCAATGGTTCATGCTCTAGTATGGTAAACACGGCAGACAACTTATACAACACAAAGCTTTATTTAGGCTCTTCATCAAGGGATAACGAGAATTTGCCTCCAAAAAGGATAATACACCCAAGCAAGGTTCTCTGCTCTCCATATGATCACAATGAGAGAGGACCTCTTCAGCCACATGAGATAGAACTACACAAGGGAATAGTGGCACTTAGCAAAGTTGAACCTCACAGAAGGTTTTTTTTTCTGAACTAAGATTCTTTTTTTTGGCCGTGATTTTTATGGTTTCTGATTTTTTGTTGCCTTCACTAACAATACTGGTTGTTAAACCACCTGCAGCCAAGTTGTTGTCTTGATTGATAAAACCACCCTTTTCCTTGGACAACTCGGTGATTCATTTGATGCGGCTGGTCATGTGGAAGCTTATGTTTTCAAAGTTTTTTGTCGGATCCTGTTTCGAGAAAATCATCCAAGGAGGTCAAAAATACACTACTTCTTCACTACACTAGGTGTAAGTACAAATAAATTTCATTTTCAAGCACAGCTCAACATTTTTCTACTGAGGATTTTTTTTGTACAGAACTTTACTGGACTTCTTGGGTGGAAGCTCAACAATTAAATTTTGTTCTTCCACAAAACCAGGATTATTTTCTTGGGAGTTGGTCCTCTGAAGAAGGAAGGAGGGAAATGAGGAGAAAAGCACTTAGAAGCTTCAATAGAGCTGGGAAAGCATTGCCTCTACACGAAAATGAACGTGTACGGTTGATTGCACGAGACTATATTTTTAATTTTTCTTGTTTTCTTTTTTAGTATTGTTGATTTTTTTTGCAATCAATTTTTTTGCAACCTAATTCTGTATACAAAAAATGCAGATGTTCTTTCTGTCAGTTCATGGTGAGCATTGGTTTTTGTTTGTTGTCGACATTATAGCAAGAAAATTTGTCTTCCTAGATTCATATTATGAAGGGAACACACCATTCCATATCGGGATCAGAGATTTGATGGTTAAAACACTTTTCCTAATCTTTTTCTTTTTATTACTTGTCAAATTAAGCTGCTAATACCCACACCCGTTTCCATTTTTGTTGTGTTGCTAATCATAATTGTATTTGTTTTTCTTTTTGTCATTAGATAAATAATTTCATAAAAACATGGGAAGAATCTAATCTGAGAGGGATGGGTTTCAGAAAGTTTGGTGTAGAGTACCCAAACATGCCAAAGCAAATAGGAAGGTAAAAACTAGCTAATTCGTGTAAACATAAATTCACAACTACTGTTTTTATTTTTTTTAATTCTTTTGTTGTTAAATTTTATGCAAAAAACACAGCGATGCATGTGGGATTTTTGCTCTTAAGTGGATGCAAACTTGGGCTTCACGAAATCCTCTGCAGCGACAGTTCACGATGAACGACGTAGCAGATGCAAGGGTTAGATTTGCTGTTGACATTCTGTTTAGTATTCACAACACAGAGGATAAAGGCAAAGCACTAGTCAAGAACTTTGCATGGTAAATTGGTATGTTTTTACTTCTTCCATTCAAGCATACTTGTTCTTCTTTTTTCTTTTTTTAGCAAATGACTTATGATACAAAATTGTTTATCTTTTTCTTCTGTCTTCCCATTTTTTATGTATTTTTTTTTGTGTTTGCCACTGTAACAAAGTTTGTTTTTGTGATTGTCTGCGATTTTTGAGATTACTAACTAGTTTTTTTGTACTTCTTCAGAAGGTCAAGCAGCCAATCAACTATAACATTTGTTTGTAATGCATGGAGGAATACTACAAGAAGGGCTTTCAGCAAGATGATAAAAAACAATCACAAAAGTTTAACAACATCACACAACATCCCGTGTACATGGAGGAACAATATGATTTTCTTTTTTTGAAAGCGAATACAAGTTGTATAGCAGTGTCGTAGAAACTGGTCATTAACCGGAAAACAATTCGGATTGTGTCATTTTGTTTTCAGATCAATATCGAAAACATCAGTTCTTACAGTGTTCTTTTTCTTTTTTTATTTGTTTTTATGTTTGATTATTTTCAGTATCCCTCTTTTTCTAACATTTTTTATGTATTCTGTTGCGGCACGTGTACATTATTTTTTGACCTTGTTCATTTGTTTTCTATCATTTTCCCCCATCATTTCTTTGGTGCAGGATTTCAAAATTCTTTTTGCGCACGGAATCTACAGCACAAGTGAAAAAGTGGATGGAAATTTTCCAAGGGACATACTGTGTTAAGGTCAATGTTCCTACCCCAACAGGAAAGCAATTTTTGTTTGCTTGTTTTTGTCTACCAGTACTCAAATTTAAACAATAGAAAAAGCGATATCATCCATGAACATTCATAGTTCCTTCTTGCTTTTTGTTCAGTAAGACAACAAACGACCCAAACTTTAGCCAATTTACATTTATTTCAGTCATCACTTGCATATTTTTTGCCTTCTTGAACTTCCAGCACCCAAATTTTTATTTTTATTTTCTTGCCCTCTTCCTCGGGTTTCCACCAGCTGGTTGCTTGCCTGTAGATGTCCTAGATGAGGCTGCAAAATTTTATAGGCCATAAACATTTTTTTGTAATGCAGTAAAAACCAGGTAACACCAAAAAGAGAGAAAGTTTTTTTATGAAAAAAACCTGAGGCTTGTTTGCGGCTGTCTTTTTCTTTCTGAGCCGAGTTGACATCTTCAGTACTTGCAGTACAAGAACTTTTATAATGACCAGGCATCCCACACCGACTGCACGTGACTTTCTGTTTAGATGCTAAACTTTCCATGAAAGTTTTGTAACGACCTTTTTGTGGACGCCCTTTTGATACTGCAACATCAGGATCTTGAAGTTTGTCTCCATAGCCATCAGGATGCGGTACTGCATCAGTTTCTATTGTGTCCTTGTCAACATTTGCTTGTTGCGCTTCTCCAAGTTCATCCTCTTTAGTCATCTCATCCAACTTTTGTTGCACCCTTTCAAATTCTGCTACAACATACAGATATTTTTTGTTTGTTGATGCACCGTCCGAAGCCATCTCATTGAGCCTGTTGGATAGCAGGGTATACCTTAAGTGTTGACTTCCAGCAGTTAGTTCCAAAGGAACATTGAAACAGATGTCCCGTATGTCCTTTGTATTTTTTGGCCTCCACCTGTCTATGTAATACTTTTCTGGCAGCACAGACATGTTGAGATGAGAAAGGACCCTCAAGACATGGCAACACACAATGCCATCTTTCTGAAATTTCCCATAGATACAACTGAAAAACTGTTGCTGCAAGTTGACAATCACAACAAATCTTCGCATTCTGAAATCTTTTTCAGCTAGCATTGGTGTCTTGTAGACTTCATACTTCACATTTCTCTCAACCTCTTCAACATGCAAATTCAGCACAAACTTTATCTGTTTTTGGAATCTGTAAAATATCTTTCTGTTGTACATTTTTGCAGCTTGTATCTCAAGCTCACTTCGTACCCAGAATGTCGGCGAAGTTGTTCTTGTGATAGAGTCTTGCTGCCTCTCCTTATCTTGTATGGTCTCTGAAATCTTCTGGTACTCTTGGAGGAAGCTGATCACATTGTGAGTTGACGTGATGTTGTCCTTGAAAATGGCATTGGTGCCTTCACTACGCGCAGTAGAGTGAATGAAGGGGAAGAAGTCCGTCTTGAAATACAGAGGGACAAACCTTTTCCTTTTCTTCCACATGATTTGAAAATACTTCACATGCCCAATGTTGTATTTCTCCACCATTTCTGTCCACAATTGCTCAAACTCAGCCATTGTCAGAGAGTTGTGAATGATGTCACTGAAATCATCATGTAGTGTCTTATGTGCTGCAAAAGTCCTAGTACATTTTTCCTCAGCCTTCTTTTTAATATGAAACAAACAACGCCTGTGGCAGATATGCGGGAAAACTAAAGGAATAGCTGTCTTCATCCCAGCATCCTCGTCTGTTATGATTGTGGACGGAGATTTCCCACCCATGCAATGCAAGAATGTCTCAAACAACCATTGAAAGGTGTCAGCTGTTTCATTCTCTATGATAGAGCAAGCAAACAAACAGTTCTGGCCATGTCCCGTGACACCAACAAAGGGAGCAAACGGGAGGTTGTATCTGTTTGTCTTGAATGTTGTGTCGAAGCTGAGGCAGTCTCCATACAGCTCATACATTTTCCTAGAATATCCGTCAGCCCAGAAAATGCACAAAACTTTACTTGCGTCATCAGAGACTTTAGTTGTTTTGAATGCATAGTAAAACTGTGGATCTTCAGCTTGTATCTTCCTGAAATATGTGAGCACCTGCATCATATCATTTTGATTGCTCTCTTTGCCAATGGCTGTTCTAACATTGCTTACATGCTTTTTGGTGTAAGGAGTGTTCCCGCCTCTCAAGTAACTTAGGATTGCTATTATTTGTCTTATTTGTAGCTTCACAGCATTGAAAGTTCGGATTAGGAGCTTCTCCTCGTCTGTCATGTAGTTATGAGAATGAAGGTATTTCACTTCTGTGTGAGGACTCAAATCATGGTTGTGCTCTAGGTTTATGGTTGTTATCACCCACTTCTCATCCTTCTTGGTGACAATAAGCTGAGCTTTACATCCTGTTAGTGCAATGGTGTTTGCTTTTTTCTTCCTTGCGTTGCGATAGGGCTCTTGTCCTGTCTTCTGTTGCCTTGTGTCACGTCGTTTCTTCTTCCTATTCTCTTGTTCTTCTTCATCAATTACTCTTCCTGACCGATTGCACTTGAAAGTTACCCGAGTTGCTGCACTGCCTCCTTGTTTCTTGCCACAATAGTGAGATGCTTTAATCACAGAAAAACCAGCAATTGAGGCATACTCATTGTAAAAGTTGTAAGCTGCATCATCCGTATCAAAGAACATGTCCACATGAGGTACGTGATGGCTGCACACTTCTTGGCTAGCACTTTGAGCGGCTTCTATACTGTCATTTTCAAGGAATATCAGTATGTCTTCCTGTGTTAATTTTTGAACTTCACCAGCTGTACCACTATTCTCTTGTTCTCCAACAGTTGTAACAGCAATTTCATAGGCATTTTGCAACAACGACGAAGAAAGATCATCCTCGGAATCAGAATCATTGTCAGAAGCAATCTCATTTGACACCATAGAGACGTTTTTGTTTCCTCCTGCTTCTGTCTGCATTTCATTGTCCTAGTTCAAATCATTCAAGCTTTCTGAAAATCGATTGTCAACAAAAGGTTCAAGATCTATATCATGCTGGTCATCGACTTCAGATGTATGCTGAGCTCCACTGCCAGCATGTGCTTGGAATGGATCTTCTGAAGATACACTGTATCGCCCAGTTATCATGTACATATCATTCTGTAGAGAGTTTTTTTTATAGTTATACACAGCAGTCAAACAATTTTTGTTTAGGGGACATAGACACAAGTTTAAGTAGGAAAAAACATACCTCAGTACGAACAAGGCGATCTTCTTGTGATTGAGATGATGCATTTCTAGCACCCTGAAAAGTAAGACAACACTAGTTAGTTTCGTTTTTGTTTGATGTTTTTTATGTTTGTGGGTTTATTTTCGTAAGTTAGTACAATTTTTATGTACGTCAAGCAAACACGAGTATGTTAGTAGAGAACCTCTTCTTCAGCAGCAAGTAGGAGTTGCATGTATGACATAGGGGCTTCATAAGCGACCTTGTTTGCCTGCATCATTATTTCTTGTAAAACAATCATAGTAGATTTTCTTTTTTTATCCCATTTTCTCTAGACTGTAAACACTTACAGGGGGTTGGAGCACAGCAGACACTTGGTTGTACTCACCCACTGAAGTATGTGCACCCAGGTTCACATGCAAGTTTGCCTGCACAAAGAAGTTTTAACATTAACAGAAATGTCTACTGACAATTTGAAAAGCAATTTTTTCAAAGAGCACAGAAATACCTGTGTATTGCCTTGACTATTGAAGATACCATACATAATTGCACTCACTGGAATATTCAGGGCATTCCTTTGTGTTCTGTTAATAGAAGCATGTGGAAGCCTCTGATTTTGCATCCAGGGGTGTGTATGTTGCATCCCTTGGTTCCAAGCATCAGAATTCAGCCACTGTTGCTGTTGGCTATTTTGCCCCCCCTGTGTTTTTATGTGTTTCCCCATAATAGTACAAAAGATCAGACATGAAATTTTCGTAACCAAATAACCAGAATAGTTCAAGCAAGATTCAGAAGTTCATTTAAATTTCATTTGCTTTTTTTTGTAGTCACTAACCTGAGAACCAAACATAGTAGCTCCATACGGATCAAGAACAGCTGCAATCAATGTCAAGAGTTTCTTTGTCAGGTATATGAAGGATGCATCACCTAGGAAGAAAGCTCCATGTTTTTTACGAATTTGCTCCTATGGGGGTTGTTCTGTATGTTTATTATTGACTTTCTTTTTTGCCTTTTTGTGTTTTCACAATAGAATTCTGAAGAATAAAAGGGCAAGATAGTACAAGAACAGAGACAAGAATGCATGATCTGGGCAAGGAGAGACAAGAATCCTAGATCTGGAGAGGGGAGAAGCATGCATACCCTGGTGAGTGATTTGTGCCCTCTGATCTGTTCCTGCTCCTTGCTTCTCCTTGCCTGCATCCATGTTTTTCTTGTCTTCTCTCTCTGCTCCTTGCTTCTCCTTGCCTTCTTCGACCATATCAGCTTCCTTCCTCTGCTCACATTGCCATTTTTGAGGGGAAAGGTTTGTGCCCTGGCGGCTGGGGCTGGAGGAGGAAGGAGGAGGAGTGGGGGTGGTTGGGGGCTGGGACATGTGCTGCGATCAGGAGAGGAACAGGGAGGAACAAAAAGCAACGCAGCTTTTTTGATCTTGTACAGCTGGGCAAGGGCTTTATTTTGTCTTTTTCTATTTTTTTGTAAAGCAAGAACAACCTTTTAGTCAAAAAGGCCCAAAAAGAACAATCAAAACAAACAAGCCAAAAGGCCCACAAATAACAACAGAACAAAGGGCCTGGGATTGGATTCGGCCCAATTGGGCTTTGTGCGGGAGAGAAAGGAGGCTGGCTCGGGCCTGCCAGATGATCGGGCTGAGACAAATAGCACACGACGTCATCACCACGTCATTCGACTGAGACCAATCTATTTCTCAGTCGAATGAGTTCCAGGCGATCCCTAGTTTGTTTCATCCCAATTGCATGTCGATCCTTGACTCGCAACTGGGCTCATTGCTTCATAGTTATCTTAATTGCAGGTCCATCACCGACTCGCAATTGGGATCATAGTTTGTTATTGTCCCAGTTGCAAGTCCATCCTCGACTCGCAACTGGGCCCATAATTTCTTGTTGTCCCAGTTACAAGTCCACCCTCGACTCGCAACCAGTGTGTGTCTTGTTTTTTATCTCATTTGCAAGTCCACTCTCAACTCGCAACTTTTATCATTATTTTACATACTTGTCACAGTTACAAGTCCACTCTCGACTCGCAACTAGGCACGTAGTTTGTTTTATCCCAGTTGCAAGCCCACCCTTGACTCACAACTGAGCCTATGTTTTTGTCTTTCATCCTATGTGCAAGTCCATCAATGACTCATAATTGAAACCGTAGTTTGTTTTATCCTAGTTGCAAGTCGACCCTTGACTCGCAACTGGTATCATAGTTTGTAGTGTCCCAATTGTAAGTCCATCATCAATACGCAACTCAGCTCGTAGTTCTTCTAGTTGCAAGCCCACCCTTTGACTCGGAACTAGGCTTATTCCTTGTTTTTCAACACGCAACTTGCCTCGACCCCTATCTAGTTTCATGTCCAACCCCAACATGTAAACCCACCCAACCCAGCGGCATGTCCAAGGCAAACATGCAACTCATACCCTACATAGTTGTATGTCCACCCTTGGCACGCAACTCACTCGTTCCCAACCTAGTACCCCTATATAGTTGTATGTTTTTTTTACAAATACATAACCACTTTTGTAATGCAATTGTATATTTTTCTATATACACGGGAACATTTTCTAACACACTTTGAACATGTTTGTTAAATACATCCTGAATATTTTTCAAATACATGCCCATTCATTTTTTTATAGAATGTAATCATTTTTCAAATTCCTACTGATCATTTTTTGAAATGCGTGAAGTTTCTTTTACAAAATTGTCACGAACATTTCTTTGTATGTTAGGATTTTTTTCCACTGTATAATACATTTTTTTGAAACATCAAAATGTTTTGTTTGAAATGCTTGAAACATTTTTGAAATGGTACAAAAAAATTATTGATTTTTAATTAACATAAAAAATAATAAATTTATTCATGTTTTCCAGAAAATGTTTGGAATTTTCAAAAGTGCCCACACTCTCTTAATTGTTCAAAGATTTTCAAAAATTGCCTATGTTTTCATATTTTGTTCGAGAAGAAATTGTTTAGAATACCAATTTTTGTTCTTTTTTTAATTAAAATCGAAATTATAAATTTTATTCACATTTGAAAAGTACTTTATAGAAAATTTAAACATGTTTTTGTTTAAAAAAATATTTGACATTTCAGAAAAAAGATCACTGTCTGTAAAAAAAGGTTCAAAAAAATTCAAACATATTGTCTAATCTAAACGGTTTTCTTGTTCTTAACCGTCTTCTGTTCCAGTAATGTCAGCTGGTTGTCGTGGTAGGAGCTGTAGTTCAACAGGATCTCTGATGTGATGACTTAGATGTGAGATAATATCTCACATCTAGATGTTGTATAGACAAATTTATTTTTAAAATAATACACAATTAAAATGTACTGCGTTGTCTGTAGATGGCATGACATAATCGATTATTGGCTTTAAAATGTACTACGCTCTAATCGGACGATTGCTGAGGCAGCCAATGCGCATCAACGATCAATTAGGGTTCCCAAGCGTTTTTCCTTGAAAAAAAAATCATACGGTGAATTTAAAGCGTGCCGCGTCCGTGCACAAAACGAGTCGAAGTCGCTTCCGGGTCCGTGGCGCGCACGCCCACTGCCCGCACCGACCTATCAGCCTTTAAATACCAGCCGCCCCAGCTTCCCAAACCCTTTCCCCCAGCACTTTCCCCGAGCCGCCGCCGCCGCCGCCGCCGCAACCAAGCCCCGAGAGTTTCTCGCGCCACGATGCCCACCGGCGCCGACGAGCGCGTCTACTGCCCGGACTGCCGCCGCGCGACGGAGGTGGTGCTGGACCACGGCACCGGCGACACCATCTGCACCGAGTGCGCGCTCGTCCTCGACGCGCACTACATCGACGAGGGCTCCGAGTGGCGCAGCTTCGCCGCCGACGGCGGCGGCGAGGACCGCGACCCCAGCCGCGTCGGCGCCTCCGGGGACCCCTTCCTCAACACCAAGCTCTCCACCGTCATCGCCTACGACAAGAAGCCCGGCAAGTCCTCCGGCGAGGCCAACGCCCTGCCGCGGACGTCCGTGCCCGGCGACGGCGCCGGCGCGGTGACCCTCGTCGACGGCTTCCGCGGCATCGGGGACATGGCCGACCGGCTCGGCCTCGTCGCCACCATCCGGGACCACGCCAAGGAGACGTTCAAGAAGCTGGACGAGGCCAAGGGCGTCCCGCGCGGCCGGAACCGCGACTCGGTCTACGCCGCCTGCCTCTACATCGCCTGCCGCAACCTCGGCATGCCGCGCACCTACAAGGAGCTCGCCTCCGTCACGGCCGCGGGGCCGGCCGCCAAGAAGGACATCGGCAAGATGTCGACGCACATCAAGAAGCTGCTCGGCGAGGAGGACGGCCAGGTGATGGACATCGGCGTGGTGAGCGCCTCCGACTACCTGCGCCGCTTCTGCTCGCGGCTCGGGCTGGGCAACCAGGAGGTGCGCGACGCGCAGGAGGCCGTGCGCAGGCTCGAGGAGCGCCTCGACGTCCGCCGCAACCCCGAGTCCATCGCCGCCGCCGTCATCTACATGGTCGTGCAGCGCGCCGGCGCCACCAACTCCGTCAAGGACGTGTCCGTCGCCACCGGCGTCGCCGAGGGCACCATCAAGGAGGCGCACAAGGACCTCACCCCGCACGCCCACATGCTCTTCGCCCCTGTCACCGCCCACGACATTATTAACCCCGTTCAAGCTTGATTCTGTGGCAGCTCCAATTCCAACCGCGTGTGTGTGTTCTTCTTGGCCAACTATCTTAAGCTTGGACATGCGAAGTTTGTGTTGGACTCAGTTTCTAAGTATCCCTCCGTAAACTCCCTCCGTAAACTAATATAAAAGCATTTAGATCACTATTTTAGTTATCTAAACGCTTTTATATTAGTTTACAGAGAACTTATGCATGATTCGTGCTTGATTCGTTTGTTCCAGTTAAAACTCATGCATGAACTCTAGTCTGAAACATACTCCCTCCATTTGGAATTACTTGTCACAAAAATGGATGTATCTATAACTAAAATACATCTAGATACATTCATTTTTTGGACGAGTAATTCCGAATGAAGGGAGTAGTTGCTAAGTACACTACACTTAGAATGATCGATCTCATGAACGTGAGGGTAATTTTGCTGACTTTTTGTCTCAAGGCGGCGACACTTTGATACCATCTAGGCAAAATTCAAAATTTGGTTGAATTTCGTTGAAACTGGAACCAGATTCAACGAAATTCAACCAAATTTTGAAAACTGAAATAGTAGTTAATTTCACCGTAATTTGACGAAAAACTAAATCAGAAATCCACAATGTGAATGCCCTCGAGTTAGAAAATTGGCATGGTAATGTGTTGCGTTCTTGTCAGGTGAGGTCGTCTGACAAATTCATGTAGAAAGAAAGAATCGCCTCTATCAGGACCCCGCTTCTCTGCACGGCTTAACTGAAGAAAGAAACAGCAACTCTGAAGAAATCGACAGCGAGACCGAATCGTTATCTGCTAGGGAAATGGACGGCGTAGATGAAACGTTCGGGCGATCAACGGCTAACTGCTCTCTTGTTCACAGTCACGCCGTTGCCGCCACTCTCTGGAAAGGCTACAGTAACGGAACGAACGGCTGGCGACGGTGACACCCCTGGCTCTGCCAGCTATTAAACCCCCCTCTCCAAGCCTCCAGGCGCATCTTTTCCCCATTCTACAAGACTGTAATATCTAGCGTAGCTATAGAACCCTAGTTATCTCTGTAGAATTTGGATTTGATCCTCGAACCAAGTTGTACTCGCTATTATCTTTGTAATATATCAAGCCGGGGCTAGTTCAAGTGAATTTTGCGTTCAATTCCTTCGTTGGTCCTTGTCGGTGTCAAAACTGGCGGATCTCGGGTAGGGGTCCCGAACTGTGCGTCTAGGCGGATGGTAACAGGAGACAAGGGACACGATGTTTTTATCCAGGTTCGGGCCCTCTCGATGGAGGTAAAACCCTACTCCTGCTTGATTAATATTGATGATATGGGTAGTACAAGAGTGGATCTACCACGAGATCAGAGAGGCTAAACCCTAGAAGCTAGCCTATGGTATGATTGTTGTTCGTCCTACGGACTAAACCTCTCCGATTTATATAGACACCGGAGAGGGCTAGGGTTACATAGAGTCGGTTACAATGGTAGGAGATCTACATATCGTATCGCCAAGCTTGCCTTCTACGCCAAGGAAAGTCCTATCCGGACACGGGACGAAGTCTTCAATCTTGTATCTTCATAGTCTGGGAGTCCGGCCAAAGGTCATAGCCGGCCATCCGGACACCCCCTAATCCAGGACTCCCTCAGTAGCCCCTGAACCAGGCTTCAATGACGACGAGTCCGGCGCGCAAATTTGTCTTCGGCATTGCAAGGCGGGTTCCTCCTCCGAATACTTCATAGAAGATGTTGAACACAAGGATAGTGTCCGGCTCTGTAAAATAAGTTCCACATACCACCGCAGAGAGAATGATATCTGCACAAATCTAATCTGCTGACGTATTCCGTAGCGTGACGTCATGCCACAGCCAAGCCTTCATTCGAATCGTTTTACTGTCCCACCTCAGCGTGTTTAGCGAGGCGGTTTCCTTGGCACGTCTCGTCAAAGCAGAGATCGTGTCCCCTTATTCCGGGATTCTCATCAATACGGGCGTGGGTAACCCAACCGCGCCATCAATCGCGGCGCTTGGGAGATAAGCGAGCTTTACTAGGCTGGTGGGGGCACGCAGTTTCGGCCGCCCATATAAGGGGATAAGAATTCACCCTTTCAATCTACGCCTTCTTCCTCCTTTGCTTATCCATTTCCGCGCACTCGAGCTCCAGCGCCCAAGTCCGCACTTCCCACCTCAACCTTCTCCAATCATGTCCGAAGCAGGAGGTAGATGGATGGCCTCCACCGTTACGGAGGGGCACATCAAAAAATTGAGGAAGGCCGGATACTTGTCTGACGACATCGCGCACCGGCTCCCAGATGAGGGGCAACTCATCCCCACCCCTAGGCCCTATGAGAGGGTCGTGTTTCTCCCCCATTTCCTCCGCGGACTGGGCTTTCCTCTTCACCCATTTGTCCTGGGGCTCATGTTCTACTACGGCCTGGATTTCCATGATCTGGCCCCGAACTTCATCCTCAACATCTCGGCGTTTATCGTCGTGTGTGAGATCTTCCTCCGCATCCAGCCCCACTTCACCTTATGGCTGAAGACCTTTAATGTCAAGCCGAAAGTCGTGGGCGGCCGACAAGTGGAGTGCAGAGGCGCCATGGTGGGCAAGATGGCCAACGTCACATGGCTCGAGGGCTCCTTTTGGAAACCATCAAAGGGTGGCAATCGGGATGGTTCTACATCACCGAACCACGTGACCCTGAATGGGCAGCGGCCCCCGAGTTCCGATCTGGCATCCCCACATGGCTCACCTCATGGAAAAAGACGGGCCTATCGTGGGGTAATTCGGCAGAGGTGACCGGACTCCAAACCTGCGTCAGTGACCTGATCGATAGGAAGGTGAAACTTGTCACCGTAGTCTAGGTCATGCTCTTCTGCCGGATCCTCCCGTGTCAACGACGGGCTTTTAATTTGTGGGAATTCGATCCAGCCCAGCACCAAACTTTGTCCAGGCTCTTCGACACAACGCACGAAGATGCCTGGAAGGTGCTTTTCAAGAGCTCCAAGGTTCACCCTCCCATTACCGAGGATCGCGGATTCTGCGCGAAGCGCCAAGCCAGCGCGGTAAGCTTAGTTTACCCATTACAGGATACTTGTTTTTCATAGTTTGACTCTATGCGGGATCTAAACTCCCATTCCTTTAACAGGACTGTCAGAAGAAGGCCGGACAGATCGACTGTCCGGCTCCTTTGCCCGAAGGCCCAGCAGACGCCCGCTTGGCAAAGCTGCTGGTTCCGGCACCTCACGTGGTGCCAGAGAAGAAGGCCAAGAAAAAGGCCACGAGGACTCCAAAGAGTTCCCGGCGCCTGGTGGTGTCGGATTCATCGCCCGACGACCCCGAAGCGCACTCCGCCTCTGAAGACGAGGAGGAGGAAGAAGAAGCCTCTCCCCCTCCAACGGGGGGAGGAAAGAAAAGGAAGGCCGCCCCAACTAGGGAGGCCGGAGGGTCCAAGAAGGGGAAGACCCTTCTTCCAGACTACGCCTCCGACGCCGACGACGGCGGAGAGGAATGGCCATCCGGGGCCAAGCCCCTGGCAAAATCGTAAGTATCCGGATACCAGAATAATTTATGGCGTTCCCCTATTGTACAGTACCTTCTGACACCAAATTCAATCATGCAGTCCGCCCAAGGCTCAGCTCGGTGATTCGTCGAGCGGCTCCCTGGCTTCGTCGGATGTGAATAGCGCTTCACTCCCGACGGCCTCCTCCCCTCGCCCTACGGACGATGCCGAGGTGGAGTCCCAAAAGGGGCTAAACCAGGAGGAGGTGGTCCTGGAGGCGCCGCAAGGCGACCTCCCGGACTCCAGGCCCAAAGGGGATGAAGCCCCAGAGGGATCTAAGTCCGGCCCTGGGCCGGACACCGTTCCGGAACCTTCAGTGATTCCGGAGTCCGGTAGGCGCCCCCCTCGCAAGAAGGGCAAGCCTACGACGCCGGCAGCCTCCGTCCAACCAGAGGCGCCGGACAATTTGCTGGAGGTACTTAACGGCGCCTCCATGGACGAGGAGCACCGCACTGTTATGAGTGCGGTGATTCAGAAGGTTCAGTCCACCAAGAGCGGGCTGACAGAAGCCTGTACCAGCCTTCTAACAGGCTTTGAGGTATGTATTTAAAACATATAAAAATGTTACCGCATAGACAGTAGCCCCTGATGCTCAGTCTGGTGTTCAGAAAGAAAAGCCGGACTGAGGATCGAAAAAAGATATACGCAGGAGTCTAACATAAATATGTCAAATGGGAATGCAGGCTGCGCTGCTGACCTCTGCCGCACTGACTGCGGAGGTTGATGCATTGAGGCAGAGCCTCGAGCGGTCCGAGAACGAGCTCGGCCTTGCCAAGAAGAAGCTCGAGGACAAAGAAGGTATATAGTACCTTATGTAAGTGTATATATAAATACCTGGTTGCAAGTAATGACAAGACCAACGTGAATGTTACAGGGGCCACAACCGAGGTGGTGACCCTGAAGGAAGCGCTTTCCAAGGCCGAAGATAATGCGGTGATGGAGCGCTCCGAGCGAGAGAAACAAGAGGCGCATGTGGCGGAGGTGCGGCAAGAGCTCAATGCTCTTGTGAAAAAACATGAGAGTTTAGAGCTTGACTCGAAGACTCAAGAGTCCGAGCTTGCCTCGGCACTTGAAAGCGCCAAATCTGCCAAGGCCGAAGCCCAGAAAGCCCTCTAGGAAATTGAGGCGATGAAAAGGATTGCGGCGGGTAAGGCATTCTTTATGCAAAGGAAGCACGTGAAAGTAAATTACCTGTTACTTACTATTGGGGAATGTTGCATAAAATAAAAAATTTCCTACGTTCACCAAGATCCATCTATGAGTTCATCTAGCAACGAGAGAGAGAGATGCATCTACATACCCTTGTATATCGCGTGCGGAAGCGTTCAAGAGAACGGGGTTGAGGTAGTCGTTCTCGTCGTGATCCTATCACCGGAGATCCTAGCGCCGAACGGGCGGCACCTCCGCGTTCAACACATGTACGGTCAGCGTGACGTCTCCTCCGTCTTGATCCAGCAAGGGGGAAGGAGAGGTTGATGAAGATCCAGCAGCACGATGCGCGTGGTGGTGGATGCAGCAGGACTCCGGCAGGGCTTCGCCAAGCAACTGCGGGAGGAGGAAGAGGTGTAGCAGGGGGAGGGAGGTGCCAAGACTTAGGTGCAGCTGCCCTCCCTCCCCCTCCTTTATATAGGCCCCCAGGGGGGGCGCCGGCCCTGGAGATCAGATCTCCAAGGGGGGGGGGGCAGCCAAGGGGGGTGGAGTGCCCCCCAAGGCAAGTGGGGTGCGCCCCCCACCCTAGGGTTTTCAACCCTAGGCGCAGGGGGGCCCAAGGGTGGGCGCACCAGCCCACTAGGGGCTGGTTCCCTCCCACTTCAGCCCATGGGGCCCTCCGGGATAGGTGGCCCCACCCGGTGGACCCCCGGGACCCTTCCGGTGGTCCCAGTACAATACTGGGTGACCCCGAAACTTTCCCGATGGCCGAAACAACACTTCCTGTATATAATTCTTTACCTCAGGACCATTCCGGAACTCCTCGTGACGTCTGGGATCTAATTCGAGACTCCGAACAACATTCGGTTTGCTGCATACTCATATTCGTACAACCCTAGCATCACCGAACCTTAAGTGTGTAGACCCTACGGGTTCGGGAGACATGCAGACATGACCGAGACGGCTCTCCGGTCAATAACCAACAGCGGGATCTGGATACCCATGTTGGCTCCCACATACTCCTCAATGATCTCATCGGATGATCCACGATGTCGAGGATTCAAGCAACCCCGTATACTATTCCCTTTGTCAGACGGTATGTTACTTGCCCGAGATTCGATCGTCGGTATCCCAATACCTCGTTCAATCTCGTTGCCGGCAAGTCACTTTACTCGTACCGTAATGCATGATCCCGTGACCAGACACTTGGTCACTTTGAGCTCATTATGATGATGCACTACCGAGTGGGCCCAATGATACCTCTCCGTTATACGGAGTGACAAATCCCAGTCTCGATCCGTGTCAACCCAACAGACACTTTCGGAGATACCTGTAGTGCACCTTTATAGTCACCTAGTTACGTTGTGACGTTTGGTACACCCAAAGCACTCCTACGGTATACGGGAGTTACACGATCTCATGGTCTAAGGAAAATATACTTGGCATTGAAAAAGCTCTAGCAAACAAACTACACGATCTTTGTGCTATGCTTAGGATTGGGTCTTGTCCATCACATCATTCTCCTAATGATGTGCTCCCGTTATCAACGACATCCAATGTCCATAGTCAGGAAACCATGACTATCTGTTGATCAACGAGCTAGTCAACTAGAGGCTCACTAGGGACATGTTGTGGTCTAAGTATTCACACGTGTATTACGATTTTCGGATAATACAATTATAGCATGAATAAAAGACAACTATCATGAACAAAGAAATATAATAATAATCCTTTTATTATTGCCTCTAGGGCATATTTCCAACAGTCTCCCACTTGCACTAGAGTCAATAATCTAGTTACATTGTGATGAATCGAACACCCATAGAGTTCTGGTGTTGATCATGTTTTGCTCGCGGAAGAGGTTTAGTCAACGGATCTGCGACATTCAGATCCGTATGTACTTTGCAAATATCTATGTCTCCATCTTGAACATTTTCACGGATGGAGTTGAAACGATGCTTGATGTGCCTGGTCTTCTTGTGAAACCTGGGCTCCTTGGCAAGGGCAATAGCTCCAGTGTTGTCACAAAAGAGAGTGATTGAGCCCGACGCATTGGGTATGACTCCTAGGTCGGTGATGAACTCCTTCATCCATATTGCTTCATGCGCTGCCTCCGATGCTGCCATGTACTTCGCTTCACATGTAGATCCCGCCACGACACTCTGCTTGCAACTGCACCAGCTCACTGCTCCATGATTCAACATATACACGTATCCGGTTTGTGACTTAGAGTCATCCAGATCTTGTCGAAGCTAGCATCGACGTAACCCTTTACGACGAGCTCTTCGTCACCTCCATAAACGAGAAACATGTCCTTTGTCCTTTTCAGGTACTTCAGGATATTCTTGACCGTTGTCCAGTGTTCCTTGCCGGGATTACTTTGGTACCTTCCTACCAAACTTACGGCAAGGTTTACATCAGGTCTCGTACACAGCATGGCATACATAATAGATCCTATGGCTGAGGCATAGGGGATGCCACTCATCTCTTCTTTATCTTTTGCCGTGGTCGGGCATTGAGCCGAGCTCAATCTCACACCTTGCAATAGAGGCAAGAACCCTTTCTTGGACTGATCCATTTTGAACTTCTTCAAAATCTTATCAAGGTATGTGCTTTGTGAAAGACCTATGAGGCGTCTCGATCTATCCCTATAGATTTGATGCCTAATATGTAAGCAGCTTCTCCAAGGTCCTTCATTGAAAAACACTTATTCAAGTAGGCCTTAATGCTTTCCAAGAATTCTATATCATTTCCCATCAAAAGTATGTCATCTACATATAATATGAGAAATGCTACAGAGCTCCCACTCACTTTCTTGTAAACGCAGGCTTCTCCATAAGTCTGCATAAACCCAAACACTTTGATCGTCTCATCAAAGCGAATGTTCCAACTCCGAGATGCTTGCACCAGCCCATAAATGGATCGCTGGAGCTTGCATACTTTGTTAGCATTCTTAGGATCGACAAAACCTTCCGGCTGCATCATATACAGCTCTTCCTTAAGATAACCGTTAAGGAATGCCGTTTTGACATCCATCTGCCATATCTCATAATCATAGTATGCGGCAATTGCTAACATGATACAGACGGACTTAAGCTTCGCTACATGAGAGAAAGTCTCATCATAGTCAACCCCTTGAACTTGTCGATAACCTTTAGCAACAAGTTGAGCTTTATGGATGGTGACATTACCATCCGCGTCCGTCTTCTTCTTAAAGATCCATTTGTTTTCTATCGCTCGCCGATCATCGGGCAAGTCAGTCAAAGTCCATACTTTGTTTTCATACATGGATTCTATCTCGGATTGCATGGCTTCTAGCCATTTGTTGGAATCTGGGCCTGCCATCGCTTCTTCATAGTTCGAAGGTTCACCGTTGTCTAACAACATGATTTCCAGGACAGGGTTGCCATACCACTCTGGTGTGGAACGTGTCCTCATGGACCTACAAAGTTCAGTAGCAACTTGATCCGAAGTACCTTGATCATCATCATTAATTTCCTCTCCAGTCGGTGTAGGCACCACAGGAACATTTTCCTGAGCTGCACTACTTTCCGGTTCAAGAGGTAGTACTACATCGAGTTCTACTTTCCTCCCACTTACTCCTGTCGAGAGAAACTCTTTTTCCAGAAAGGATCCATTCTTGGCAACAAAGATCTTGCCTTCGGATCTAAGGTAGAAGGTATACCCAATGGTTTCCTTAGGGTATCCTATGAAGACGCATTTTTCCAACTTGGGTTCGAGCTTTTCAGGTTGAAGTTTCTTGACATAAGCATCGCATCCCCAAACTTTTAGAAACGACAGCTTAGGTTTCTTCCCAAACCATAATTCATATGGTGTCGTCTCAACGGATTTAGACGGTGCCCTATTTAAAGTGAATGTAGCTGCCTCTAGAGCGTATCCCCAAAATGATAGCGGTAAATCGGTAAGAGACATCATAGATTGCACCATATCTAATAGAGTGCGATTACGACGTTCGGACACACCGTTGCGCTGAGGTGTTCCAGGCGGCGTGAGTTGTGAAACGATTCCACATTACCTCAAGTGCGTACCAAATTCGTGACTTAAATATTCTCCTCCACGATCCGATCGTAAGAATTTTATCTTTCGGTCACGTTGATTCTCTACTTCATTCTGAAATTCCTTGAACTTTTCAAAGGTCTCAGACTTGTGTTTCATCAAGTAGACATACCCATATCTACTCAAGTCATCAGTGAGAGTGAGAGCATAATGATATCCTCCGCGAGCCTCAACGCTCATTGGACCGCACACATCGGTATGTATGATTTCCAATAAGTTGGTTGCTCGCTCCATTGTTCTGGAGAACGGAGTCTTGGTCATTTTGCCCATGAGGCATGTTACGCATGTGTCAAATGATTCATAATCGAGAGACTCTAAAAGTCCATCAGCATGGATCTTTTTCATGTGCTTGACACCAATGTGACCAAGGCGGCAGTGCCACAAGTATGTGGGACTATCGTTATCAACTTTACATCTTTTGGGATTCACACTATGAATATGTGTAACATTACGCTCGAGATTCATTAAGAATAAACCATTGACCATCAGGGCATGACCATAAAACATATCTCTCATATAAATAGGACAACCATTATTCTCGGATTTAAATGAGTAGCCATTTCATATTAAACGAGATCCAGATACAATGTTCATGCTCAAACTTGGCACTAAATAACAATTATTGAGGTTTAAAACTAATCCCGTAGGTAAATGTAGAGGTAGCGTGCCGACGGCGATCACATCGACCTTGGAACCATTCCCGACGCGCATCGTCACCTCGTCCTTCGCCAGTCTCCGCTTATTCCGTAGCTCCTGCTGTGAGTTACAAATATGAGCAACGGCACCGGTATCAAATACCCAGGAGTTACTACGAGTAGTGGTAAGGTACACATCAATTACATGTATATCACATATACCTTTAGTGTTGTCGGCCTTCTTGTCCGCTAAGTATTTGGGGCAGTTCCGCTTCCAGTGACCCTTCCCTTTGCAATAAAAGCACTCAGTCTCAGGCTTGGGTCCATTCTTTGACTTCTTCCTGGCAACTGGCTTACCGGGCGCGGCAACATCTTTGCCTTCCTTCTTGAAGTTCTTGTTACCCTTGCCCTTCTTGAACTTAGTGGTCTTATTGACCATCAACACTTGATGTTCTTTCTTGATTTCAACCTCTGCTGACTTCAGCATTGAAAATACTTCAGGAATGGTCTTCACCATCCCCTACATATTGTAGTTCATCACAAAGCTCTTGTAGCTTGGTGGGAGCGACTGAAGGATTCTGTCAATGACCGCCTCATCCGGGAGGTTGATCTCCAGCTGGGACAGGCGGTTGTGCAACCTAGACATTTTGAGTATGTGCTCACTGACAGAACTGTTTTCCTCCATCTTACAACTATAGAACTTGTTGGAGACTTCATATCTCTCGACCCGGGCATGAGCTTGAAAAACCATTTTCAGCTCCTCGAACATCTCATATGCTCCGTGTTGCTCAAAACGCTTTTGGAGCCCCGGTTCTAAGTTGTAAAGCATGCCGCACTGAACGAGGGAGTAATCATCAGCACGTGAATGCCAAGCGTTCATAACGTCTTGGTTCTCTGGGATGGGTGCTTCACCTAGCGGTCCTTCTAGGACATATGCTTTCTTGGCTGCTATGAGGATGATCCTCAGGTTCCGGACCCAGTCCGAATAGTTGCTGCCATCATCTTTCAGCTTGGTTTTCTCTAGGAACACGTTGAAGTTCATGTTGACATGAGCGTTGGCCATTTGATCTACAAGACATATTTTGCAAAGATTTTAGACTAAGTTCATGATAATTAAGTTCATCTAATCAAATTATTTAATGAACTCCCACTCAAATTTGACATCCCTCTAGTCATCTAAGTGTTACACGATCCGAGTTGACTAGGCCGTGTCCGATCATCACGTGAGACGGACTAGTCATCATCAGTGAACATCTCCATGTTGATCGTATCTTCCATACGACTCATGTTCGACCTTTCGGTCTCTTGTGTTCCGAGGCCATGTCTGTACATGCTAGGCTCGTCAAGTTAACCCTAAGTGTTTATGCATGTGTAAAACTGTCTTACACCCGTTGTATGTGAACGTAAGGATCTATCGCACCCGATCATCACGTGGTGCTTCGAAACGACGAACTTTAGCAACGGTGCACATTTAGGAGGAACACTTTCTTGAAATTATTATAAGGGATCATCTTATTTACTACCGCCGTTCTAAGTAAACAAGATGCATAAAACATAATAAACATCACATGCAATTATATAAAGTAGTGACATGATATGGCCAATATCATATAGCTCCTTCGATCTCCATCTTCGGGGCTCCATGATCATCTCCGTCACCGGCATGACACCATGATCTCCATCATCATGATCTCCATCATCGTGCCTCCATGAAGTTGCTCGCCAACTATTACTTCTACTACTATAGCTAACGGTTTAGCAATAAAGTAAAGTAGTTACATGGCGTTAAATCATTGACACACATGTCATACAATAATTAAGACAACTCCTATGGCTCCTGCCGGTTGTCATACTCATCGACATGCAAGTCGTGATTCCTATTACAAGAACATGATCTCATACATCACAATATATCATTCATCATTCATCACAACTTCTGGCCATATCACATCACATGACAATTGCTGCAAAAACAAGTTAGACGTCCTCTAATTGTTGTTGCATCTTTTACGTGGCTGCAATTGGGTTCTAGCAAGGACGTTTTCTTACCTACGAATAACCACAACGTGATTTTGTCAACTTCTATTTACCCTTCATAAGGACCCTTTTCATCGAATCCACTCCAACTAAAGTAGGAGAGACAGACACCCCCTAGCCACCTTATGCAACTAGTGCATGTCAGTCGGTGGAACCTGTCTCACGTAAGCGTACGTGTAAGGTCGGTCCGGGCCACTTCATCCCACAATACCGCTGAAGCAAGAAAAGACTAGTAGTGGCAAGCAAGTTGACAAGATCTACGCCCACAACAGATTTGTGTTCTACTCGTGCAATAGAGAACTACGCATAGACCTAGCTCATGATGCCACTGTTGGGGAACGTTGCATAAAATAAAAAAAATCCTATGTTCACCAAGATCCATCTATGAGTTCATCTTGCAATGAGAGAGAGAGAGATGCATCTACATACCCTTGTAGATCGCGTGCGGAAGCGTTCAAGAGAACGGGGTTGAGGTAGTCGTTCTCGTCGTGATCCTATCACCGGAGATCCTAGCGCCGAACGAACGGCACCTCCGCGTTCAAAACACGTACGGTCAGCGTGACGTCTCCTCCGTCTTGATCCAGCAAGGGTGAAGGAGAGGTTGATGAAGATCCAGCAGCACGACGGCGTGGTGGTGGATGCAGCAGGACTCCGACAGGGCTTCGCCAAGCAACTGCGGGAGGAGGAAGAGGTGTAGCAGGGGGAGGGAGGCGCCAAGACTTAGGTGCGGCTGCCCTCCCTCCCCCTTCCTTTATATAGGCCCCCAGGGGGGGCGCCGGCCCTGGAGATCAGATCTCCAAGGGGGGGGGGGCGGCCAAGGGGGGTGGAGTGCCCCCCAAGGCAAGTGGGGTGCGCCCCCACCCTAGGGTTTTCAATCCTAGGCGCAGGGGGGCCAAGGGGGGGCGCACCAGCCCACTAGGGGCTGGTTTCCCTCCCACTTCAGCCCACGGGGCCCTCCGGGATAAGTGGCCCCACCCGGTGGACCCCCGGGACCCTTCCAGTGGTCCCGGTAATACCGGGTGACCCCGAAACTTTCCCGATGGCCGAAACAACACTTCCTATATATAATTCTTTACCTCTGGACCATTCCAGAACTCCTCGTGACGTCCGGGATCTCATCCAGGACTCCGAACAACATTCGGTTTGCTACATACTCATATTCATACAACCCTAGCGTCACCGAACCTTAAGTGTGTAGACCCTACGGGTTCGGGAGACATGCAGACATGACCGAGACGGCTCTCCGGTCAATAACCAATAGCGGGATCTGGATACCCATGTTGGCTCCCACATACTCCTCGATGATCTCATCGGATGAACCACGATGTCGAGGATTCAAGCAACCCCGTATACTATTCCCTTTGTCAGACGGTATGTTACTTGCCCGAGATTCGATCGTCGGTATCCCAATACCTCGTTCAATATCGTTGCCAGCAAGTCACTTTAGTCGTACCGTAATGCATGATCCCGTGACCAGACACTTGGTCACTTTGAGCTCATTATGATGATGCACTACCGAGTGGGCCCAATGATACCTCTTCATTATACGGAGTGACAAATCCCAGTCTCGATCCATGTTAACCCAACGGACACTTTCGGAGATACCGGTAGTGCACCTTTATAGTCACCCAGTTACGTTGTGACGTTTGGTACACCCAAAGCACTCCTACGGTATCTGGGAGTTACACGATCTCATGGTCTAAGGAAAAGATACTTGACATTGGAAAAGCTCTAGCAAACAAACTACACGATCTTTGTGCTATGCTTAGGATTGGGTCTTGTCCATCACATCATTCTCCTAATGATGTGATCCCGTTATCAACGACATCCAATGTCCATAGTCAGGAAACAATGACTATCTGTTGATCAACGAGCTAGTCAACTAGAGGATCACTAGGGACATGTTGTGGTCTAAGTATTCACACATGTATTACGATTTCCGGATAATACAATTATAGCATGAATAAAAGACAACTATCATGAACAAAGATATATAATAATAATCCTTTTATTATTGCTTCTAGGGCATATTTCCAACACTTACCCGAATCCGGAGCTCTCCAGGAGCATTCGCAGATCTGCCCCGCAGTGTATCCGACGCCACCGCATTCTACCGGGTCGAGGAAGGGAGCTCGACGGAGAAGGTGTTCTGGTCCTAGTATGCTAGGGCCAGACACCCGGTGCCCCTGAGCGACCAGCTGAAGCAGCTGGTCGAGCTTCATAAGGTAGCCGAACAGGCCATGAAGGGCCTGATAGGCCGGCTGTGGACTAGGGAGGCCATGCCTTTGAGCTACTTTGGGCTGGTGCGGCGGCTGGTGGATGCCTGTCCCCGGCTTGAAGTCATCAAGTGCTTCGTTTGTATCGAAGGCGCCCGCAGGGCTTTTGCCCGTGCTAATGTGCACTGGGGAAAACTGGATGCTGAGAAGCTGGTGACAGAGGGGCCACCGAAGGGGAAGGAGCATCGCAGGCCCGAGATGTATTATGAGGGCGTCCTGAAGGGTGCTCGTCGTGTGGTGGATGAATGTACCAGGGATGTAATTTTTGAGTAAACTTGCTCGTGTTTATCCTGTGCGCTGAAAACTTGTTCATATGCGCTAAGCAACGCTTTTTGAATTTAAAATATTACCTTCTGTGCATCCGTTTATTAAATCTGAGAGATGCAAGTCGTCGGCTTCTACCCCCATGCCATGAGTGCTGGGTGTTCGGGATAAACTTGAGCGCTCTTGTTCCCATTCTTGGGTCCATCGAGGGAGGCGCTCAGCACAACGAACAAGGCCGTCGGACTTATAATGCTTTACCACTCTCACTTAGCCATAGAATTCTATAATTTTAAATTTCAGCGAAGCCCCTAGTATTCGGAAGACCGAGTTCGGGGCGCTATCCACGCCTAGGCCGGACAAAGCCAGCTCCTCGCTCTAAGCGACATAAGTCTTTATGGACTCGAAAAACCTCTCGAACAGCGACCGGTCTCTCGCCCTATCATGACAGTCAGTTTTAGCTTTCTCTACTGAGGTGTTAACCCAGCTCAACTGGGGCACAATTGCAGTAGTTCTCCCAGCGCTACCTTAGCCGACATAGCGGAACGTAAGGTACCAAAACATGGGAGCCGGGCAAACCCAACTATTGACCCAAGACATGATTCGGAACCGATGCATATAATGCTATAAGTTCGGGGTACCGCACTCATGAGAGTGATCGGTCTTCTCACACCGTATTATGGGGTACTTAAGCCCCTGGTGTATTGGCCGTACCAAAGTGTACGGTTGCATAATGTCATAACTGAACATATTTATATAAAAAATGAGTGCAATAATAGACAAAAGCTATGTATTGTTTATTAAAAGGGCTGCTATGAGAGCAGAACGATACAAATGGTGCGATACGCAAGAGATGGGATTATTTAACATGTCCCCCTCCAGGGGCAAGCTGTGATACTTTAAGTAAGACAGGTATGTAGCTCGTTATAGAGACCACCTGGGCATTTGACATGGCCTGTTGTCTCCCTGGCTTTTGCATCGTATGTTCGGCGATTGTACTGCCGGACAGGCTTTCCGAATAGTGGAGTCCTGAAAGTATATAAAAAAAATAAGAAATGGCAAAATCGGGAGCCCCTGGTGCGGTTGAGCCGCATTCTGGGCGTGCCGTGGTTGTGCCCCTCCCCTTATGCCCATGCTATTTCCAGAGCGTAATTATGTACGCGTGGTACTGGTATCGCGATCTCGCTAGGGCTGGGGTTGGGGATGCACTGCTATGCTTGCTCCGAACGTGCCAGGCGGTTTTGTTGTAGGTTACTTCGGGCGCGTTTGACATTGTCCGGACGTTTAACAGCCGGACTGGAGAATTGCCTTGAGAGGCTACTTTGTACTTCCGCCGCCAGGGCCACCGTGTGCTCCTCTGTTCGGAGAGAGCGTTCGGTGTTTCCATTGACCGTAATGACTCCGCGAGGGCCTGGCATCTTGAGCTTGAGATATGCGTAGTGCGGCACCACACTGAATTTTGCAAATGTGGTTCGTCCAAGTAGGGCGTGATAGCCACTACGGAACGGGACTATGTCGAAGATTAACTCCTCGCTTTGGAAATTATCCGGGGATCTGAAGACTACTTCAAGCGTAACTGAGCCTGTACAGCTGGCTTCTACACCTGGTATGACGCCTTTGAAGGTCGTCTTTGTGGGTTTAATCCTTGAGGGATCTATACCCATTTTTTGCACTGTATCCTAATAAAGCAGGTTCAGGCTACTGCCGCCGTCCATGAGGACTCTAGTGAGGTGAAATCCGTCAATGATTGGGTCTAGAACCAATGCGGCGAATCCGCCGTAACGAATGCTAGTGGGGTGGTCCCTTCGATCAAAAGTGATCGGGCAGGAGGACCATGGGTTGAACTTTGGGGCGACTGGCTCCAACGCATAGACGTCCTTGAGGGCACTCTTCCATTCCCTTTTGGGGATATGGGTTGCGTATATCATGTTCACCGTCCGCACTTGTGGGGGAAAGCCCTTCTGTCCTCTGTTGTTCGGCGGCCGGGGCTCCTCTTCGTCTTCGCTATGCAGTCCCTTGTCTCTGTATTCAGCACTTAACTTGCCTGCCTGCTTGAACACCCAACAATCCCTGTTGGTGCGGTTGGCTGGTTGTTTGGGGGTGCCGTGTATCTGGCACGAGCGGTCGAGTATCCGGTCTAAACTGGACGTGCCTGGAGTATTTCTTTTGAATGGCTTTTTCCGCTGACCGGGTTTAGAGCCTCTGAATCCGGCATTAACTGTCGAATCCTCAGTATTGTTGCCGTTAATGCGGCGCTTGTACTTGTTACGACGCAACCTGCCATTGTTGTCCTTGGTATCCGAATTACCAGGGCTCTTGGTCATGTTATTGCTACGAGCTAGCTAGCTGTCTTCTCCCGCGCAAAAGCGGGTCATGAGTGTCGTGAGGGCTGCCATAGATTTCGGCTTTTCCTGTCCTAGGTGTCGGGCAAGCCATTCATCTCGGATGTTATGTTTGAAGGCTGCAAGGGCCTCTGCGTCCGGACAGTCGACTATTTGATTTTTCTTGGTTAGGAACCGCGTCCAGAATTGTTTGGCTGATTCCTCTGGCTGCTGAATTATGTGGCTTAGGTCATCGGCGTCTAGTGGTCGCACATAAGTGCCCTGGAAGTTGTCGAGGAATGCGGATTCCAGGTCCTCCCAGCAACCAATTGACTCTGCTGACAAGCTGTTAAGCCAATGCCGAGCTGGTCCTTTATGCTTGAGCGGGAGGTATTTGATAGCGTGTAGATCATCACCACGGGCCATGCGGATATGAAGGAGATAATCCTCGATCCATACCGTAGGATCTGTTGTGCCATCGTATGATTTGATGTTTACGGGTTTAAAACCCTCGGGGATTTGATGATCCATTACTTCATCTGTGAAGCATAGTGGGTGTGCGGTGCCTCTGTACTGGGCTATATCACGACGTAGCTCAGATGAGCTTTGTTTGTTGTGTTTGGCCTGGCCGTATTTTCCATATCCGGTGTGACGGTTATCGTCACGTGTCATGGGGCGCCCACGCGATCCGTAGATTGATCTTGTTTGCCTTACCTTGTCCTCCAATATCTCTCGCAGGTCTGGTGCATTTCCCCATGCCTTGGTACTTTTTGATCGGCGCCGGGGTGCGGCTTGAGTTGAGGGCCGAAAGGCCTCTCTGTCGCGGCCATGGGGTGGCCGATCGGCCGCATCATACGCTGGTGATGTAGGTTTAGTTGCTTCCTCCTCTAGTTGGGGTAGCAGCCTGCACTTTGGGTAGCTCTTGGAGGGGCGTTCGAGTTTGTATTCTTCGGCCGCCAGGACTTCAGTCCATCTGTCGGCTAGCAAATCTTGGTCAGCTCTAAGATGCTGCTGTTTTTTCTTGAGGCTGCTTGCCATGGCCATAAGCCTGCGTTTGAAACGCTCTTGTTCGACGGGATCCTCTGGCACGACAAACTCGTCGTCGTCGAGGCTTGCCTCGTCTTCGGAGGGAGGCATATAATTGTCGTCCTCGACCTCTCTATCTGCCGCTCTCTTATGAGGGCTGGCTTCTCCATCCTCTTGCGCTGAATCCTGCTGGAGGGGGTTGTCTTCGGCGCTGTCCGGGGTGTTATTGTCTCCGATGCCGGAATCACCGTTTTTGCTGTGGCGGGATTTAGAGCGGCGCCGCTGACGTCGGCGCTTAGGCTATTTCCTGGAGGGGTCATCCTCCGTTGTTCCATCGCCATTCCCTTCCTTTGGGGTGTCCACCATGTATATGTCATATGACGAGGTGGCTTTCCAGTCCCCTATAGGCGCTGGTTCGTGGTCGTCTCCTTCATCGGCGTCCATACCGTCGATGTCTTCGGAGTCGAAGTCGAGCATGTTGCTTAAATCATCAACAGTGGCTATGAAGTGGGTGGTGGGTGGGTTTCGAATTTCTTCGTCGTCCGCATCCCAACCTTGTTGACCATAGTCCGGCCAGGGCTCTCCTGATAAAGAGAGAGACTTTAGTGATTTCAGGATGTTGCCAAAGGGCGAGTGCTGAAAGATGTCCGCGACAGTGAACTCCATGATCGGAGCCCAATTGGGTTCGATCAAAAGGGGTGCGGAAGATTCGGAGTTCGGAAAGGAGTCCGGCACCTTGGAGTCACAAGCTTCATAAAGGACAAGGCTGGTATTCAGCTTGATCGCCGTAGAGATTGCAGCCCCCGAGGCGGCGTCCAACCATCCGTCCTCGATTGGCGCGGTCAGCTCCGAGCTAAGGGTCAGAGCGGACACCTGAGCGGCGCTCTAGGCATTGTCCGGCGGTAGAGCTAGATCATGCCCATCGTGACAGTGCGACGCGCTCGGCTGTGGCTCGAATTCGTCGAAGATCAAGTCCCCGCGGATATCAGCCGTGTAGTTCAAATTTCCAAATCTGACCTGATGGCAGGGGCATAGCTTTCGATCTGCTCCAGTTGGCCAAGCGAATTGGCCCGCAGTGCAAAGCCGCCAAACACGAAGATCTGTCCGGGGAGAAAAGTATCACCCTGGACCACGTCGTGGTTGATGATCGAAGAAGCCATCGGGCCTAAAGGTGACAACACAGAGGAACTCTCAATGAAATCACCAATGTCGGTGTCAAAACCGGCGAAACTCGGGTAGGGGGTCCCGAACTGTGTGTCTAGGTGGATGGTAACAGGAGACAAGGGACACGATGTTTTTACCCAGGTTCGGGCCCTCCCGATGGAGGTAAAACCCTACTCCTGCTTGATTAATGTTGATGATATGTGTAGTACAAGAGTGGATCTACCACGAGATCAGAGAGGCTAAACCCTAGAAGCTAGCCTATGGTATGATTGTTGTTCGTCCTACGGACTAAACCTCTCCGGTTTATATAGACACCGGAGAGGGCTAGGGTTACACAGAGTCAGTTACAATGGGAGGAGATCTACATATCGTATCGCCAAGCTTGCCTTCTACGCCAAGGAAAGTCCTATCCGGACACGGGACGAAGTCTTCAATCTTGTATCTTCATAGTCCGGGAGTCCGGCCAAAGGTCATAGTCCGGCCATCCGGACACCCCCTAATCTAGGACTCCCTCAGTCCTTGTTGGGGAACGTTGCAGAAAATAAAAAAAAATCTATGCTTCACCAAGATCAATCTATGGAGTTCATCTAGCAACGAGAGAGAGGAGTGCATCTACATACCCTTGTAGATCGCGAGTGGAAGCGTTCAAGAGAACGGGGTTGAGGGAGTCGTACTCGTCATGATCCAAATCACCGATGATCCTAGTGCTGAATGGACAGCACCTCCGCATTCAACACATGTACGGTTGGGGAAGACGTCTCCTCCTTCTTGATCCAGCAAGGGGGAAGGACAGGTTGATGGAGATCCAGCAGCACGACGGCGTGGTGGTGGAAGCAGTGATGATCTCGACAGGGCTTCGCCAAGCTCAGCGAGAGGGAGAGGTGGTACGGGGGGAGAGGGAGGCACCAGGGACTAGGGTGCGGCTGACCTCCCTCCCCCCTCTTTATATAGGGGGCCTAGGGGGTGCGCCAGCCCTGGAGATCCCATCTCCAAGGGGGGGGGGCTAGGGGGGGACTTGCCCCCCAAGTCAAGTGGGGCGCCCCCACCCCTAGGGTTTCCAACCCTAGGCGCAGGGGAGGCCCAAGGGCGGGTGCACCAGCCCACCAGGGGCTGGTTCCCTTCCCCTTTCAGCCCACGTGGCCCTCCGGGATAGGTGGCCCCACCCGGTGGACCCCCGGGACCCTTCCAGTGGTCCCGGTACAATACCGGTGACCCCCAAAACTTTCCCGGTGGTCGAAACTGGACTTCCTATATAGAATTATTTACCTGTGGACCATTCCGGAACTCCTCGTGATGTCCGGGATCTCATCCGGGATTCCGAACAACTTTCGGGTTTCCGCATGCTAATGTCTCTACAACCCTAGCATCACCGAACCTTAAGTGTGTAGACCCTACGGGTTCGGGAATCACGCTGACATGACCGTGACAGCTCTCCGGCCAATAACCAACATCGGGATCTGGATACCCATGTTGGTTCCCACATGTTCCACGATGATCTCATCGGATGAATCACGATGTCAAGGATTTGAGTAACCCCGTATACAATTCCCTTTGTCAATTGGTACGTTACTTGCCCGAGATTCGATCGTCGGTATCCCAATACCTCGTTCAATCTCGTTACCGGCAAGTCACTTTACTCGTACTGTAATGCATGATCTCGTGACCAAACACTTGGTCACATTGAGCTCATTATGATGATGCATTACCGAGTGGGCCTAGAGATACCTCTCCGTCATACGGAGTGACAAATCCCATTCTCGATCCGTGTCAACCCAACAGATACTTTCGGGGATACCCGCAGTATACCTTTATAGTCACCCAGTTACGTTGTGACATTTGGTACATCCAAAGCACTCCTACGGTATCCAGGAGTTACACGATCTCATGGTCTAAGGAAAAGATACTTGACATTGGAAAAGCTCTAGCAAACGAACTACACGATCTTGTGCTATGCTTAGGATTGGGTCTTGTCCATCACATCATTCTCCTAATGATGTGATCCCGTTATCAATGACATCCAATATCCATAGTCAGGAAACCATGACTATCTATTGATCAACGAGCTAGTCAACTAGAGGCTTACTAGGGACATGTTGTAGTCTACGTATTCACACATGTATTACAATTTCCGGATAATACAATTATAGCATGAATAACAGACAATTATCATGAACAAGGAAATATAATAATAATCATTTTATTATTGCCTCTAGGGCATATTTCCAACAGTCTCCCACTTGCACTAGAGTCAATAATCTAGTTACATTGTGATGAATCGAACACCCATAGAGTTCTGGTGTTCATCATGTTTCGCTCGCGGAAGAGGTTTAGTCAACGGATCTACGACATTCAGATCCGTATGCACTTTGCAAATATCTATGTCTCCATCTTTAACATTTTCACGAATGGAGTTGAAGCGACGCTTGATGTGCCTGGTCTTCGTGTGAAACCTGGGCTCCTTGGCAAGGGCAATAGCTCCAGTTTTGTCACAGAAGAGAGAGATCAGCCCCGACGCATTGGGTATGACTCCTAGGTCAGTCGGTGGTGAAATCCTTCATCCATATTGCTTCATGCGTTGCCTCCGAGGCTGCCATGTACTCCGCTTCACATGTAGATCCCGCCATGACGCTTTGCTTGCAACTGCACCAGCTTACTGCCCCTCCATTCAAAATATACACGTATCCGGTTTGTGACTTAGAGTCATCCAGATCTGTGTCGAAGCTAGCGTCGACGTAACCCTTTATGACGAGCTCTTTGTCACCTCCATAAATGAGAAACATATCCTTAGTCCTCTTCAGGTACTTCAGGATATTCTTGACCGCTGTCCAGTGTTCCTTGCCGGGATTACTTTGGTACCTTCCTACCAAACTTACGGCAAGGTTTACATCAGGTCTGGTACATAGCATGGCATACATAATAGACCCTATGGCTGAGGCATAGGGGATGACACTCATCTCTTCTATATCTTCTGCCGTGGTCGGGCATTGAGCCGAGCTCAATCTCACACCTTGCAATACAAGCAAGAATCCTTTCTTGGACTGATCCATATTGAACTTCTTCAATATCTTATCAAGGTATGTGCTTTGTGAAAGACCTATGAGGTGTCTTGATCTATCCCTATAGATCTTGATGCCTAATATGTAAGCAACTTCTCCAAGGTCCTTCATTGAAAAACACTTATTCAAGTAGGCCTTAATGCTGTCCAAAAGTTCTGTATCATTTCCCATCAAAAGTATGTCATCTACATATAATATGAGAAATGCTACAGAGATCCCACTCACTTTCTTGTAAACCCAGGCTTCTACATAAGTCTGCATAAACCCAAACGCTTTGATCATCTCATCAAAGCAAATGTTCCAACTCCGAGATGCTTGCACCAGCCCATAAATGGATCACTGGAGCTTGCATACCTTGTTAGCATTCTCAGGATCGACAAAACCTTCCGGCTCCATCATATACAGTTCTTCCTTAAGATAGCCGTTAAGGAATGCCATTTTGACGTCCATTTGCCATATCTCATAATCATAGTATGCGGCAATTGCTAACATGATTCAGAGGGACTTCAGCTTTGCTACGGGAGAGAAAGTCTCATCGTAGTCAACCCCTTGAATTTTTCGATAACCCTTAGTGACAAGTCGAGCTTTATAAATGGTAACATTACCATCTGCGTCCGTCTTCTTCTTAAAGATCCATTTATTTTCTATCACTCGCCGATCATCGGGCTAGTCTGTCAAAGTCCATACTTTGTTTTCATACATGGATAGTATCTCGGATTGCATGGCTTCAAGCCATTTGTTGGTATCTGGGCCTGCCATCGCTTCTTCATAGTTCGAAGGTTCACCGTTGTCTAACAACATGATTTCCAAGACTAGGTTGCCATACCACTCTGGTGTGGAACGTGTCCTTGTGGACCTACGAAGTTCAGTAGCAACTTGATCCGAAGTACTTTGATCATCATCATTAATTTCCTCTCCAGTCGGTGTAGGCACCACAGAAACATCTTCCTGAGCTGCACTACTTTTCGGTTCAAGAGGCAGTACTTCATTGAGTTCTAATTTCCTCCCACTTACTTCCTTCGAGAGAAACTCTTTCTCCAGAAAGGACCCGTTCTTGGCAACAAAGATCTTGCCTTCGGATCTAAGGTAGAAGGTATACCCAATGGTTTCCTTAGGGTATCCTATGAAGACGCATTTTTCCGACTTGGGTTCGAGCTTTTCAGGTTGAAGTTTCTTGACATAAGCATCGCATCCCCAAACTTTTAGAAATGACACTTAGGTTTCTTTCCAAACCATAATTCATACGGTGTCATCTCAACGGATTTTGACGGTGCCCTATTTAAAGTGAATGTAGCTGTCTCTAGAGCGTATCCCCAAAATGATAGCGGCAAATTGGTCAGTGGCATCATAGATCGCACCGTATCCAATAGAGTGCGATTACGACGTTCGGACACACCGTTACGCCGAGGTGTTCCAGGCGGCGTGAGTTGCGAAACAATTCCACATTTCCTTAAGTGCATACCAAATTCGTGACTTAAATATTCTCCTCCACAATCTGATCGTAAGAACTTTATTTTTCGGTCACGTAAATTCTCTACCTCATTCTGAAATTCCTCGAACTTTTCAAAGGTCTCAGACTTGTGTTTCATCAAATAAACATACCCAGATCTACTTAAGTCATCAGTGAGAGTGAGAACATAACGATAGCCTCCGCGAGCCTCAACGCTCATTGGACCGCACACATCAGTATGTATGATTTCCAATAAGTTGGTTGCTCGCTCCATTGTTTCGGAGAACGGAGTCTTGGTCATTTTGCCCATGAGGCATGGTTCGCATGTGTCAAATGATTCATAATCGAGAGACTCTAAAAGTCCATCAGCATGGAGCTTCTTCATGCGCTTGACACTAATGTGACCAAGGCGGCAGTGCCACAAGTATGTGGGACTATCGTTATCAACCTTACATCTTTTGGTATTCACACTATGAATATGTGTAACATCACGTTCGAGATTCATCAATAATAAACCATTGACTAGCGGGGCATGACCATAAAACATGTCTCTCATATAAATAGAACAACCATTATTCTCAGATTTAAATGAGTAGCCATCTCGTATTAAACGAGATCCAGATACAATGTTCATGCTCAAAGCTGGCACTAAATAACAATTATTGAGGTTTAAAACTAACCCCGTAGGTAAATGTAGAGGCAGCGTGCCGACGGCGATCACATCGACCTTGGAACCATCCCCGACGCGCATCGTCACCTCGTCCTTCGCCAGTCTCCGCTTATTCTGCAGCTCCTGCTTTGAGTTACAAATATGAGCAACTGCACCGGTATCAAATACCCAGGAGCTACTACGAGTATTGGTAAGGTACACATCAATTACATGTATATCACATATACCTTTAGTGTTGCCGGCCTTCTTGTCCGCTAAGTATTTGGGGCAGTTCCGCTTCCAGTGACCCTTGCCTTTGCAATAAAAGCACTCAATCTCAGGCTTGGGTCCATTCTTTGGCTTCTTCCTGGCAACTGGCTTACCGGGAGCGGCAACTCCCTTGTTGTCCTTCTTGAAGTTCTTCTTACCCTTGCCTTTCTTGAAACTAGTGGTTTTATTGACCATCAACACTTGATGCTCCTTTTTGATTTCCACCTCCGCTGATTTCAGCATTGAAAATACTTCAGGAATAGTTTTCATCATCCCCTGCACATTGTAGTTCATCACAAAGCTCTTGTTGCTAGGTGGGAGCGACTGAAGGATTCTGTCAATGACCGCCTCGTCCGGGAGGTTAATGTCCAGCTGGGACAAGCGGTTGTGCAACCCAGACATTTTGAGTATGTGCTCACTGACAGAACTATTTTCCTCCATCTTACAACTGTAGAACTTGTCGGAGACTTCATATCTCTCGACCCGGGCATGAGCTTGGAAAACCATTTTCAGCTCTTCAAACATCTCATATGCTCCATGTTGCTCAAAACACTTTTGGAGCCCCGGTTCTAAGCTGTAAAGCATGCCGCGCTGAATGACGGAGTAATCATCAGCACGTGACTGCCAAGCGTTCATAACGTCTTGGTTCTCTGGGATGGGTGCTTCACCTAGCGGTCCTTCTAGGACATATGCTTTCTTGGCAGCTATGAGGATGATCCTCAGGTTCCGGACCCAGTCCGAATAGTTGCTGCCATCATCTTTCAGCTTGGTTTTCTCTAGGAACGCGTTGAAGTTGAGGTTGACATGAGCGTTGGCCATTTGATCTACAAGACATTTTTGCAAAGGTTTTTAGACTAAGTTCATGATAATTAAGTTCATCTAATCAAATTATTTAATGAACTCCCACTCAGATTAGACATCCCTCTAGTCATCTAAGTGATACATGATCCGAGTCAACTAGGCCGTGTCCGATCATCACGTGAGACGGACTAGTCATCATCGGTGAACATCTCCATGTTGATCGTATCTTCCATACGACTCATGTTCGACCTTTCGGTCTCTTGTGTTCCGAGGCCATGTCTGTACATGCTAGGCTCGTCAAGTTAACCTAAGTGTTTTGCATGTGTAAATCTGTCTTACACCCGTTGTATGTGGACGTTGGAATCTATCACACCCGATCATCACGTGGTGCTTCGAAACAACGAACTTTCGCAATGGCGCACAGTTAGGGGGAACACTTTCTTGAAATTATTATGAGGGATCATCTTATTTACTACCGTCGTTCTAAGCAAATAAGATGCAAAAACATGATAAACATCACATGCAATAAAATAGTGACATGATATGGCCAATATCATATAGCTCCTTTGATCTCCATCTTCGGGGCGCCATGATCATCTTCGTCACCGGCATGACACCATGATCTCCATCATCGTGTCTACATGAAGTTTCTCCCCAACTATTACTTCTACTACTATGGCTAACGGTTTAGCAATAAAGTAAAGTAATTACATGGCGTTTAATCATTGACACGCAGGTCATACAATAATTAAGACAACTCCTATGGCTCCTGCCGGTTGTCATACTCATCGACATGCAAGTCGTGATTCCTATTACAAGAACATGATCTCATATATCACATATATATCATTCATCACAACCTTTTGGCCATATCACATCACAAGGCATATGCTACAGAAACAAGTTAGACGTCCTCTAATTGTTGTTGCATGTTTTACGTGACTGCAATAGGGTTCTAGCAAGAACGTTTCTTACCTACGTAAAAGCCACAACGTGATATGCCAATTTCTATTTACCCTTCATAAGGACCCTTTTCATCGAATCCGCTCCGACTAAAGTGGGAGAGACAGACACCCGCTAGCCACCTTATGCAACTAGTGCATGTCAGTCGGTGGAACCTGTCTCACGTAAGCGTACGTGTAAGGTCGGTCCGGGTCGCTTCATCCCACGATGCCATCGAAGCAAAATAATACTAGTAGTGGCAAGAAAATTGACAACATCTATGCCATCAACAAATTTGTGTTCTACTCGTGCAAAGAAACTACGCATAGACCTAGCTCATGATGCCACTGTTGGGGAACGTTGCAGAAAATAAAAAATTTCTACGCTTCACCAAGATCAATCTATGGAGTTCATCTAGCAATGAGAGAGAGGAGTGCATCTACATACCCTTATAGATCGCGAGCAGAAGCGTTCAAGAAAACGGGGTTGAGGGAGTCGTACTCGTCGTGATCCAAATCACCGATGATCCTAGTGCTGAACGGACAGCACCTCCGCGTTCAACACACGTACGGTTGGGGAAGACGTCTCCTCCTTCTTGATCCAGCAAGGGGGAAGGAGAGGTTGATGGAGATCCAGCAGCACGACGGCGTGGTGGTGGAAGCAGCGGTGATCTCGGCAGGGCTTCGCCAAGCTCAGCGAGAGGGAGAGGTGGTACGGGGGGGAGAGGGAGGCACCAGGGACTAGGGTGCGGCTGCCCTCCCTCCCCCCTCTTTATATAGGGGGCCTAGGGGGTGCGCCGGCCCTGGAGATCCCATCTCCAAGGGGGGGGGGCTAGGGGGGACTTGCCCCCCAAGTCAAGTGGTGCGCCCCCACCCCTAGGGTTTCCAACCCTAGGTGCAGGGGTGGCCCAGGGGGGTGCACCAGCCCACCAGGGGCTGGTTCCCTTCCCCTTTCAGCCCACGTGGCCCTCCGGGATAGGTGGCCCCACCTGGTGGACCCCCGGGACCCTTCCGGTGGTCCCAGTACGATACCGGTGACCCCCGAAACTTTCCTAGTGGCCGAAACTGGACTTCCTATATAGAATTCTTTACCTCCGGACCATTCTGGAACTCCTCGTGACGTCCGGGATCTCATCCGGGACTCCGAACAACTTTCGGGTTTCCGCATGCTAATGTCTCTACAACCCTAGCGTCACTGAACCTTAAGTGTGTAGACCCTACGGGTTCGGGAATCACGCAGACATGACCGAGACAGCTCTCCGGCCAATAACCAACAGCGGGATCTGGGTACCCATGTTTGCTCCCACATGTTCCACTATTATCTCATCGGATGAACCACGATGTCAAGGATTCGAGTAACCCCGTATACAATTCCTTTTGTCAATCAGTACGTTACTTGCCCGAGATTCGATCGTCGGTATCCCAATACCTCGTTCAATCTTGTTACCGGCAAGTCACTTTACTCGTACTATAATGCATGATCCCGTGACTAAACACTTGGTCACATTGAGCTCATTATGATGATGCATTACCGAGTGGGCCCAGAGATACCTCTCTGTCATACGGAGTGACAAATCACAGTCTCGATCCGTGTCAACCCAACAAATACTTTCGGGGATACCCGCAGTATACTTTTATAGTCACCCAGTTATGTTGTGACGTTTGGTACACCCAAAGCACTCCTACGGTATCCGGGAGTTACATGATCTCATGGTCTAAGGAAAAGATGCTTGACATTGGAAAAGCTCTAGCAAACGAACTACACGATCTTGTGCTATGCTTAGGATTGGATCTTGTCCATCACATCATTCTCCTAATGATGTGATCCCGTTATCAATGACATCCAATATCCATAGTCAGGAAACCATGACTATCTATTGATCAATGAGCTAGTCTACTAGAGGCTTACTAGGGACATGTTGTAGTCTACGTATTCACACATGTATTACGATTTCCGGATAACACAATTATAGCATGAATAACAGACAATTATCATGAACAAGGAAATATAATAATAATCATTTTATTATTGCCTCTAGGGCATATTTCCAACATTCCTATCAATTGGTATCATGAGCCAGTGAATCGTTGGAGACGAATTGGATCCGACCACGAACCGGGATTGGGATCTCTCGTAAAATCCCCCAAATTTGATGTCGGGTCCCGGCGGCGGTGCAGTCCATCAGATCGGAGGCGGCCTGGAGTAGGCCTAGTTTGGCTGCAAATCAAGGAGAAACTAGGTTGCGGCCGGAACAATTCCATCGTGTGGTAAAATTCCTTAGCGTATCCCTGGTTCATGCGGCATCAGAGGGGAGTATGACGCGAAGTTCGACGCCGGTAGGAGGAGGTCACCGACGAGGGTTTCGGACTTGCTCCGCTGTAAAATTCCGGAGCTGTGCGGATCATCATGCCCACCTGAACCAAGCACATGGACGAAATCTCAGACGAGATCGAGGCTATACAGAATGAGCTGACTGCTGGGTTTGAAGCAAGACAAGATGCAAGATCAGATCGACCAGGTGAATACACGTCTCCACACAGTTGAATCCCTGGAAAAACAGTTGGGAAAGGTCGAGCTCTTGGTCGAGAACAACTCCAAGGTTCAGCAAGACATATTCGCTATCCTGCGCAAATGAGAGCAGAGAACCCCAACCCCCCCTCCCCTGTTCCTCAAGTGTCTGCCCCCTTGTTGGTACAACCACAGAACCAACAGGATCCAGGTGCGAGCGCAACTTAATCGCAGGGAGAAACGTTGATCACACCACCCAGACAGAAAATGCAGCTTCAGAACAGCTTGACAAGCAAAAGCGCAAGTCAACAGACACAACTTCAGACTGACAGAGCAGCACAGTTTATGAAGAGCATCTCAAAAGGCCCAAAAATCGACTTCCCCGCATTCAGTGGTGATAATCCATTAGGATGGATCAGACAGGTCAACAAGTACTTTCAGCTTGCTCAAATACCTGAGGATTGTAAAGTGGATTTGGCCTTGACTTACATCATTGGGAGAGCTGATAACTGGGTGTGGAGTGCTAGAATGGAACATAACAAGTTGCCATGGCCAGATTTCTGCAGAGCTCTGTGTGACAGATTTGCTGACTCTAGTATCTATGAGGTATTAGAAAAATTCCATAATCCGAAACAGAACACTCTCTCTGTAGCTTCCTATACTGATAAGTTTGAGGAAATTATGGCAGTAGTCAGAGATGAACATCCATACCTGCAGGAAAACTACTACATAGTAAGTTTCGTCAATGGATTAAAACCAAGTATTAGGTGCAACTTAAGGCCACAGAGACCTACTACACTTAACCAAGCATATTGGTTAGCAAGGGATTATGAGAGTGGGCTACAAGCAAAGTACCAGTCCTATATGAACCACCAAGATAAACAGCTGCAGTTTCATGTTGGACATCAGAAAACTACTGTACCTCCTACTACTAATGTGCAACTTCCTCCAGCAGCACCAGCAATCAAAAAACCTGGCATATGTTGGAGATGCAATGGGCCATGGGTTCCTGGACACAAGTGCAAACAAGCACAATCTCTGCATGCAATTACTGGTGACAACAATACTGAAGAAATGTCACTTGAAGAAGAAGCACAACTTGCAGTTTTAACTGCAGAAGGCCATCTTACTGAAGATCCCTTTGGTTGTATGCACATATCTGCACAAGCAGTTTCTGGCAACACATCTGAGTCAACCTTGGCAGTACACATTACAGTAGGAGGAAGAAAAGGAGTGGCTCTAGTTGACACTGGGAGCACTAACACTTTCATTAACCTGAAGTTTGCACTCAAATCTGCTTGTCAACTAATCAACAACCCAACTCAGAAAGTGAAAGTAGCTGGTGGTGGATCTTTAACCACAGGAGCACATGCCCCTAAAACAACTTTCAAGATTGGAAATGAAACATTCAGTAATGATTTGGTAGTTCTGGATCTTCAGGGATATGATGTGGTAATAGGATGTGACATGCTCAAGAAACACAACCCAATCTCCTTGGACTTTGATGCTAGAACAGTGTCCATAACAAAAGACAAAGTCATACCAGTCACATTTTCAGACTGCACACTGTTAGATACTCCCAAACTAATTTCAGCAGAAAAATTGGATAAACTATGTGCGGAAGGAGCAGTGGGATTTGCTATGAGCCTGAACTTCATGACTACTATTCCACACAATGTAGAACTCTCTCCTCCACCCACAAAAGAGATACAAGAAGTATTGGAGCAGTATGATGCATTATTTGAGGAACCCACTTCTCTTCCCCCCTCTAGAGAATGTGACCATTCCATCCCACTCAAGGAGAACTCAGCACCTCCCAATGTCAGACATTATAGAGTCCCTCATTTGCAAAAAAATGAAATGGAACAACAGATAAAACTCCTGCTTTCTAGACACATAATCCAACACAGCATGAGTCCATATGCATCCCCTGCTATTTTGGTCAGGAAAAAAGGTGGAACTTGGAGGTTGTGCATAGATTACAGAAAACTAAATGCACAAACAATCAAGAACAAATTCCCTATACCTGCCATAGAGGATTTACTGGATGAACTACATGGAGCAGCAGTTTTCAGTAAATTGGATCTGAAGTTAGGTTATCATCAGATCAGAATGAAACCAGAGGATATCCACAAGACATCATTCAGAACTTACTCGGGACATTATGAGTTTCTGATTATGCCCTTTGGGCTAACTAATGCACCAGCCACTTTTCAAGCCCTCATGAACAAACTATTTGCTCCATACGTGAGGAAATTTGTCATGGTGTTCTTTGATGATATCCTTATATTCAGCAGAACTCCTGAAGAACATCAAGAACACCTCAAATTGGTCCTGGAAATTTTAAAGGCCAACAACCTTTTCTTGAACAGGTCCAAATGTATCTTTGGCACACCTACTGTTGAATATCTGGGACACATTTTGTCTGCAAAAGGAGTGGCAACAGACCCTGAGAAAATTAAAGCAGTGCAACAGTGGGGTATCCCAACAAATACAACTGAACTAAGAAGTTTCTTGGGTTTGGCTGGTTATTACAGAAGATTCATTCAGGACTATGGTGTTATATGCAGACCTCTGCATGATCTTCTCAAGAAAAACTCCTTCCTCTGGTCTGACAGCCAAACAGTTACATTTGACAAACTTAAATATAGTCTAACTCATGCACTAGTTTTAGCACTTCCAGATTTCACTCTTCCATTTGAATTAGAATGTGATGCTTCTGGAACTGGCATTGGAGCTGTCCTCATGCAGAAGCATAGGCCTATTGCATATTACATCAAATCATTGGGTCCTAAAGCAGCAGCTTTGTCCACTTATGAAAAAGAAGCTGTGGCTATTTTGGAAGCACTCAGAAAATGGAGACACTACTTCTTGGGCTCCTCCCTGATCATCAAAACAGATCACCAAAGCCTGAAGTATATAACTGAACAAAGAATCTCTGAAGGCATCCAACACAAACTGATGCTCAAGCTCTTGGAATTCACTTACACAATAGAATACAAGAAAGGGAAGGAAAAGAAAGCTGCTGATGCACTTTCTAGGAAACCACAAATCAGGGAAATATCTATGATAGTGCCTAGTTGGACTGAGAAAATAGAAACCTCTTACAGCAAAGATAGAAAATGCAAGGACCTCATAGCACAGTTAACTACAGGAACAACTACACTTCCTCTGTATAGTTACACAGCTGGTATACTCAGATATAAAGACAAAATTTATATTGGAGCAGATACAGAGTTCCAACAGCAGTTACTCTCAACATTCCACTCTTCTCCAATTGGGGGCCACTCTGGAGTAAGGGCAACATATCATAGGATCAAGAGGATATTTTATTGGCCAAACATGAAAAAGGACACTCAAAAATTTATACAGGAATGTCATGTCTGCCAAAGAGTAGAAGGAGAACATTGTCACTATCCATGGATGCTTGATCCCCTCCCTATACCAGATATGGCATGGAGACACATATCCATGGATTTTGTGGAAGGCCTCCCTAAATCCCAAGGGAAGAATGTGATCTTAGTAGTGGTTGATCGATTCACCAAATACTCCCATTTTATTGCTCTATCACATCCTTTTACTATCAGCACTGTCCTTCAAGCATTCATTGATAATGTGTTCAAACTGCATGGCTTACCAGTGTCAATAGTAACTGACAGAGATACAATATTTACCAGCAACTTTTGGCAAGCACTGTTCAAATCTTTGGGAGTAAAACTTAACATGAGTACAGCTCATCACCCCCAGTCTGACGGCCAGACAGAGAGAGTGAACCAGTGCTTGGAAACCTACCTGAGAAACATGGCTTTCAATGAACCAAAGAAGTGGTATTCCTGATTATCTATGGCCGAATGGTGGTTTAATACATCCTATCACACAGCCACTAAGTACACCCCATTCCAGTGCCTGTATGGATTCCCCCCTCCACTCTTTGGAGAAGTTTCAATTCCTGGTCCTAGTGATGTAGATGCAGCTACATTTTTATAGCAAAGAGAGGAAATGCAGCAACAGCTTAAACACAATCTACTGGTCGCTCAACAAAGGATGAAGAAGTATGCAGATATGAACCGAACAGACAGGCAGTTCAAGGAAGGAGAGATGGTTTACTTGAAAATGCAGCCTTACCGCCTTGCTGCATTCGATATTCGAACAGGTCTCAAACTTGCAACCAAGTTCTACGGACCATTTAGAATACTGGAGAAGATAGGCCACTCAGCATACAAACTGCTACTGCCTGCTGGGGTTCAGATCCATAATGTCTTTCATGTCAGCCAATTGAAACGTCATCTGGGACCCAAAGCAATACCAGCTTCTGGCTTGCCACTGGTAGACGACGCATGCCGGATCAAAATAGCACCAGTGCTCGTGTTACAAACGAGAGCAGTACCACGACACCCACATCTGGTCACACAATGGTTAGTACAGTAGCTTAACATGTCCCCGAAAGAGGCCACTTGGGAGGACGCAGACTTCATCAAGCGCACATTTCCTGACTTCTTCAACAACACGATTCGCTCCTGGTTCCCGTCAAAAGATCCTCGAGGACAAGGATCGTCTTCAGAGGGAGGCAATTGTCAGTACCCTGCTTCTCTGCACGGCTTAACTGAAGAAACAAACAACAACTCTGAGGAAATCGACAGCGAGACCGAATTGTTATCTGCCTGGGAAATGGATGGCGCAGATGAAACGTTCGGGCGATCAACGGCTAACTGCTCTCCTGTTCACAGTCACGCCGTTGCCGCCACTCTCTGGAAAGGCTACAGTAACGGAACGGCTGGCGACGGCGACACCCCCGGCTCTGCCAGCTATTAAACCCCCCTCTCCAAGCCTCCAGACGCATCTTTTCCCCATTCTACAAGACTAATATCTAGCGTAGCTCTAGAACCCTAGTTATCTCTGTAGAATTCTGATTTGATCCTCGAACCAAGTTGTACTCGCTATTATCTCTGTAATATATCAAGCCAGGGCTAGTTCGAGTGAATTTTGCGTTCAATTCCTTCGTTGGTCCTGTCAGCCTCGTGTTAATAACCAATTGAAGGAATCTGACATGGGCTGCTGTGAGGTGATGTTAGTCACGCGTGTTATTTGCCAGCCTATAATGAATTGGACATTCAGGGTGGGGAGATCATTACATCTTCATGTTGAATAGGCGCATAAAGAGTTGCAATTCACTACACCAAACAAAGTACTTAGAACATATAAGATCAGGATTGTATCTGGACAGGCGACAGATGTCTTTTTTAACTAATTTATTAAATAGATACCAGTGTACTTTGTCGCTGCTTGCATGCGTACTTAACGATGTCCTGCATGTTGTAAAAAAGAGCACTACTATTACGATTGTCCTCATGTAATCAGGCTAGCAAGCAGAAACCAAAATTTTGTTTCTTTTTTTTGACATGAAACTGATAGTACCTATATTTTTTTATTGTTGTATAATCATCTCAAACCTCTTGGTTGTTCACTGTTACATTGTTTTCTGCAATGTTGTTTGATGATAGAAAATAAGAATGGTAGACCTTATATTTGGAATTTGTGGTGAGTAAATATTGCACTGGTGAGAAATTCCATGGTAAAAATAAATATTGGTATCTGTTCATACCCTAGAAAGCAAATAAATGGGAGCGACGTAATCTTACAGCATGCATGCTGTGAGAAACTATTATTGCGTCGCTGTAAGAAACAAAGCTTGTGAAGTAAATTTACCTCACGCATGCTAAAAGTTATGGCGCCTCCTAAGCCCGTGTACCAGAACCACTACCGTAAGAAACAATAGGCTCACAAAGTAAATTTACCTCACGCATCAAACTACATCTATGTGCACGAGCTGCATCACATGCCACTCAGTTTCTTTGAAAAGATATTTTCTGCTCCGAGAGAAACAACGAGATAGTGATGCATACAATTTTTCTCTCCTTTTCGCTCTACATTTTTATCAAGACAAATCCATGAGGCACCATGGATTTGATGTAGTGGAAATCAGTCGGAATTTTTTTGGAAGTCCATTTCTGGAAATGCTTCCTTGATTATAGATAATACTTTTATTTGAAGGGTGACTTTCCGACGGTAAGAATGTCCCCAAAACTTACATTCCTAAGAAAGCCTTATTGTTATCGTATAAACACACCATCTCATTTTAGTCTGGGGAGTACCTTGAAGAGTCTGAGGATGAAATTTATTTAAATAGGGAAAACTTTAGGTATCAGCTCTAGGAAAACAGAGCTAGAATTTACAGGGTCAGCTCTCAAGAAAACAGAACTGGAATCTACATGGACTAAGATAACACGCTGACAACACAGCCCACCAGGGAGAACTCTACACACTCCCAACAGGGAGAAAACAAGAGGAACATGATTCAGAAAGAAGACAAGCAGTCTGCACCTCTCCAAGATTGAAACTCATCAATGATACCCTCAAACACCGTGTCAGCATAATTCTGCAATGTCAAAGATCCTGATATTTCGTTCTTTCCAAAAAAAATATTAACATCAGCCTACAGTTATCAGGAAACTTATATAGTGAACTACCTACAGTGTAAATAAAACTATTCTGCCATCTACACGCGAATGCAGCTACTTTTATTTCTTTTTCTAAATAGGCGATTAGGTGCGCAGAAGGATGCATCACACAACATTTATCAAAAATATGTTTTTTTCCAGAGCCCTTGCAGAAACCCAAATTATGACTGCTTCGAATGAAAATAATAGCAGGTGCTTCCACAGAATAGCAAAATAGTGCCCCACACTGAAATAGGGTATAAACTATTTGTTCGCTGGCATGTACCACTTGCTATACTAGTTTAGATGGTAGAAAATGAGCAGATAGTTCGCCTCTTTCTAAATAATTTATTTCCAGACCAACACCTCAATTTGTTGCAGACGAACAGTTTGATCTAAAAACACAAAGCATGCTAGGAGCATACTATATAGGGTGTGATGTATCCAGGGAAGGTGGCAACAACTGGAAATAAATTGGACCATGTGGTAAGATAGAAGCTTAGTGAATCATTACTGTCGTAATAAAGGTGCTACATAATGCTCATATATAGGTCAGAATGTTACTGAAAAGATAGTAGAGTACTTACAACTACAAGGCACGTAGATTTAAAGAAAATATAGGAGATTTGACTGAACCAACAAATCTTCTCCCATGGGATGGATTTGATAAATTACTGAAATTGGAATTATCTTAGAGGGTTCAATCAAATAGTAGAAGAATTGATGATAGAGAGATTAATCCCATAAAGCCTAAATGCACATAGGAAGAAGTATGCTTTCTCAAAATTATCTACATCCAGACCATGGTTATCAAAACATTGCAGCTTGTAGTCCAGACTGCACTATAGCAAATTCAATCTGCATACCCTCCTAGAACTAATTATAACTTGCCAGAATAGAGTTTAGGTCTGTAGGATCAGCAATCAAGGTTCTGAAGACGTTCGACATCTGGTCAAAGCCTGACTGGTTGACTCTATGCCTTTTAGAGCTATTGAACAGTTGGAACCAAAATCCAATTTCTTTTGCTCGCAAATTTTGGTCTACACAAGAGAACAATCAAACCAATCTACTGTATTTTTTTTCTATTTTTCTTTATCAGGCCTTTGTTGGCATGTCTACATGAACCAACAAGAAGCACATCTCAAACCGGGCTGCTAGTGCTTGATTGCTAAATAAATGTTAAGCACGATTCAGGAACAAAATCACCTTTTTCATTGCTCTAAACCTCAATTTTAGAACGTGTAATAGTTGCCTACCCAGTCCGCCACACTGTTATTGGCGAGTCACCTCTTCTTTGTCTGCCCGTTATTGGTTGATTTCGGGGCCACGTTGTGGTTCCAGCCACCTTCAGTAGTGGCCTCTGTCCGCAATCTGCTAGATGTCGCTCACCCGCGGTCAACGTTCTTCATGCTCTTTTGCTGGTGCATTTGGAAGCATCATAACGACATCGTTCCTAAGAAAATGGAGTCTTAATGGAGTTACAGAGTCTTAAATGCAAGAATGAAAACATAGGTAAGCTTACACAGTAAAGTCTAAATAACATCTTTCGACAAAAGAGGCTCAAGCCTTGTGTCATAAGAAGCAAAGATAGTTCACTGGGTACCGGTTCTTAAAGGAACTCCTGAAGATAACATACCAAGTGCATCGAAGCTGCAAAAATCCCCACGTAGCAAAACACAACTAATAACCTAGGAAAGACACCCAACACACGCACCAAGTAACAACGATCAAATAGAAAAATAGTAAAAGGAACCTAAGAAACAAAAGGAAACATCGCATCAGAACTCCTAGCTATTGCAATGATCTCAAGAGGAACATTGAACATCATGTTTTTTCAATTGACTAGAAAGCAACAGAATTATGTGAAGTTATCTCCAGAACAGAGTCACTTCTCAAAATAACAAGTTATAATGATTGAGAGAAAACACTCTTGAACTACAATTACAGATAAAAAAAGAGGAGGAGAGTTCATCAAAGCACAGGACTCAGGAGCTCTACGTAAACCTATTCTGGCAGATTGCTCAACCTCTTTTTTTTTTGCGAACCAGAAAATAATCCTCAGGCCAAACTAGCGATTTGGGAAGAGAAGACAATTTAGGAAGAGCATGGCAAAGTGAAACGTAGTATGTAGATTGGAAATTTGGAACAGAGATAGAGTCAGATCTGGGGTTGCTCACCTCAACCCGTGCACTCACACCCAACCAAAATTCAATCCAAACGGCAAGCAACGTGTTCACGTAGCAGCACAAGCACGGACACACACTTGAGAACCGCCACAATCACTCGCCACAGCTCCGCCGCAACGACCCCGCATGACGCCGCCCAAGACCTAGGCAGACGCCGCACACCACGCCGCCCCAACTACCCGGCGACCACCACAACATCGAGACCACGACGCCAAGTAGCATGCCGCCCCGGCAGCCAGCCAACCGATGACTTCACTCAGATCCAAATCGCTGAGATATATATATATATATATAATTTATGTTATATATAATTTATGAACATATTTATAATAATAAAGTAGTATATACAATACCATATGGTAGTATATGAGACATGTGGGGTAAGGCTTGATAATATATGTTACTCTGACCGCCCTATGAATAGTTTTCTCAACATACAACTAACCCTAAGTGTGATCCACGTATATGTGCGCTCATATGATGGGCACCAAAGGACAACAACATATCAAGATACAACTCAAATAAATCATAATAGAACACCAATTAACCATAGGACAAAATGAATATACTGAACAATATATAACGGAGATGCAAGAAATCATTGGATAATAGTTAATGGCATCAAACGCAATGTTCAAGAAGGGGTTGCAACAATTTTTGGGAGAGTGGACCACAGAATGCAGAGGGAGGAAGGTGATGGAGATGTTGATGAAGGCGGTGGAGGTGATGGAGACGATGGTGGTGATGATGGTTCCCTTGGCGGCACCCCGACACCACCAAAAGAGAGGGAAGAGAGGCCCCTTCCTTCTTCTTCTTCCTTGGCCTCTCCCCTAGGTGGGGAGAGGTTTCCACCTCTTTTTCTTTGTGCTCATGGATCTTGGAGTGCGAGAGCCCCTCCAAGATTGAATCTCTCTTCTCTCTATTTCTCTCTATTTTCGGTATTGTTCTGAGCTGAAACACTATCTCTTTAATAAGCAGAGATGTGTGACTCCAATGAGGCTGCAAGTTTAAGCGAATTTTTGATATTTTAGGATCTTTCTTGCGACCGAAGGAGAGCATCAACCAATCTACATGGGGCAACATGGTAGGCCCACGTGCCTCTAGGGCGCATGGAGGGGGTGCATGGCCACCTGGTGGCTCCCCTGGCCTCCATCTTCTAGCTGTTGGAGTCCTTAGTTAAATTTTGAAAGAAAAAAAACTGATTTTTTGGCTCTATAAAATTTTCACCTAAAAAGCCCAAAACAATAGAAAATAGTTTATGTCCTATTGCACTAGATTAATATGCTAGTCCAAATAAGTATGATATAAAATGGTGCCAAAAAGCACATACAAATGATGTGAATATAGCATGAATATTCAAAACTTATAGACGCACTTGAGACGTATCCGCAATCGCTTTATCTTCACAATCTTTTGTCTCCGTCATAATTCGAAGGCTGCCAAGTGACTCCAATCTCTAGAAGAGGCACACTCTCCAAAAGAACAAAAACCTTGTAGAAATCACTTGGTTTGAACTCTTTCTAAATATTTTTAAGAAATAAGTCAAGAACTCATCTCCTCTCCCTCTCTCTCTTCTCACAAAGGATGGGTAGAACAAAGGGAGTGAAAGCGCAAAGATTGTTCTATTATAGTAAATGGTCTCGAAGCCTATCACCACCCAAGTTATAGGGGTGTATTACATAGGAATGCCAAAAAAATATGACTATTGGAAGAAAAAGCAACGTCCCCGGAAGTTTTGAACATCACATACCTGGAACCTCGAGATGTGTTCAAAATTTAAAAGGTCTTTCCAAAAAATAAACCTACCATAAGAGTGTTGATACAAGATTCCCCACATTGATATGAGTAAATATCAAAAACAGTAATTATTTACTCATTTGCTTAAAAGTCATCGTGTTGCAGTTGTCACTAAACAATTTTTTTCTAAGTTAGAGCATCTACTGTCAGGGGCCTAAAACCCCCACCCCCTCCATATGCCCGGGCGGTCGGCCCAGTCAGTGACCGGGACTGGCACCCCTCATATCCAGCCCAAATGTAGGGCAGATATGAGGATGTCCGGTCACGTCCACCACATCGGACCCAACAGGCGTACCGCACCACAAATTGCACCAAATCCACCCCTCGACCTACCAGATCCTTTTGCTCTCTCATCTCTTCTTTCACCTCTGCGGTGGACGTCTTGCAGCTCCGCCGCCAGCCTTGCTTAGGAACCCTTCCGAGCCTTTGTGCCACCAGCACTGCCACAACATTCCTCTCTCCCTTGCTCGCCACCGCAGTCATCGTCGTCGGCCCGAACGCCACCGTGGTATGTCCGGCAACTCTCGGGTTGCCCCTTGCGCTCTATGTGTTTGATACATTATCTAACCTGTTTTTTGTGATTTATTGTAGGGAAAATGATGAATTATAATTCTTCGTCGGATGAGGAGTATGGACTGATGGAGCTTGATAAAATGATTCAAGATGACTTCTTCGATTCGTCGGATTCGGACGAAGAAGTGGACATGATCGTGCTCATGAGCATGCAAGAGGAAATGTACCCGTAGGTGGAGCATATTCTCAACTTCAAGGGCTCAATGAAAGGGAGAAGATTGATCAATCGGGATAGGGTATGCGGAGCACAACTACTGCACAAGGACTACTTTGCTCTAGACCCAAATTTCCCAGATGATACATGGCTTCATCGCCGTTTTCACATGCGGAAACCATTGTTTTTGCGCATTGTAGAGGGAGTGAAGGCACATGATGAATACTTCAACCGCACAAGGGATTGATGCGGCCAACTTTCTTTCTCTCTAAGTAGAAATGCACGGCTGTTCCGAGGATGCTTGCACTTAGTACTTCCGTCAATGTAGTTGGTGAGATGGTCTGCATGGGGGAGAGCACATGCATGAAGACTACTGTCAAGTTTGCCCGCCCATGGTGCAGGTGTTTGGAGCAGAGTATCTGAGAGAACCAAATGTGCAGGACACAGAAAAGTTGTTGGCTATTTGTAAGTGCATCTAGTGCCACCCCTAGTTGGTTTTGGAGTATTGACGACAAAGTTGGTTGAGGGACCAATGCGTTTGTGAGAATTGCAGGATAACGCAGGTAGTGTCCCTCATTTATTCGGTTTACCTACCGGAGATGACCCCTAAAAATGTATGAATACATTGAAGACAATGGTAGTGTGTGAAGATATTCACACTGAAGTCTATGACATGAGAAGACATTGAGTGAAGACTATGGAGCGCGAAGACTGAGTTGTTTCGTTGTTTCCTTTTCTTCTTTGTTGAGTCATAGGAATCACCGTACTGTTAAGTGGGGTCCAAGTGAACTAAGTCAGAGTGACTGAAGTGATGCTCAACCCAAATCCTATGTCTTCGAGCGAAGACAATGAGAGCAAATCTTATCCAGAGCTGGATGAGTCAGGTTTGCTTGTAGCCCAAGTAAAGTTGCCGTGTGTGTTTGAAATCTGACCGTTGGAACACATGTCAGTTCCTTAGTGACCCAGGGTCATTTCGGACATATCAGGTCGGGTTGCCTTGTGGCTATAAATAGCCCACCCCCTACACCATAAATTGGTGGCTGCTCAGAGTTAGTTTACGGCTTTTGTCATTTTGAGAGCAACCCACCTCGAAGCCTTTGAGAGAGAAATCCTTGCGAGGATAAAGCCCAAACACCCAGAGCCAAAGAGTGTTAGGCATCACTGAAGTCTTTCTGTGTGTGTGACCTGAAGACTTATTACACTTGAGGATTGTGTATCCTCCAGCCGATTAGGCGTCGTTCTGAGCATCCAAGAGTCATTGTGGACCGCCGGGTGAACGAAGTCTGTGAAGGTTCGGAAGTCTACCTTGAAGACTTACCAGAGTGATTGGGCGAGGACTGTGTGTCCTTAGCTCAAGGGGAATAAGGTGAAGACGTGGTCTTCTGAGTTGAATCTCAGCCTCCCTAACCAGATGTATAGTTGTCACAGCAACTGGAACTGGTCCAACAAATCATGTGTCTTCAACAAGTGACTGGTTCTATCCCTTCCCTCCTTTACTTTGAGTTTGTCTTCGTGAAGTCATTGCCTATCTGTCTTATCTGTTTGACTTCATTGCTTGACTACTATTGTTGATTGGCTTCATACTATCTTCCATCCTGATCCTTACTACCTAGCTGCTATTAGTCTTTGTACGTTAACACTATTGCTTACTTGACTATGGCTTGCTTGTTGTAGTTTATCTTCCGCTGCATATCAATTAGGTCATTTCTATTGTTTGTCTTTGAAACTTCCACGTTTTGAAGACTTTGATAAAAATCGCCTATTCACCCCCCCTCTAGTCGATAACTAGCACTTTCACTATTGGAGAGGCCAGAGGGTTTCCAGGAATGCTTTGATCAATTGTTGCATGCATTGGCAATGGAAGAACTGCACCAAAGGTTTGCAGGGAATGTATCAAGGTCACACCAAAGAGGACACCATCATACTAGAAGCAGTGGCATCACATGACTTATGGATTTGGCATGCTTTCTTTGGAGTGTCGGGTTCTCACACTGACATCAACGTGCTTCAACGATCTCCCATGTTCAAGAGGCTTTGTAATGGGGAATCACCGGCGTGCCACTATATTGTCAACGGCCGTGACTACAACATGGGAGACTATCTTGCTAATGGCATCTATCCTCGGTGGACGGCGTTTGTGAAGACCATATTCAAACCACATGGCAAAAAACAAAGCCACTTCATAACAATGCAGGAAGCGACTAGGAAGGATGTGGAGAGGGCCTTCAGAGCGCTTCAAGCTCGTTGGGGAATTGTTCATGGAGCTACACTGATGTGGGAATCAACTTTATGGTAGCTGATGACATCTTGTGTTATTTTGCACAATATGATTGTCGGGGACGAGGGTGATGGTGTTACCCAAACCAATGATTTTGAAGCACCTTGAGAACAAGTTTAAATCACAAAAGATCAAGATGTAAATCAACTTATGAACTTTCTAGGATGCATCAGAATCTTTGAGATCATCAGGTGCACACACAACTACTTAGTGATTTTGTGGAGCATATGTGGACTGATGTCTACTACACAACCTTCTTCTTGTAGACGTTGTTGGGCCTCCAAGTGTGGAGGTTTGTAGGATAGTAGCAAATTTCCCTCAAGTGGATGACCTAAGGTTTATCAATCTATTGGAGGCGTAGGATGAAGATGGTCTCTCTCAAACAACTCTGCAACCAAATAACAAAGAGTCTCTTGTGTCCCCAACACACCCAATACAATGGTAAATTGTATAGGTGCACTAGTTCAGCGAAGAGATGGTGATACAAGTGCAATATGGATGGTAGATACAGGTTTTTGTAATCTGAAAATATAAAAACAGCAAGGTAGCAAGTAACAAAAGTGAGCGAAAACGGTATTGCAATGCTTTGAAACAAGGCATAGGGTTCATACTTTCACTAGTGCAAGTTCTCTCAACAATTGTAACATAATTGGATCATATAACAATCCCTCAACATGCAACAAAGAGTCACTCCAAAGTCACTAATAGAGGAGAACAAACGAAGAGATTATTGTAGGGTACGAAACCACCTCAAAGTTATCCTTTCTGATCGATCTATTCAAGAGTCGTAGTAAAATAACACGAAGCTATTCTTTCCGTTCGATCTATCCTATAGTTTGTACTAGAATAACACCTCAAGACACAAATCAACCAAAACCCTAATGTCACCTAGATACTCCAATGTCACCTCAAGTATCAGTGGGTATGATTATACGATATGCATCACACAATCTCAGATTCATCTACTCAACCAACACAAAGAACTTCAAAGAGTGACCCAAAGTTTCTACCGGAGAGTCAAGACGAAAACGTGTGCCAACCCCTATGCATAAGTTCACAAGGTCACAGAACCCGCAAGTTGATCACCAAAACATACATCAAGTAGATCACATGAATATCCCATTGTCACCACAGATAAGCACATGCAAGACATACATCAAGTGTTCTCAAATCCTTAAAGACTCAATCCGATAAGATAACTTCAAAGGGAAAACTCAATCCATTACAAGAAGGTAGAGGGGGAGAAACATCATAAGATCCAACTATAATAGCAAAGCTCGCGATACATCAAGATCATGCCAAATCAAGATCACGAGAGAGAGAGAGAGAGAGAGAGAGAGATCAAACACATAACTACTGTACATACTCTCAGCCTCGAGGGTGAACTACTCCCTCCATGTCATGGAGAGCGCGGGGATGATGAAGATGGCCACATGTGATGGATGCCCCCTTCGGTAGGGTGCCGGAATAGGGTCCTGATACGTCTCCAACGTATCTATAATTTTTTATTGTTCCATGCTATTATATTACCTGTTTTGGATGTTTATGGGCTTTACTTTACACATTTATATCATTTTTTGGGACTAACCTACTAACCGGAGGCCCAACCCGTATTGCTGTTTTTTTTGCCTATTTCAGTATTTCGAAGAAAAGGAATATCAAACGGAGTCCAAACGGAATGAAACCTTCGGGAGCGTGACTTTTGGAACAAACATGATCCAGAGGACTTGGAGTGCAAGCCAAGAAGCAGCCGAGGCGGATACGAGGGTGGAGGGCGCGCCCACCCCTACAGGGCACCCCCTATCTTGTGGGCCCCTCGGGCGGCCACCGACCTACTTCTTCCTCCTATATATACCCACGTATCCCGAAAACATCCAGGGAGCCAACGAAAAACAATTTCCACCGCCGTAACCTTCTGTATCCGCGAGATCCCATCTTGGAGCCTTCGCTGGTGCTCCGTCGGAGGGGGAATCGGCCGCGGAGGGCTTCTACATCAACACCATAGCCCCTCCGATGAGTTGTGAGTAGTTTACCACGGACCTTCGGATCCATAGTTATTAGCTAGATGGCTTCTTCTATCTTTTTGGATCTCAATACCATGTTCTACCCCTCTCTTGTGGAGATCTATTTGATGTAACTCTTTTTGCGGTGTGTTTGTCGAGATCCGATGAATTGTGGGTTTATGATCAAGTTTATTGTCACATCCCTAGCCTGGTATGACCTAGACTAGCTAGTCATTTGTGCATCATGTTTAAATTTCATTTAAATTTGAAATGAGGATTGGTGGAACCCTCAGATTCATTTTTGGAAATGACCCAAATAAAAATTTCTCCAAAAGGGTCCAAGAAAATGCTCATGTTGCCCTCTGAAAATATTGGACAGAGATAAAAAAATCAAACCAATATTTTCAGGACCTCATAAGTATTTTATTTTGGACATTTGGAATTAATACAATAATTATTTGCTTGGATATATAAATGTTATATATGTTTTATATGTCCAAAATTGTGCCATTTGTTGAGGAGCTCTGGAATAATACCATTAGCCCCTACAAAAATTGGCATAATAAAATAAAATGGTTTAGTATTTTTATTAAACCAAACAAATGTCAGAAAATTAGAAAAGAAAACAGAAAAGGGGAGAGAGACTTACCTGGGCCACTTACCCGATCGGCCCAGTAGCTCGGCCCAGCTGACTGGCCGACGCCAGTCGTCCCCCTCCTCGCGCCAGAGGGACAGGGCGCGTGGTCGCCGCACACCGCGCGCATGCGCGCCACGGCAGCTGCCTGCGTGCCCTCCCCCTCGACGCCCTGGCCTCGCCAGAAGCGCCCAGCACCGCCCCGGATCTCTCCCTCGCTCTCTCGTTCCTCTCCCTCCCCTGCATCTCTCCCTCTCCCCGCGCCCGAAGCGCTGCCGTCGCCGCCGCACGCCGTGGCCATAGCCACCGCCTCCCCCTCGCCTCCCCGTCGTGCCCAGGAGCTCCGCCTCGTCGCCAGCTACCTCCTCGCCGAGCCACGCAAGCCGGAGTGCCCCGAGGAGCCGCCATCGCCGTCATCTTCGTCGTCGGCCGCCCGAGATCGTCGGCGCCCGTCCGTCGTCTCCGACTCGTCCCCGAGCCTGTTGACCATCCCGTCGCCTCCGCCGTGAGCTTCTGCGCCTGTTCCCCCTTCTCTTCTTCCTCCCCGTGCGCCGTAGCTGTGCTCCCGCTCGAGGCCGAACTCCGGCCGCCGCCGTGAGCTCTGCTCCGGCGAGCTCCGCCGCCCCCGCAGCCTCCCGCGTGTTCCACTGGATGCGCGTGAGCGCGGGCTTCGCTCTCGTGGTCTCCGCCGCCCGAATGGTCGCCGGAGCGACGTTCCCGAGCCCCTCCGCCGCGCTCGGCCTCGCCGGCGGCTAAACGCCGGCGGGATTGACCGGTCAACCCGCGCTAACCCCCCCAGTTGACCTGGGGTTTGACTACCCAGAGTCAATGACATGTGGGCCCCGGCCCTGACTAATTTTAGTTTAGGATTAGTTTAAATTTAATCAACTCTGTTAATTAACCCTGACACTGACAGTGGGCCCCAGCGCCACTAATCTTTTTAATTAGGATTAAACTAACCCTGTTTAACCCCCTGTCACTGACGTGTGGGCCCCACACGTCAGGTTTGACCCGGACCAGCCCAGTTGACTGCTGACGTCATGCTTACTCAATGCTGACGCAATATATAATTTCTGGATTTAAATTAAATCAGGAAATTCCAGAAATTGTTTTAAACTTCAAAAATTCATAACAATTCAACCGTAGCTCAGATTAAAATAATTTATATATGAAAAATTATCAGAAAAATGCAACCTTTCCATCTGTACTAGTTTCATGCATGAAAAACCAACTTATACATGCTGAATATGGGAAAACACATTAGGGCATATATAAGAGACTTAATTTAGAAATGCATTTGAACCTTTGGTTCAAATGGACTTCAAACCAAATGTTTACTAGATGCATTAGCTCAAACAGCATCACATCTACATGCCATGTTCATGCATCATATTGTTGCATATGATTGTGTATTGATTGCCGGCACCGTTCCTTCTCGATAGGTCCTGCTCCGGAGACGTTCCAGAGTACCTGTCTGTGAAGCAGTGCCTCCCTTGTTGTTTTACCAGGCAAGCAAACCCCCCTTGTTCATTTCGATAAAACCCTACTCTCTCGCTCCTGCTCTCAGTTATTGCATTAGGACAACAACGATTCATCTGCTACTTTGTGCTGCGGTAGTTGAACCCATTCCTCTGCATGACCTGTCATTGCCACAGTAAATAGTTGAAACCCACTAGCATGTGTAGGAGTTGATTGAAGCCATTGTTGTGTTCCTACCATGCTATGCCTGCTATTGCTTAGAGTTGTGTCAGGTCTGATTCATTGGGAATGAATTGGAGTGTTACGATATGTTCTGATGCTGAGAGTGAAGTGTGTGAACACGATTTGGTAAAGGTAGCGGTGAGAGGCCATGTAGGAGTACATGGTGGGTTGTCTCACTGGAACCGTCCTTAAGCACTGAGTTCTATGTATGTTGTCCAATGACTCGATACTACCACACATTGGGTTCCGGTAACTCGACCCCTCTCGACTTATTAACCAACTTGGTCTCTGTCCAGGAGTCGCAACTAGTTTCTGGTGTTTGTAGGTAGTGCTATTTTTCTACCAAGTGGCACCCGGCAGGGTGGGCTTGGGACAGACTAGGCACACGTGGCACGGTGTACCGAGTGGCACCCGGATGGTGGGCTCGGGAACCCTGCTCACATCGTTTGGGGCCGTGAGCGACACCCCGGCCGGATCTCCTTGCGGATGGAACCCGAATAGGCGATAAACCTGGACTAGAGTCTTGTGTGGTTAGTCAGGTCGTGGCCGACACCCTCGCCAGGCTTCCGCTTGAAGGTTGCCGAGATACATGACGTGTACATGGCGGTAAGTGGCGAGAGCGTGTGTGAAGAAGTACACCCCTGCAGGGTTAACATGATCTATTCGAATAGCCGGGTCCGCGGTTATGGACTTCTTGGATGCTTACATGGTACATAGACAACTTGAAGTGGATACTATAAAATGCTCAAGACAAGTGTGAGTGCTATGGATGGCCTTCTCGTAGGGAGACGGGGATGAATCCATAGTAGTGTATTGTGTGGTGATTAGTGGTCTCGTGTACGTTGTTTCACCTCAAGAGTTTCTGGTAGTCGTAGAACAGGATAGCCACAGAGTCAAAGCTGGCTTGCTGCAACTATACCCCACATTACCCTCTTGATACAAAAGCATGTATGATAGGATCTGATGTAAGTCTTGCTGAGTACCTTTGTACTCATGTTGCTTTATTTATGTTTTTGCAGCGGAGACTTCGGTCTTACTAGTGTTCTCGGGGACTTCGACTAGTAGCTAGTACCTCAGCTACGATCTTGATCGGATGTTGTAGATAGTCAGGCTTTCAGCCTTTTTCATTTATAGATGTCTGTACTCAGACATGTAATGCTTCCGCTTGTTGCTTGATTGCTCTGACTGTTGGGTCATGTGACCCCTGTTTGTAATAATGCTGTGATGGCTCTTCTGAGCCTTTATCTATATGAGTTGTTGAGTTATGCTGTGATGCCATGTTGTACAGCACATACTTGCATGTTATGCGTACGTGTAATGTGTATTGCTATGTGTGGGATCTGACTATCTAGTTGTTTATCCTAGTAGACTCTCTTACCGGGAAATGTCTCCTAGTGCTTCCACTGAGCCCTGGTAGCTTGCTACTGCTCCGGAACACTTAGGCTGGCCGGCATGTGTCCTTCTTCGATCCTGTGTCTGTCCCTTCGGGGAAATGTCACGCGATGAATACCGGAGTCCTGCTAGCCCGCTACAGCCCGGTTCACCGGAGTCCTGTTAGCCCAGTGCTACAGCCTGGATTCACTCGCTGATGACCGACACGTTCGATGCTGGGTCATGGATGCCTGTCCCTGTAAGTTAGTGCCACTTTGGGTTTACGACTAGCCATGTCAGCCCGGGCTCTTTATCATATGGATGCTAGCGACACCATCATATACGTGTGCCAAAAGGCGCAAACGGTCCCGGGCAAAGGTAAGGCGACACCCGTGGGGATACCGTGCGTGAGGCCGCAAAGTGATATGAGGTGTTACATGCTAGATCGATGTGGCATTGAGTCGGGGTCCTGACAGCTTTGGTATCAGAGCCTGACTGCCTGTAGGTTTACCAAGCCATACTGGTCGAAGTTGAGTCTAGAAATTCTTTAGTTATGTAAGGGAATTGATTGTGGGAAGGAACGTAAGGCTCTTTTACTCCTTTACCTCATGGCCTTCTGATCTGAGTCCTCCTATCTTTCCTACGGGGTTAAGGAACTAGGCTTCTCTTCCGTCTATCAGGATCACGTGTTACTACTCCGTAGTTCCATAAGGACTGGTTGATCAGAGTCATACCCCAGTTTTTGAGTATTTCCGGTGTAGTCTGTTTAGTACTATCTCAGAACCTTGAGTGATGATGATGAGTATGTTACCACCCCATTTTTAGCAGGATGTCTCATTCTGAGCATTTTACTGCCGTTATGCTGCCGGAATTTCCCTAGGAGTTCGAGAGATACTAATTCCTTGTCCTACATTCTACAGTCCATAGTTGATGCTGATTCCGTCCTTGGTTTCGTTTCTCAGGATGTCATCAGCTAAGCGAAGTTCCGTTGCTCGTAGCCAGAACCACGGAGATGGTAGGGATGAGGATCCTCCCGACCAGCCTTCGTTGACAGAGTTCATGTTAGAGATGGAGAGGAACAAGCGTGAGTCTAACCGTTTGTTGGCACGTATCGAGGAGAACACCGCACATCAGTTCAAAGGGTCTGCTACCATTCATGATTTCATTCGCTTGCACCCACCTACCTTTCATCATTCCATTGAGCCACTCGATGCAGATGACTGGCTCCGTAGCATCACTCATAAGCTGCGTTCCGCGAGCGTAGCTGAAGATGACAAGGTCACTTATGCCACATACCACCTGGAAGGTCCTGCTAGTCTTTGGTGGCAGAACTATGAGACTATGCTTCCAGCTGGCCAGATTCCTACCTGGAAGGATTTCACTGAGGCTTTTCGCGAGCATCACATTCCCCAGGCCCTCCTTGATCGCAAGAGAGAAGAGTTCTGTAGTTTCACCCAGAGTAAGATGGCTGTTGATGCTTATAGTAGAGAGTTCGAGAACCTTGCCCGCTATGCTACAGAAGAAGTGTCCACGGACGCCAAGAAGCAGGCTAGGTTCCGGAAGGGTCTCAACCCCAAGTTGCGTCGTGATCTCCACCTGCATCATTGTGATACATTCCAAGCCCTTGTGAACAAGGCCATTAATGCAGAGACAGCTCAGCTCACTTACGAGGAGTCTCGTAAGCACACCCGTGATTTGGGATCCTCCTCTGGCTCTAGTTCCCAGAAGCGCCGGATTTGGGTTCCAAACTCCGCTCTTCCTTCCGGATATACACCGAGGCCATCCTCATGTGGTGCCTTCCCCAGCTCAGTCGTATGTTCCACCCAGGCCTACTGGTAGACCGCTTGTCAGTGCGGGTCCACGTCCAACCTCAGGGACTTGCTTCACATGCGGGAAGCCAGGACACTATGCACGTGATTGCTCTCAGACTAGTTATGCTCCACCCCAGCCCGAGAAGACTGTTGGCTGTATTAAGCCATCACGCAAGATGATCAGTGTCAAGTCAGCCCCCACTGAACGTGGACGTGTGCATCACGTCTCAGCTAAAGACGCTCATGATGATCCAGATGTCGTTCTTGGTACACTCCTTGTCAATTGTCACCCAGCATCAGTTCTATTCGATACTGGAGCATCTCACTCCTTCATTTCTGAAGGCTATGCTACGTTGCACGACATGTCATTTTGTGATATGCCAACTCCGCTTGAATCCAAACCCCAGGGTCTAGATGGCAGACCTCCAGAATCAGCCATGGTAACGAAATCCTTGTTGACAGACTTGTATTCCTTGCATCACTTGTAGCCCTCAAGTCCTCAGATATTAACATCATCTTGGGTATGGACTGGATGACAGCTCATCATGCCAAGATTGATTGTTACACAAGATCTGTTCAGCTTACACACCCATCTGGCAAGATAGTCACCGTCTCCACTAGAGTTGCAAAGCGTCAGCTCTATTCTCTTAATGCCAGCCCTCTTCCAGACCTTGAAGATATCCCGGTAGTCCGTGACTTTCCGGATGTCTTTCCAGAGGAACTGCCAGGTGTTCCACCTGACAGAGATGTAGAGTTCGTCATAGATCTTATCCCAGGAACAGCTCCAATCTCCCGGAGACCTTACAAGATGGCACCCCTAGAACTAGCCGAGCTTAAGAAACAACTCGATGAGTCCTTGCAAAAGGGTTTCATCCGTCCTAGTTCTTCTCCTTGGGCTTGCCCCGTCCTCTTCGTCAAGAAGAAAGACGGTACGGACCGGATGGTTGTAGATTATCGTCCCGTTAATTTGGTCACGATAAAGAACAAGTATCCGCTCCCCAGGATCAACGACCTGTATGATCAGCTCGCTGGATCCTCAGTCTTCTCCAAGATGGATTTAAGGTTAGGCTACCATCAAATCAAGATCAGAAACGGGGACATTCCCAAGACAGCTTTTGTCACTCGTTATGGCCAGTACGAGTACACCGTCATGTCCTTTGGCCTAACCAACGCCCCAGCCACATTCTCCCGCTTGATGAACTCGATCTTCATGGAGTACTTAGATAAGTTCGTCGTGGTTTACCTCGATGATATTCTTATTTACTCGAAGAACGAGGAAGAGCATGCCGAACATCTTAGACTTGTGTTAGAAAAACTCAGAGAGCACCGCCTTTATGCCAAGTTCTCCAAGTGTGAATTTTGGTTGCCAGAAGTGACCTACCTAGGCCACGTAATCTCTGGTAAGGGCATTGCTGTCAATCCCGAGAGAGTTCAAGCCGTTCTCGATTGGACTCCACCTGAGACCGTGAAACAAGTTAGGAGTTTCCTTGGTCTAGCCAGCTATTGTCGCCGCTTTGTTGAAAACTTCTCCAAAGTAGCCAAACCCCTCACGGAACTTCTCAAGAAAGATAAAAAGTTCGAGTGGTCCCCACAGTGTGAGTACAGTTTTCAGGAACTGAAAAGACGCCTGACTTCTGCTCCCATACTTGTGCCACCGGATTTCACTAAAGACTTTATTATCTACTGCGACGCCTCACGACAGGGACTAGGTTGCATTCTTATGCAGGATCGTCATGTGATTGCCTATGCATCTCGACAGTTGCATCCACATGAGGAGAATTATCCTACACATGATCTAGAGCTTGCAGCCGTAGTCTATGCACTCAAGACCTGGCGACATTACCTCCTTGGTAAACGTTGCGAGATCTACACCGATCACCAGAGTCTCAAGTATATCTTCACCCAACCGGATCTGAACCTTAGGCAAAGACGTTGGTTGGAGTTAATCACAGATTATGATCTAGGGATTACCTACACCCCAGGCAAAGCCAATGTCATGGCTGATGCTCTAAGCCGTAAATCCTATTGCAACAATCTCATGTTGCAGCAAGGCCAACCACTTCTCCATGAGGAATTCTGTAAGCTTAATCTTCACATAGCTCCTCGCGGTTTCCTTTCTACCTTGGTGGCGAAACCTACCCTTGTGGACCTTATCATAGAAGCCCAGAAGCATGATACGGGGATTACCCGGATCAAGAGAAACATTAAGAAGGGAGTTGGTGGATGTTTCTCTATGGATGATCGTGGTGTTGTTTTCTTTGAGAATCGCTTGGTGGTTCCCAAGAAGCAACATCTTCGGCAGTTGATTCTTAAGGAGGCGCATGAATCTCCTCTCACGATTCATCCCGGTAGTACTAAGATGTATCAGGACCTACGCCAGAGGTTCTGGTGGACTAGGATGAAGAGAGAAATCGCTGAGTTCATTGCTAAATGTGACGTTTGTCGTCGCGTTAAGGCAGAGCATCAAAGACCTGCTGGCACCCTTCAGCCTTTAGCTATTCCTGAATGGAAATGGGATAAAGTTGGTATGGACTTCATCACCGGCTTTCCCAGGACCAAGAGAGGGAATAATGCTATCTTCGTAGTCATTGATCGTCTCTCCAAAGTGGCTCACTTCCTTCCTGTTCGAGAGAGTATCACTGCTAGTCAGCTTGCTGACTTATACATTTCTCGAATAGTATCACTCCATGGTGTTCCACTAGAGATCAATTCAGACCGTGGCAGTCTTTTCACTTCTCATTTCTGGGAGAGTTTCCAAACTGCCATGGGAACCCATCTTTCCTTCAGTACCGCTTTCCACCCTCAGTCGAGTGGTCAGGTGGAACGGGTCAATCAAATTCTCGAAGACATGCTCAGAGCTTGCGTTATCTCATTCGGTATGGATTGGGAGAAATGTCTTCCTTTCGCCGAGTTTGCTTATAACAATAGCTACCAATCCAGCCTCAAGAAAGCTCCTTTTGAGGTTCTCTATGGACGAAGATGTCGAACACCTTTGAACTGGTCAGAAACCGGTGAAAGACAATTCTTTGGACTGGATATGATCCAGGAGGCAGAAGAGCAAGTTCGCATCATTCGTGAGAATTTGAAAACAGCCCAGTCTCGTCAGAAAAGTCAGTACGATCGTCATCATAAGGATATGACTTATGAAATTGGCGACCAAGCTTACCTTCGGGTTACTCCTTTGAAGGGTACCCATCGTTTCGGTATCAAGGGCAAGTTGGCTCCTCGTTACATTGGTCCTTTTCGTATTCTCGCTAAACGAGGAGAGGTTGCCTACCAGTTGGAACTACCCCCACATCTTTCTCGAGTTCATGATGTCTTCCACGTCTCTCAACTCAGGCGTTGCTTCTCGGATCCCATCCGCGGAGTGGACCACGAAACGCTTGATCTCCAAGATAACCTCACATACCGAGAGTACCCGGTTCGCATTCTTGATCAAGCAGAGCGTGTTACCTCGACGTCAGAACATCAAGTTTCTCAAAGTTCAGTGGTCTCATCATTCCGAGAGAGAAGCTACTTGGGAGCGAGAAGATCGTCTTCGACTGGAGTACCCCGCTTTCTTTCCGTCGACCCCTGAATCTCGGGACGAGATTTTTTCAAGTGGGGGCGAGTTGTCACATCCCTAGTCTGGTATGACCTAGACTAGCTAGTCATTTGTGCATCATATTTAAATTTCATTTAAATTTGAAATGAGGATTGGTGGAACCCTCAGAATCATTTTTGGAAATGACCCAAATAAAAATTTCTCCAAAAGGGTCCAAGAAAATGCTCATGTTGCCCTCTGAAAATATTGGACAGAGATAAAAAATCAAACCAATATTTTCAGGACCTCATAAGTATTTTATTTTGGACATTTGGAATTAATACAATAATTATTTGCTTGGATATATAAATGTTATATATATTTTATATGTCCAAAATTGTGCCATTTGTTGAGGAGCTCTGGAATAATACCATTAGCCCCTACAAAAATTGGCATAATAAAATAAAATGGTTTAGTATTTTTATTAAACCAAACAAATGTCAGAAAATTAGAAAAGAAAACAGAAAAGGGGAGAGAGACTTACCTGGGCCACTTACCCGATCGGCCCAGTAGCTCGGCCCAGCTGACTGGCCGACGCCAGTCGTCCCCCTCCTCGCGCCAGAGGGACAGGGCGCGTGGTCGCCGCACACCGCGCGCATGCGCGCCACGGCAGCTGCCTGCGTGCCCTCCCCCTCGACGCCCTGGCCTCGCCAGAAGCGCCCAGCACCGCCCCGGATCTCTCCCTCGCTCTCTCGTTCCTCTCCCTCCCCTGCATCTCTCCCTCTCCCCGCGCCCGAAGCGCTGCCGTCGCCGCCGCACGCCGTGGCCATAGCCACCGCCTCCCCCTCGCCTCCCCGTCGTGCCCAGGAGCTCCGCCTCGTCGCCAGCTACCTCCTCGCCGAGCCACGCAAGCCGGAGTGCCCCGAGGAGCCGCCATCGCCGTCATCTTCGTCGTCGGCCGCCCGAGATCGTCGGCGCCCGTCCGTCGTCTCCGACTCGTCCCCGAGCCTGTTGACCATCCCGTCGCCTCCGCCGTGAGCTTCTGCGCCTGTTCCCCCTTCTCTTCTTCCTCCCCGTGCGCCGTAGCTGTGCTCCCGCTCGAGGCCGAACTCCGGCCGCCGCCGTGAGCTCTGCTCCGGCGAGCTCCGCCGCCCCCGCAGCCTCCCGCGTGTTCCACTGGATGCGCGTGAGCGCGGGCTTCGCTCTCGTGGTCTCCGCCGCCCGAATGGTCGCCGGAGCGACGTTCCCGAGCCCCTCCGCCGCGCTCGGCCTCGCCGGCGGCTAAACGCCGGCGGGATTGACCGGTCAACCCGCGCTAACCCCCCCCCCCAGTTGACCTGGGGTTTGACTACCCAGAGTCAATGACATGTGGGCCCCGGCCCTGACTAATTTTAGTTTAGGATTAGTTTAAATTTAATCAACTCTGTTAATTAACCCTGACACTGACAGTGGGCCCCAGCGCCACTAATCTTTTTAATTAGGATTAAACTAACCCTGTTTAACCCCCTGTCACTGACGTGTGGGACCCCACACGTCAGGTTTGACCCGGACCAGCCCAGTTGACTGCTGACGTCATGCTTACTCAATGCTGACGCAATATATAATTTCTGGATTTAAATTAAATCAGGAAATTCCAGAAATTGTTTTAAACTTCAAAAATTCATAACAATTCAACCGTAGCTCAGATTAAAATAATTTATATATGAAAAATTATCAGAAAAATGCAACCTTTCCATCTGTACTAGTTTCATGCATGAAAAACCAACTTATACATGCTGAATATGGGAAAACACATTAGGGCATATATAAGAGACTTAATTTAGAAATGCATTTGAACCTTTGGTTCAAATGGACTTCAAACCAAATGTTTACTAGATGCATTAGCTCAAACAGCATCACATCTACATGCCATGTTCATGCATCATATTGTTGCATATGATTGTGTATTGATTGCCGGCACCGTTCCTTCTCGATAGGTCCTGCTCCGGAGACGTTCCAGAGTACCTGTCTGTGAAGCAGTGCCTCCCTTGTTGATTTACCAGGCAAGCAAACCCCCTTGTTCATTTCGATAAAACCCTACTCTCTCGCTCCTGCTCTCAGTTATTGCATTAGGACAACAACGATTCATCTGCTACTTTGTGCTGCGGTAGTTGAACCCATTCCTCTGCATGACCTGTCATTGCCACAGTAAATAGTTGAAACCCACTAGCATGTGTAGGAGTTGATTGAAGCCATTGTTGTGTTCCTACCATGCTATGCCTGCTATTGCTTAGAGTTGTGTCAGGTCTGATTCATTGGGAATGAATTGGAGTGTCACGATATGTTCTGATGCTGAGAGTGAAGTGTGTGAACACGATTTGGTAAAGGTAGCGGTGAGAGGCCATGTAGGAGTACATGGTGGGTTGTCTCACTGGAACCGTCCTTAAGCACTGAGTTCTATGTATGTTGTCCAATGACTCGATACTACCACACATTGGGTTCCGGTAACTCGACCCCTCTCGACTTATTAACCAACTTGGTCTCTGTCCAGGAGTCGCAACTAGTTTCTGGTGTTTGTAGGTAGTGCTATTTTTCTACCAAGTGGCACCCGGCAGGGTGGGCTTGGGACAGACTAGGCACACGTGGCCTGGTGTACCGAGTGGCACCCGGATGGTGGGCTCGGGAACCCTGCTCACATCGTTTGGGGCCGTAAGCGACACCCCGGCCGGATTTCCTTGCGGATGGAACCCGAATAGGCGATAAACCTGGACTAGAGTCTTGTGTGGTTAGTCAGGTCGTGGCCGACACCCTCGCCAGGCTTCCGCTTGAAGGTTGCCGAGATACATGACGTGTACATGGCGGTAAGTGGCGAGAGCGTGTGTGAAGAAGTACACCCCTGCAGGGTTAACATGATCTATTCGAATAGCCGGGTCCGCGGTTATGGACTTCTTGGATGCTTACATGGTACATAGACAACTTGAAGTGGATACTATAAAATGCTCAAGACAAGTGTGAGTGCTATGGATGGCCTTCTCGTAGGGAGACGGGGATGAATCCATAGTAGTGTATTGTGTGGTGATTAGTGGACTCGTGTACGTTGTTTCACCTCAAGAGTTTCTGGTAGTCGTAGAACAGGATAGCCACAGAGTCAAAGCTGGCTTGCTGCAACTAAACCCCACATTACCCTCTTGATACAAGTGCATGTATGATAGGATCTGATGTAAGTCTTGCTGAGTACCTTTGTACTCATGTTGCTTTATTTATGTTTTTGCAGCTGAGACTTCGGTCTTACTAGTGTTCTCGTGGACTTCGACTAGTAGCTAGTACCTCAGCTACGATCTTGATCGGATGTTGTAGATAGTCAGGCGTTCAGCCTTTTTCATTTATAGATGTCTGTACTCAGACATGTAATGCTTCCGCTTGTTGCTTGATTGCTCTGACTGTTGGGTCATGTGACCCCTGTTTGTAATAATGCGGTGATGGCTCTTCTGAGTCTTTATCTATTTGAGTTGTTGAGTTATGCTGTGATGCCATGTTGTACATCACATACTTGCATATTATGCGTACGTGTAATGTGTACTGCTATGTGTGGGATCTGACTATCTAGTTGTTTATCCCTAGTAGACTCTCTTACCGGGAAATGTCTCCTAGTGCTTCCACTGAGCCCTGGTAGCTTGCTACTGCTCCGGAACACTTAGGTTGGCCGGCATGTGTCCTTCTTCGATCCTGTGTCTGTCCCTTCGGGGAAATGTCACGCGATGAATACCGGAGTCCTGCTAGCCCGCTACAGCCCGGTTCGCCGGAGTCCTGTTAGCCCAGTGCTACAGCCTGGATTCACTCGCTGATGACCGACACGTTCGATGCTGGGTCATGGATGCCTGTCCCTGTAAGTTAGTGCCACTTTGGGTTTACGACTAGCCATGTCAGCCCGGGCTCTTTATCATATGGATGCTAGCGACACCATCATATACGTGTGCCAAAAGGCGCAAACGGTCCCGGACAAAGGTAAGGCGACACCGTGGGGATACCGTGCGTGAGGCCGCAAAGTGATATGAGGTGTTACATGCTAGATCGATGTGGCATTGAGTCGGGGTCCTGACAGCTTTGGTATCAGAGCCTGACTGCCTGTAGGATTACCAAGCCATACTGGTCGAAGTTGAGTCTAGAAATTCTTTAGTTATGTAAGGGAATTGATTGTGGGAAGGAACGTAAGGCTCTTTTACTCCTTTACCTCATGGCCTTCTGATCTGAGTCCTCCTATCTTCCTACGGGGTTAAGGAACTAGGCTTCTCTTCCGTCTATCAGGATCACGTGTTACTACTCCGTAGTTCCATAAGACTGGTTGATCAGAGTCATACCCCAGTTTCGAGTACTTCCGGTGTAGTCTGTTTAGTACTATCCCAGAACCTTGAGTGGTGATGTTGAGTTGTTGTACTACCCCATTTTTAGTAGGATGTCTCATTCTGAGCATTTTACTGCCGTTATGCTGCCGGAATTTCCCTAGGAGTTCGAGTGATACTAATTCCTTGTCCTACATTCTACAGTCCATAGTTGATGCTGATTCCGTCCTTGGTTCGTTTCTCAGGATGTCATCAGCTAAGCGAAGTTCGTCGCTCGTAGCCAGAACCATGGAGATGGTAGGGATGAGGATCCTCCCGACCAGCCTTCGTTGACAGAGTTCATGTTAGAGATGGAGAGGAACAAGCGTGAGTCTAACCGTTTGTTGGCACGTATCGAGGAGAACACCGCACATCAGTTCAAAGGGTCTGCTACCATTCATGACTTCATTCGCTTGCACCCACCTACCTTTCATCATTCCATCGAGCCACTCGATGCAGATGACTGGCTCCGTAGCATCACTCATAAGCTGCGTTCCGCGAGCGTAGCTGAAGATGACAAGGTCACTTATGCCACATACCACCTGGAAGGTCCTGCTAGTCTTTGGTGGCAGAACTATGAGACTATGCTTCCAGCTGGCCAGATTCCTACCTGGAAGGATTTCACTGAGGCTTTTCGCGAGCATCACATTCCCCAGGCCCTCCTTGATCGCAAGAGAGAAGAGTTCTGTAGTTTCACCCAGAGTAAGATGGCTGTTGATGCTTATAGCAGAGAGTTCGAGAACCTCGCCCGTTATGCCACAGAAGAAGTGTCCACGGACGCCAAGAAGCAGGCTAGGTTCCGGAAGGGTCTCAACCCCAAGTTGCGTCGTGATCTCCACCTGCATCATTGTGATACATTCCAAGCCCTTGTGAACAAGGCCATTAATGCAGAGACAGCTCAGCTCACTTACGAGGAGTCTCGTAAGCACACCCGTGATTTGGGATCCTCCTCTGGCTCTAGTTCCCAGAAGCGCCGGATTTGGGTTCCAAACTCCGCTCTTCCTTCCGGATATACGCCGGGGCCATCCTCTGTGGTGCCTTCCCCAACTCAGTCATATGTTCCACCCAGGCCTACTGGTAGACCGCTTGTCAGTGCGGGTCCACGTCCAACCTCAGGGACTTGCTTCACATGCGGGAAGCCAGGACACTATGCACGTGACTGCTCTCAGACTAGTTATGCTCCACCCAAGGCCGAGAAGACTGTTGGCTGTATTAAGCCATCACGCCAGATGATCAGTGTCAAGTCAGTTCCCACTGAACGTGGACGTGTGCATCACGTCTCAGCTAAAGACGCTCATGATGATCCAGATGTCGTTCTTGGTACACTCCTTGTCAATTGTCACCCAGCATCAGTTCTATTTGATACTGGGGCATCTCACTCCTTCATTTCTGAAGGCTATGCTCGTTTGCACGACATGTCATTTTGTGATATGCCAACTCCGCTTGAAATCCAAACCCCAGGGTCTAGATGGCAGACCACCAGAATCAGCCATGGTAATGAAATCCTTGTTGATAGACTTGTATTCCTTGCATCACTTGTAGCCCTCAAGTCCTCAGATATTAACATCATCTTGGGTATGGACTGGATGACAGCTCATCATGCCAAGATTGATTGTTACACAAGATCTGTTCAGCTTACACACCCATCTGGCAAGATAGTCACCGTCTCCACTAGAGTTGCAAAGCGTCAGCTCTATTCTCTTAATGCCAGCCCTCTTCCAGACCTTGAAGATATCCCGGTAGTCCGTGACTTTCCGGATGTCTTTCCAGAGGAACTGCCAGGTGTTCCACCTGACAGAGATGTAGAGTTCGTCATAGATCTTATCCCAGGAACAGCTCCAATCTCCCGGAGACCTTACAAGATGGCACCCCTAGAATTAGCCGAGCTTAAGAAACAACTCGATGAGTCCTTGCAAAAGGGTTTCATCCGTCCTAGTTCTTCTCCTTGGGCTTGCCCCGTCCTCTTCGTCAAGAAGAAAGACGGTACGGACCGGATGGTTGTAGATTATCGTCCCGTTAATTTGGTCACGATAAAGAACAAGTATCCGCTCCCCAGGATCAACGACCTGTATGATCAGCTCGCTGGATCCTCAGTCTTCTCCAAGATGGATTTAAGATTAGGCTACCATCAAATCAAGATCAGAAACGGGGACATTCCCAAGACAGCTTTTGTCACTCGTTATGGCCAGTACGAGTACACCGTCATGTCCTTTGGCCTAACCAACGCCCCAGCCACATTCTCCCGCTTGATGAACTCGATCTTCATGGAGTACTTAGATAAGTTCGTCGTGGTTTACCTCGATGATATTCTTATTTACTCGAAGAACGAGGAAGAGCATGCCGAACATCTTAGACTTGTTTTAGAAAAACTCAGAGAGCACCGCCTTTATGCCAAGTTCTCCAAGTGTGAATTTTGGTTGCCAGAAGTGACCTACCTAGGCCACGTAATCTCTGGTAAGGGCATTGCTGTCAATCCCGAGAGAGTTCAAGCCGTTCTCGATTGGACTCCACCTGAGACCGTGAAACAAGTTAGGAGCTTCCTTGGTCTAGCCAGCTATTGTCGCCGCTTTGTTGAAAACTTCTCCAAAGTAGCCAAACCCCTCACGGAACTTCTCAAGAAAGATAAAAAGTTCGAGTGGTCCCCACAGTGTGAGTACAGTTTTCAGGAACTGAAAAGACGCCTGACTTCTGCTCCCATACTTGTGCCACCGGATTTCACTAAAGACTTTATTATCTACTGCGACGCCTCACGACAGGGACTAGGTTGCATTCTTATGCAGGATCGTCATGTGATTGCCTATGCATCTCGACAGTTGCATCCACATGAGGAGAATTATCCTACACATGATCTAGAGCTTGCAGCCGTAGTCTATGCACTCAAGACCTGGCGACATTACCTCCTTGGTAAACGTTGCGAGATCTACACCGATCACCAGAGTCTCAAGTATATCTTCACCCAACCGGATCTGAACCTTAGGCAAAGACGTTGGTTGGAGTTAATCACAGATTATGATCTAGGGATTACCTACACCCCAGGCAAAGCCAATGTCATGGCTGATGCTCTAAGCCGTAAATCCTATTGCAACAATCTCATGTTGCAGCAAGGCCAACCACTTCTCCATGAGGAATTCTGTAAGCTTAATCTTCACATAGCTCCTCGCGGTTTTCTTTCTACCTTGGTGGCGAAACCTACCCTTGTGGACCTTATCATAGAAGCCCAGAAGCATGATACAGGGATTACCCGGATCAAGAGAAACATTAAGAAGGGAGTTGGTGGATGTTTCTCTATGGATGATCGTGGTGTTGTTTTCTTTGAGAATCGCTTGGTGGTTCCCAAGAAGCAACATCTTCGGCAGTTGATTCTTAAGGAGGCGCATGAATCTCCTCTCACCATTCATCCCGGTAGTACTAAGATGTATCAGGACCTACGCCAGAGGTTCTGGTGGACTAGGATGAAGAGAGAAATCGCTGAGTTCATTGCTAAATGTGACATTTGTCGTCGCGTTAAGGCAGAGCATCAAAGACCTGCTGGCACCCTTCAGCCTTTAGCTATTCCTGAATGGAAATGGGATAAAGTTGGTATGGACTTCATCACCGGCTTTCCCAGGACCAAGAGAGGGAATAATGCTATCTTCGTAGTCATTGATCGTCTCTCCAAAGTGGCTCACTTCCTTCCTGTTCGAGAGAGTATCACTGCTAGTCAGCTTGCTGACTTATACATTTCTCGAATAGTATCACTCCATGGTGTTCCACTAGAGATCAATTCAGACCGTGGCAGCCTTTTCACTTCTCATTTCTGGGAGAGTTTCCAAACTGCCATGGGAACCCATCTTTCCTTCAGTACCGCTTTCCACCCTCAGTCGAGTGGTCAGGTGGAACGGGTCAATCAAATTCTCGAAGACATGCTCAGAGCTTGCGTTATCTCATTCGGTATGGATTGGGAGAAATGTCTTCCTTTCGCCGAGTTTGCTTATAACAATAGCTACCAATCCAGCCTCAAGAAAGCTCCTTTTGAGGTTCTCTATGGACGAAGATGTCGAACACCTTTGAACTGGTCAGAAACCGGTGAAAGACAATTCTTTGGACCGGATATGATCCAGGAGGCAGAAGAGCAAGTTCGCATCATTCGTGAGAATTTGAAAACAGCCCAGTCTCGTCAGAAAAGTCAGTACGATCGTCATCATAAGGATATGACTTATGAAATTGGCGACCAAGCTTACCTTCGGGTTACTCCTTTGAAGGGTACCCATCGTTTCGGTATCAAGGGCAAGTTGGCTCCTCGTTACATTGGTCCTTTTCGTATTCTCGCTAAACGAGGAGAGGTTGCCTACCAGTTGGAACTACCCCCACATCTTTCTCGAGTTCATGATGTCTTCCACGTCTCTCAACTCAGGCGTTGCTTCTCGGATCCCATCTGCGGAGTGGACCACGAAACGCTTGATCTCCAAGATAACCTCACATACCGAGAGTACCCGGTTCGCATTCTTGATCAAGCAGAGCGTGTTACCCGACGTCAGAACATCAAGTTTCTCAAAGTTCAGTGGTCTCATCATTCCGAGAGAGAAGCTACTTGGGAGCGAGAAGATCGTCTTCGACTGGAGTACCCCGCTTTCTTTCCGTCGACCCCTGAATCTCGGGACGAGATTTTTTCAAGTGGGGGCGAGTTGTCACATCCCTAGCCTGGTATGACCTAGACTAGCTAGTCATTTGTGCATCATGTTTAAATTTCATTTAAATTTGAAATGAGGATTGGTGGAACCCTCAGATTCATTTTTGGAAATGACCCAAATAAAAATTTCTCCAAAAGGGTCCAAGAAAATGCTCATGTTGCCCTCTGAAAATATTGGACAGAGATAAAAAATCAAACCAATATTTTCAGGACCTCATAAGTATTTTATTTTGGACATTTGGAATTAATACAATAATTATTTGCTTGGATATATAAATGTTATATATGTTTTATATGTCCAAAATTGTGCCATTTGTTGAGGAGCTCTGGAATAATACCATTAGCCCCTACAAAAATTGGCATAATAAAATAAAATGGTTTAGTATTTTTATTAAACCAAACAAATGTCAGAAAATTAGAAAAGAAAACAGAAAAGGGGAGAGAGACTTACCTGGGCCACTTACCCGATCGGCCCAGTAGCTCGGCCCAGCTGACTGGCCGACGCCAGTCGTCCCCCTCCTCGCGCCAGAGGGACAGGGCGCGTGGTCGCCGCACACCGCGCGCATGCGCGCCACGGCAGCTGCCTGCGTGCCCTCCCCCTCGACGCCCTGGCCTCGCCAGAAGCGCCCAGCACCGCCCCGGATCTCTCCCTCGCTCTCTCGTTCCTCTCCCTCCCCTGCATCTCTCCCTCTCCCCGCGCCCGAAGCGCTGCCGTCGCCGCCGCACGCCGTGGCCATAGCCACCGCCTCCCCCTCGCCTCCCCGTCGTGCCCAGGAGCTCCGCCTCGTCGCCAGCTACCTCCTCGCCGAGCCACGCAAGCCGGAGTGCCCCGAGGAGCCGCCATCGCCGTCATCTTCGTCGTCGGCCGCCCGAGATCGTCGGCGCCCGTCCGTCGTCTCCGACTCGTCCCCGAGCCTGTTGACCATCCCGTCGCCTCCGCCGTGAGCTTCTGCGCCTGTTCCCCCTTCTCTTCTTCCTCCCCGTGCGCCGTAGCTGTGCTCCCGCTCGAGGCCGAACTCCGGCCGCCGCCGTGAGCTCTGCTCCGGCGAGCTCCGCCGCCCCCGCAGCCTCCCGCGTGTTCCACTGGATGCGCGTGAGCGCGGGCTTCGCTCTCGTGGTCTCCGCCGCCCGAATGGTCGCCGGAGCGACGTTCCCGAGCCCCTCCGCCGCGCTCGGCCTCGCCGGCGGCTAAACGCCGGCGGGATTGACCGGTCAACCCGCGCTAACCCCCCCCCCAGTTGACCTGGGGTTTGACTACCCAGAGTCAATGACATGTGGGCCCCGGCCCTGACTAATTTTAGTTTAGGATTAGTTTAAATTTAATCAACTCTGTTAATTAACCTGACACTGACAGTGGGCCCCAGCGCCACTAATCTTTTTAATTAGGATTAAACTAACCCTGTTTAACCCCCTGTCACTGACGTGTGGACCCCACACGTCAGGTTTGACCCGGACCAGCCCAGTTGACTGCTGACGTCATGCTTACTCAATGCTGACGCAATATATAATTTCTGGATTTAAATTAAATCAGGAAATTCCAGAAATTGTTTTAAACTTCAAAAATTCATAACAATTCAACCGTAGCTCAGATTAAAATAATTTATATATGAAAAATTATCAGAAAAATGCAACCTTTCCATCTGTACTAGTTTCATGCATGAAAAACCAACTTATACATGCTGAATATGGGAAAACACATTAGGGCATATATAAGAGACTTAATTTAGAAATGCATTTGAACCTTTGGTTCAAATGGACTTCAAACCAAATGTTTACTAGATGCATTAGCTCAAACAGCATCACATCTACATGCCATGTTCATGCATCATATTGTTGCATATGATTGTGTATTGATTGCCGGCACCGTTCCTTCTCGATAGGTCCTGCTCCGGAGACGTTCCAGAGTACCTGTCTGTGAAGCAGTGCCTCCCTTGTTGTTTTACCAGGCAAGCAAACCCCCCTTGTTCATTTCGATAAAACCCTACTCTCTCGCTCCTGCTCTCAGTTATTGCATTAGGACAACAACGATTCATCTGCTACTTTGTGCTGCGGTAGTTGAACCCATTCCTCTGCATGACCTGTCATTGCCACAGTAAATAGTTGAAACCCACTAGCATGTGTAGGAGTTGATTGAAGCCATTGTTGTGTTCCTACCATGCTATGCCTGCTATTGCTTAGAGTTGTGTCAGGTCTGGTTCATTGGGAATGAATTGGAGTGTTACGATATGTTCTGATGCTGAGAGTGAAGTGTGTGAACACGATTTGGTAAAGGTAGCGGTGAGAGGCCGTGTAGGAGTACATGGTGGGTTGTCTCACTGGAACCGTCCTTAAGCACTGAGTTCTATGTATGTTGTCCAATGACTCGATACTACCACACATTGGGTTCCGGTAACTCGACCCCTCTCGACTTATTAACCAACTTGGTCTCTGTCCAGGAGTCGCAACTAGTTTCTGGTGTTTGTAGGTAGTGCTATTTTTCTACCAAGTGGCACCCGGCAGGGTGGGCTTGGGACAGACTAGGCACACGTGGCCTGGTGTACCGAGTGGCACCCGGATGGTGGGCTCGGGAACCCTGCTCACATCGTTTGGGGCCGTAAGCGACACCCCGGCCGGATTTCCTTGCGGATGGAACCCGAATAGGCGATAAACCTGGACTAGAGTCTTGTGTGGTTAGTCAGGTCGTGGCCGACACCCTCGCCAGGCTTCCGCTTGAAGGTTGCCGAGATACATGACGTGTACATGGCGGTAAGTGGCGAGAGCGTGTGTGAAGAAGTACACCCCTGCAGGGTTAACATGATCTATTCGAATAGCCGGGTCCGCGGTTATGGACTTCTTGGATGCTTACATGGTACATAGACAACTTGAAGTGGATACTATAAAATGCTCAAGACAAGTGTGAGTGCTATGGATGGCCTTCTCGTAGGGAGACGGGGATGAATCCATAGTAGTGTATTGTGTGGTGATTAGTGGACTCGTGTACGTTGTTTCACCTCAAGAGTTTCTGGTAGTCGTAGAACAGGATAGCCACAGAGTCAAAGCTGGCTTGCTGCAACTAAACCCCACGTTACCCTCTTGATACAAGTGCATGTATGATAGGATCTGATGTAAGTCTTGCTGAGTACCTTTGTACTCATGTTGCTTTATTTATGTTTTTGCAGCGGAGACTTCGGTCTTACTAGTGTTCTCGTGGACTTCGACTAGTAGCTAGTACCTCAGCTACGATCTTGATCGGACGTTGTAGATAGTCAGGCGTTCAGCCTTTTTCATTTATAGATGTCTGTACTCAGACATGTAATGCTTCCGCTTGTTGCTTGATTGCTCTGACTGTTGGGTCATGTGACCCCTGTTTGTAATAATGCTGTGATGGCTCTTCTGAGTCTTTATCTATTTGAGTTGTTGAGTTATGCTGTGATGCCATGTTGTACATCACATACTTGCATATTATGCGTACGTGTAATGTGTGGGATCTGACTATCTAGTTGTTTATCCCTAGTAGACTCTCTTACCGGGAAATGTCTCCTAGTGCTTCCACTGAGCCCTGGTAGCTTGCTACTGCTCCGGAACACTTAGGTTGGCCGGCATGTGTCCTTCTTCGATCCTGTGTCTGTCCCTTCGGGGAAATGTCACGCGATGAATACCGGAGTCCTGCTAGCCCGCTACAGCCCGGTTCGCCGGAGTCCTGTTAGCCCAGTGCTACAGCCTGGATTCACTCGCTGATGACCGACACGTTCGATGCTGGGTCATGGATGCCTGTTCCTGTAAGTTAGTGCCACTTTGGGTTTACGACTAGCCATGTCAGCCCGGGCTCTTTATCATATGGATGCTAGCGACACCATCATATACGTGTGCCAAAAGGCGCAAACGGTCCCGGACAAAGGTAAGGCGACACCGTGGGGATACCATGCGTGAGGCCGCAAAGTGATATGAGGTGTTACATGCTAGATCGATGTGGCATTGAGTCGGGGTCCTGACATTTATCTATGAGAAATATTTGATTCTCCTCTGAATTCTTTGATGTATGATTGAGTTATCTTTGCAAGTCTCTTCGAATTATCAGTTTGGTTTGGCCTACTATATTGATCTTTCTTGCAATGGGAGAAGTGCTTAGCTTTGGATTCAATCTTGATGTGTCCTTACCCAGTGACAATAGGGGTTGCAAGGCACGTATTGTATTGTTGCCATCGAGGATAAAAAGGTGGGGTTTATATCATATTGCATGAGTTTATCCCTCTACATCATGTCATCTTTCTTAATGTGTTACTTTGTTCTTATGAACTTAATACTCTAGATGCATGCTGGATAGCGCTCGATGTGTGGAGTAATAGTAGTAGATGTAGGCAGGAGTCGGTCTACTTGTCACGGATGTGATGCCTATATACATGATCATGCCTATATAATCTCATAATTATTCGCTTTTCTATCAATTGCTCGACAGTAATTTGTTCACCCACCATAATACTTATGCTATCTTGAGAGAAGCCACTAGTGAAACCTATGGCCCTCGGGTCTATCTTTTATCATATAAGCTTTCAATCTACTTTTATTTGCATCTTTACTTTTCCAATCTAAATTATAAAATACCAAAAATATATTTATCTTATCATACTATCTCTATCAGATCTCACTTTCGCAAGTGGCCGTGAAGGGATTGACAACCCCTTTATTGTGTTGGTTGCGAGTTCTTTGTTTGTTTGTGTAGGTGCGTGGGACTTTTGAGGAGCCTCCTACTGGATTCATACCTTAGTTCTCAAAAACTGAGAGAAATACTTATGCTACTAGTGCTGCATCACCCTTTCCTCTTCAAGGAAAACCAAAGCAAGCTCAAGATGTAGCAAGAAGGATTTCTGGCGCCGTTGCCGGGGAGGTCTTCGCTCAAGTCAAGACATACCAAGTACCCATCACAAACTCATCTCCCTCGCATTTACATTATTTGCCATTTGCCTCTCGTTTTCCTCTCCCCCACTTCACCCTTGCCGTTTTATTCACCCCTCTTCCGTTCGATCTTGTGTCTCCATGTGCCTTCCTTTTGCTTGCATCTTTGCTTGCTAGAAGTTATGGATCCTCGTCCACTTGCTAATCTTTTTAAGATATCCAATTATGTTGAACCAATTGCTAGTGAGTTGTGTGCACTAGATTATCTTTATGAGGTTTTGCTTGAAATTCGTGAATCTGAAAATTGTAATGAAGAAATTTATGAAGTGATTCACGATAGATCTTTTAATAAAAAGCATGATTGCAATGATTTTACTATTGATTTCAATTGTTCTAATAATATGCAAAACCCTAAGCTTGGGGATGCTAGTTTTGCTATGACTACTACTTGTTTCAATGATCATGATTGGGGTGATTCTTCTTTTGATCTTGAAATTTAACCCCCATGATGAATATGAGATTGATAATAGTGTTTGCAATATTATTGAAAGTGGGTTTGGAAGAGTGTCAACTTTAGATCCCACATATTTGGAGAATGTTCAATCTTATGGTATTTTTGATAAAAGTGGGTTTGGAGAGGTCATGACTTTAGTTAATGTTAATCCCACCATTTTGGAAGAGTGTTAACTATTCATGCATGTGGATCGTGTTGAAAATACTTTATGTGATAGCTATTTTGTTGAATTTTCTTATTATCCCAAATGTAATTTTTATGAGAGAGGAAAATATGGTTGTAGAAATTTTAATGTTACAAAATTACGTCTCGTCACGTTGAGATTGCTATCGTCTCTTTCTTCTTCCTTGCATATGCTAATTTTTGCTTGCCTTGAAAATGTGTTTGCTTATAATATGCCTATTCATAGGAAGTATGTTAGACTTAGATGTGTTTGTCACGTGTTTCATGATGCTCTCCTTGTGCTTCAATTCTTGTCTTTCATGTGAGCATCATTAAAATTATCAATGCCTAGCTAGGGTCGTTAAACGATAGCGCTAGTTGGGAGGCAGCCCAATTTTATTTATGTTTTTTGCTTTTGTTTCTGTTTAGTAATAAAGTTTGCATCTACCTTCTGTTTAGATGTGTTTTTATGTTTTAATTAGTGTTTGTGCCAAGTAGAACCTATAGGATAACCTATGGTGATAGTTAATTTGATTCTGCTGAAAAATAGAAACTTTGCACGCACAAAATTAGTTTTGTTAATTCACATAAACGTGCTTTTGCGTTGATTCTTTTTGCTGTAGATCAATAGACAAATTTTCCAGGACTTCCTATTTTGGTAGGATTTTTAGAGTTCCAGAAGTTTGTGTTAGTTACAGATTGCTACAAACTGTTCTGTTTTTGACAGATTCTGTTTTTCGTGTGTTTTTTGCTTATTTTGATGCATCTATGGCTAGTATTAAGTGGTATGAACCATAGAGAACTTGAAATACAATAGGTTTAACACCAAATATAAATAAAGAATGAGTTTATTACAGTACCTTATGTGGTGGTTTTGTTTTCTTTCACTAATGGAGCTTATGAGATTTCTTGTTGAGTTTTGTGTTGTGAAGTTTCCATGTTTTGGGTAAAGATTTGATGGACTATGGAATAAGGAGTGGCAAAAGCCTAAGATTGGGGATGCCCATGGCACCCCATGGTATTCAAGAGTAGCCAAAAGACTAAGCTTGGGGATGCCCCGGGAAGGCATCCCCTCTTTCGTCTTCGTTCATTGGTAACTTTACTTGGAGCTATATTTTTATTCGCCACATGATATGTGTTTTGCTTGGAGCGTCGTGTATGATATTAGTATTTGCTTTTTAGTTTTCCACAATCATCCTTGCTGTACACACCTTTTGGGAGAAGCCCACTTGATTGAAATTTATTAGAATACTCTATGTGCTTCACTTATATCTTTTGAGCTAGATAGTTTTTGCTCTAGTGCTTCACTTATACCTTTTAGAGCACGACAGTGGCTTAATTTTGTAGAAATTTCTAGTCTCTCATGCTTCACTTATATTATTTTGAGAGTCTATTAGAACAGAATGGTATTTGCTATGGTTATAAAATTGGTCCTAGAATGGTAGGCATCCAAGTTGGGTATAATAAAAACTATCACAGGAAGTGAATTGGTTGCCATGATCAATTTGATACTTGATAATTGTTTTGAGATATGGAGGTAGTGATATTAAAGTCATCATAGTTGGGTGATTATGAATTTAAAGAATGCTTTTGTTGAAGTTAGCAAGTCCCATAGCATGCACGTATGGTTAAAGTTGTGTAACAAATTTGAAACATGAAGTGTCCTTGGATTGTGCATCCTTATGAGTGGCGGTCGGGGACGAGCGATGGTCTTTTCCTACCAATCCATCCCTCTAGGAGCATGCGCGTAGTGCTTCGTTTTTGATGACTTCTAAATTTTTGCAATAAGTATATGAGTTCTTTTGACTAATGTTGAGTCCATGGATTATACACACTTTTACCTTTCCATCATTGCTAGCCTCTTCCGTACCGTGCATTGCCCTTTCTCACCTTGAGAGTTGGTGCAAACTTCGCCGGTGCATCCAAACCCCGTGATATGATACGCTCTATCACACATAAACCTCCTTATATCTTCCTCAAAACAGCCACCATACCTACCTATTATGGCATTTCCATAGCCATTCCGAGATATATTGCCATGCAACTTTCCACCGTTCCATTTATCATCATGACACGCATTACTTTTGTCATATTGCCATTGCATGATCATGTAGTTGACATCGTATTTGTGGCTAAGCCACCATGCATAATTTTTCATACATGTCACTCTTGATTCATTGCACCATCCCGGTACACCGCCGGAGGCATCCATATAGAGTCATATCTTGTTCTAGTTTTGAGTTGTAATTCATGTGTTGTAAATCAATAAAAGTGTGAGGATCATCATTATTAGAGCATTGTCCCCAAAAAGAAAAGAAAAGAAGAAAGGCCAAAAAAGGCCAAAAAAAAGAAAGGCTCAAAAAAAGAAAAAAAGAAAATAAAAGGGGCAATGTTACTATCTCTTTTTCCACACCTGTGAAGTATCCTTCATATAGCGAGTCTCATATATTGTGCTTCAAAGTAGCACCATGTTTTCCATATAGAGAGTCTCATATGTTGTCACTTCCATATACTAGTGGGAATTTTTAATTATAGAACTTGGCTTGTATATTCCTACGATGGGCTTCCTCAAATGCCCTAGGTCTTCGTGAGCAAGCAAGTTGGATGCACACCCACTAATTTTCTTTTGTTGAGCTTTCATTCATTTATAGCTCTAGTGCATCCGTTGCATGGCAATCCCTACTCCTCATGTTGACATCAATTGATGGGCATCTCCATAGCCCGTTGATTATCCTCGTCAATGTGAGACTTTCTCCTTTTTTGTCTTCTCCACACAATACCCATCATCATATTCTATTCCACCCATAGTGCTATATCCATGGCTCACGCTCATGTATTGTGTGAAAGTTGAAAAAGTTTGAGATTATTTAAGTACGAAACAATTGCTTGGCTTGTCATCGGGGGTGTAGAATTTGGGAGCATTTTTGTGTGACAAAAATGAACCATAGCCTAACTATATGATTTTGTAGGGATGAACTTTCTTTAGCCATGTTATTTTGAGAAGACATGATTGCTTTTATTAGTATGCTTGAAGTATTACTATTTCTTTTGTCAATATGAACTTTTATTTTGAATCATTTGGATCTGAACATTCATGCCACAATAAAGAAAATTACATTGAGAAATATGCTAGGTAGCATTCCACATCAAAAAATTCTGTTTTTATCATTTACCTACTCGAGGACGAGCAGGAATTAAGCTTGGGGATGCTTGATACGTGTCCAACGTATCTATAATTTTTTATTGTTCCATGCTATTATATTACCTGTTTTGGATGTTTATGGGCTTTACTTTACACATTCATATCATTCTTGGGACTAACCTACTAACCGGAGGCCCAGCCCGTATTGCTGTTTTTTTTGCCTATTTCAGTATTTCAAAGAAAAGGAATACCAAACGGAGTCCAAACGGAATGAAACCTCCGGGAGCGTGATTTTTGGAACAAACATGATCTAGAGGACTTGGAGTTCAAGCCAAGAAGCAGCCGAGGCGGCCACGAGGGTGGAAGGCGCGCCCACCCCTATAGGGCGCGCCCCCTATCTCGTGGGCCACTCAGGCAGACACCGACCTACTTCTTCCTGCTATATATACCCACGTACCCCGAAGACATCTAGGGAGCCAATGAAAAACAATTTCCACCACCCTAACCTTCTGTATCCGCGAGATCCCATCTTGGAGCCTTCGTCGGTGCTCCGCCGGAGGGGGAATCGACCATGGAGGGCTTCTACATCAACACCATAGCCCCTCCGATGAGTTGTGAGTAGTTTAGCACAGACCTTCGGGTCCATAGTTATTAGCTAGATGGCTTCTTCTCTCTTTTTGGATCTCAATACCATCTTCTCCCCATCTCTTGTGGAGATCTATTTGATGTAACTCTTTTTGCGGTGTGTTTGTCGAGATCCGATGAATTGTGGGTTTATGATCAAGTTTATCTATGAGAAATATTTGAATCTCCTCTGAATTCTTTTATGTATGATTGATTTATCTTTGCAAGTCTCTTCGAATTATCTGTTTGGTTTGGCCTACTAGATTGATCTTTCTTGCAATGGGAGAAGTGCTTAGCTTTGGGTTCAATCTTGCGGTGTCCTTACCTAGTGACAATAGGGGTTGCAAGGCACGTATTGTATTGTTGCCATCAAGGATAAAAAGGTGGGGTTTATATCGTATTGCATGAGTTTATCCCTCTACATCATGTCATCTTTCTTAATGCGTTACTCTATTCTCATGAACTTAATACTCTAGATGCATGCTGGATAGCGCTCGATGTGTGGAGTAATAGTAGTAGATGCAGGCAGGAGTCAGTCTACTTGTCACGGACGTGATGCCTATATACATGATCATGCCTAGATAATCTCATAATTATTCGCTTTTCTATCAATTGCTCGGCAGTAATTTGTTCACCCACCGTAATACTTATGCTATCTTTGAGAGAAGCCACTAGTGAAACCTATGGCCCCCGGGTCTATCTTTTATCATATAAGCTTTCAATCTACTTTTATTTGCATCTTTACTTTTCCAATCTAAATTATAAAATACCACTAATATATTTATCTTATCATAATATCTCTATCAGATCTCACTTTCGCAAGTGGTCGTGAAGGGATTGACAACCCCTTTATTGCGTTGGTTGCGAGTTCTTTGTTTGTTTGTGTAGGTGCGTGGGACTTTTGAGGAGCCTCCAACTGCATTGATTCCTTGGTTCTAAAAAACTGAGGGAAATACTTACGCTACTATAGCTGCATCATCCTTTCCTCTTCAAGGAAAACCAACGCAAGCTCAAGATGTAGCAGGTCCCAATTGGTTTTTGGTGGCTACAGAGGCTTGCGATGGCGGAACTCCCGATCTAGGTTTCTTTTCAGTGGTTTCTGTATTTATAAAAAAATCGCGTCCATCTCATGCCAGGGGGGGTCTCTGAGTCATCTGTGAGATAGGGGGGCGCCCAGGGGGGTAGGCCGCTCCCTCCACCCTCGTGGATGGCTTGGGACTCTTCTGTCCCAACTCTTTTATTCCAGGGGCTTCTTTTGCTCCATAAAAATCATCAAAAATTGGCACATCAATTGGACTCCCTTTGGTATTCCTTTTCTGTAAAACTCAAAAACACGGAAAAAATAGAAACTAGCATCGGGCTCTAGGTTAATAGGTTAGTCCCAGAAATCATATAAAACAACATATAAATGCATATAAACATCCAACATGGATAATATAATAGCATGGAACAATCAAAAATTATAGACACGTTGGAGAAGTATCAAGCATCCCCAAGCTTCATTCCTACTTGTCCTCGAGTAGGTAAATGATAAAAACAGAATTTTTGATGTGGAATGCTACCTAACATATTTATAAATGTAGTCTTCTCTATTGTGGCAAGAATATTCAGATCCAAAAGATTCAAGACAAAAGTTTAATATTGACATAAAAATAATAATACTTCAAGCATACTAACAAAGTAATCATGTCTTCTCAAAATAACATGGCCAAAGAAAGTTCATCCCTACAAAATCATATAGTTTGTCTATGCTCCATCTTCGTCACACAAAATATTCAAATCATGCACAACCCCGGTTTCAGCCAAGCAATTGTTCCATACTTTAGTATTCTCAAACTTTTTCAACTTTCATGCAATACATGAGCATGAGCCATGGACATAGCACTATAGGTGGAATAGAGTGATGGTTGTGGAGAAGACAAAAAGGAGGAAGATGGTCTCACATCAACTAGGCATATTAATAGGCTATGGAGATGCCCATCAATAGTTATCAATGTGAGTGAGTAGGGATTGCCATGCAACGGATGAACTAGAGCTATAAATGTATCAAAGCTCAACAAAAGAAACTAAGTGGGTGTGCATCCAACTTGCTTGCTCACGAAGACCTAGGGAATTTTGAGGAAGCCCATTATTGGAACATACAAGCCAAGTTCTATAACGGAAAGTCCCACTAGTATATGACAGTGACAAAATCATGGTGCTACTTTGAAGCACAAGTGTGGAAAAAGGATAGTAGCATTGTACCTTCTCTCTTTTTCTGTTATTTTTTTGTTTGGCTTCTTTGGCCTCTTTTTTTCATTGGCTTCTTTGGCCTTCTTCTTTTTTCTCACATGGGACAATGCTCTAATAATGATGATCATCACACTTCTATTTACTTACAACTCAAGAATTACAACTCAATACTAAGAAAAAAATATGACTCTATATGAATGCCTTCGTTGGTGTACCAGGATGTGCAATGAATCAAGAGTGACATGTATGAATTTTTTTTGAATGGTGGCTTAGCCACAAATACGATGTCAACTACATGATCATGCGAAGCAATATGACAATGATGGAGCATGTCATAATAAACGGAACGGTGGAAAGTTGCATGGCAATATATCTCGGAATGGCTATAGAAATACCATAATAGGTAGGTATGGTGGCTGTTTTAAGGAAGTTAAATGGTGGGTGTAAGGTACCGGCAAAAGTTGCACGGCACAAGAGAGGCTAGCAATGGTGGAAGGGTGAGAGTGCATATAATCCATGGACTCAACATTAGTCATAAGAACTCACATACTTATTGCAAAAATCTAAAAGTCATCAAAACCAAGCACTACGCGCATGATCCTAGGGGAAGGGTTGGTAGGAGTTAACCATCGCGCGATCCCGACCTCCACACATAAGGAGGACAATCAAAGAGATACCTCATGCTTCAAATTTGTTACACAACGGTTACCATACGTGCATGCTACGGGACTCACAAACCTCAACACAAGTATTTATCAAATTCACAATTACACCACTAGCATGACTCTAATATCACCATCCTCATGTCTCAAAACAATCATAAAGAATCAAACTTCTCATAGTATTCAATGCACTTTATATGAAAGTTTTTATTATATCCCTCTTGGATGCCTATCATATTAGGACTAAATTCATAACCAAAGAAAATTATCATGCTGTTCTAAATGACTCTCAAAATAATATAAGTGAAGCATGAGAGTTCATTAATTTCTTCAAAATAAAACCATTGTCGTTCTCTAAAAGATATAAGTGAAGCACTAGAGCAAACGACAAACTACTCCAAAAGATATAAGTGAAGATCAATGAGTAGCCGAATAATTATGTAACTATGTGACGACTCTCTAACATTTAAGAATTTCAGATCTTGGTATTTTATTCAAACAGCAAGAAAAACAAAATAAAACAAAATGATGCTCCAAGCAAAACACATATCATGTGGTGAATAAAAATATAGATCCAAGTAAAGTTACCGATGAACGAAGACGAAAGAGGGGATGCCATCCGGGGCATCCCCAAGCTTTTGCTCTTGGTTGTCCTTGAATATTACCTTGGGGTGCCTTGGGAATCCCCAAGCTTAGGCTCTTGCCACTCCTTATTCCATAGTCCGTCGAATCTTTACCCAAAACTTGAAAACTTCACAACACAAAACTCAACAGAAAACTCGTAAGCTCTGTTAGTATAAGAAAATAAATCACCACTTTTGGTACTGTTGTGAACTCATTCTAAATTCATACTGGTGTAATATATACTGTATTCCAGCTTCTCTATGGTTCATACCCTCCGATACTACTCATAGATTCATCAAAATAAGCAAACAACACATAGAAAACAGAATCTGTCAAAATCAGAACAGCCTGTAGTAATCTGTAACTCTCGAATACTTATGTAACTCCAATAATTCTAAAATAAATTGGTGGGTTTGAGGAATTTGTCTATTAATATTCTGAAAAAATAATCAACTTAAAATCACTCTTGTGTAAAAAAAATGACAGCTAATCTCGTGAGCGCAAAGTTTCTGTTTTTACAGCAAGATCGCGTTAACTTTCACCCAAGTCTTCCCAAAGGTTCTACTTGGCACTTTATTGAAACAAAAGCTATAAAACATGATTACTACAGTAGCTTAATCATCTGGACACACAAAAACAGTAGTGGTAAATATTGGATTGTGTCGGGGATATACCCCGCGGCGTAAACCGGCCGGAAGTATAACCCGGCCGGACTTGGCGGTTTACCTGAAGAACCCGCTGACACTTGGCGGTTCACTGACGACCCGGCGGTTTATGGTTCATTGGTAATCCGGCAGGCGGGTCAGAGGAGCGACAAGACCCGGTGGCCCGACTGGCGGTTCATGAAGGCCGGTTCAACTACGGTGGGCCGGTTTATAAGGAAAGGCATAAGGAATATTTGTCTTACAAGGAGTTAAGACCTGGACTTGTATCCGGTTTGTATTAGAGATAGGTTTGTCCTAATCCTATTAGGACTCCACATGTAACCCGCCCCTTCAACATATATAAGGAGGGGCAGGGCTCCCCAAAGAAGACAAGCTACAAGCAAGGAGAAACAATCTTAGGGCTAGACACAAAGGGGAGAGCCGGTTTACGGCGACTCCCTCGTGATGATAATGAGACCTAGCCTCAAACAACATGTAGGGTTTTTACCGGATGATGTTTTCCGGGGCCCGAAGCTGTCTAAATCCCTGTCTTGTGTTGCGTCTCTCGATTCCGCTCAACCCCTCTCAAGCTACCACATAGATGCGTTGGCCTCGCGACTAAGTCCTGACACTAAGGACATCTGCCGTGACAATTCCACGACAGTTGGCGCCCACCCTGGGGCCCGCGCACGGTGGTGTTGAGATCTTGAAGGGATCTCTTCAGCGATTGAGAAGTTCATGATTTGCTGGATGGAAAGAACCGGCGCAGAAGTTTACATCGTCAACGAACTGTCAAACGGTATATTCGAGATTCAAGATCAAGAGAACATTAGGGCTGGATCATTGCTACCACCATAACTCGCCAAGATCAAGAGAAGGAATTATTCTCGTCGAAACCAAAACTACTGCTACAAGAGCTGTCAGCAGAGAATCGACGAGCGGGTCCGATGACTACTGTGTCGGGCGGCTGTCCGATCGGCGACGTACGAGTGGTTGCCGTCCATGAAGATTTCAATATCCCAAGAAAGTCCGACACGGTTCGTGGAATACGATTGAAAGTGGCCAAAGATTGCAGTGTTTTCCTTAATTAGTATGGAGGGACCCGCACCAGGAAAGCCCCACTCACGTAGGCATCAAATCCTATCAGTCAGAAATTACCAAGGCAACGTTTTCACCGGCGGGTCAACCCTGGTTGAACGGCCGCACCAAGCCACCGTCGCTTCACTACATTTCGTCCGAACCGCCGGTCTGTTCCGAGTCAACTTCGCGTTTTTAAACCGGATCAACTCCGAATCGCTGCTGCTCTACGTCCACAAATCCCAGGCCATAGCAATCAACCGTGTACTGCTGCCTTTTCTTCTGCCACGAAGGCACTACAGATCACAGAAAAAGACAGTCTATCACATTAAGCCAACATGACACAAGATGTTGTTACTAGTACGCAAGGAGTCAAAGGGCAAAATACTATGGATCAGCGGCAGTCATCTACATTAAAAAAAAAGCTACAGCCTGACCGCTGTCCCATATCTCCATGGCAGTTACTTTCCAAAGACTTGCTACTAGTGCTAATTGAAACGGAATTACAATGGCACAATCTCCAAGAAGGACCATCATCCATCACGTGGAAGACAAGACTAATCAAATCCAAGTACTACTAGTACTCGGTCACGTGATTACATGAAGCTGCAATCAATTTCAGGAAAATACCACTGAATAAAGGCGGCGTCAAGGCTAGCACAAGAAAAATCGAGACAAAGCACAAACCACCAAGACTATTATTCGTTATAAAGGTGTCGCAAAGGGATGTGCGCCAGGATTATTTTTTGCACTAGCGCGGACGAGAGAGTCGTCACCCCCGCTACATCAACGCACGCGGTTGACTCGTCGTCCGCCCCCGCGGCCGATTCGCATGCGTCTGCGCCGCTTCCAACGCAGCGGCCGACTCGCTCGTCAGCGCCGGCTTACAGCACTGCGGTCGACTTTTCCATCCGCACCGGCTTACAACGCCGCAGCCGACTCATTTACTGTCCGGACGAGTCAGGTGGTATCCATCTAAAGTTTATTTTAGTAAACATATTGTTTTTGTCAAAGAACAATTACTTGGTCTTGTAATATTTTTGCAGGACCGTTACGAAAGGGTGTCGCCTAAGGGGGCGCGTCAACATCACTTTTTGCAGTTGTGTTTGTCCGTGCTAGGATGCTCGACGGATATACGTGCAAGTCGCCGCCCCGATGTTCGGATTACACCCGTCTGCACCTGCCGCCGATTCGTGCATCTACATCAGTTAAACAACATCATGTTTGAATCGCCACCCGTGCCGCTTTACAAACGCCATGGATGACTCGTTCATCTACCCTCACGGCGGTTCACGCGTCCGCACCGGCTTACAATGCCACGACCGACTCATCTGTTGTTTGGGCGAATCAGGTGATATCCCTCCAAGTATAATTTAGCACATATTGTTTTTGTAAAAAAACAAATTACTCCGGCTTGCGACGTTTTTGATGCAGGACAATTGTTCACTACGTCAACACGACATGGTTGACTTGCTCGTCCGTGCCGGTTTACGACACCGGTGCCGATCTTCCTCGTCCGCACCGGTTTACAATGCCGCGGCCGGTTCATCTATCCGAGCTGCCTCTAATGTTGCGGTCGCTTTTGTCGCCCGTCTCTCGCAGCCTGGTCTACATCAACATACCGGGCCGCACCTGTCTGCACAATCACCTCAACCTTCTATAGATTCACATCGTGCTATCAACGCCAATGATATACAAGTTATGCCAGTTTATATCACGACCAAGTATGAAGAATCTCAAGACAACTCCTTGAGTCGTCTTAAGACTCGGGGGCTACGATGACATGACTCAGCAAATCTTGTCAGTTTCAGCAAAATTAAGAACCCTAGGGTGATGGAGGGAAAGATAACCCGGTCCCGGAGGCTCCTGTTATATTGATGAAAACTTAAAGGCCGTCAGAAAATTTCCGGCTTAGAAAGTATATGACAGTTACAAAATCCGGGCTCAATGAAGAAGTCCCGGGTCATCAGAAAGGATTCCGGTTTAAAATCCGGCTCAAGGGAAGTCAGTCTCACTGAAGCTCTCAAATATCCGGGTTACAATCCGGTTCAAGGGAAATCTGTTCTCCTGCAAAGCTCTGAAGCTCTAAAAATCCGGTTTAAAAAATGTCCAGTTCAAAAAGGAATTAGCTTCTCGCAAGTTTGAGTTTAAAGGCCGTCAGAAAATTTCCGGCTGAAAATGAAGATTCCGGTTTAAAATCCGGTTCAAGGGAAAGATGTCTCCCACAAAGCTTTGAAGCTCTCGATATCCGGTTCAAAATCCCGGTTCAAGAAGGATTTTTTCTCTTACAATAAGTTAAAAGGTGCCAAAGAGGACCTGCTGCCATGATGCGCGGTTCAAACATGGGTATCATGCCTTATTGGCTTATCATATTATTGATCACTTGGGGGTTTGGTCGTATCCGAACCATAGCCACGCCTCTTGATCGGCCTAGTGCAACAACATCACTTGGGGGCTTGGTCGTGTCCGAACCAATGCAACACCTTTTGATAGGCGAAAGCCACCAGATCACTTGGGGACATGGTCAAGTCCAAACCAGTCACGCCTCTTGATCGGCCTAAGGCCATAGAGTCACTTGGGGGCTTGGTCGAACCCGAACCATTGCCACGCCACTTGATCCGCATAATGCCATGGTTTCAGTTGGGGACCTGGCTGACTTGAACCATGGCTACACCTTATTGGGAGCTTGGTCGTGTCCGGCCATGGTAACACCATCTGATCGGCTCAGTAAAGCCTCATTTGCAATGGTTTTATTTTGCCTTTGCTTGAATTCTGTACTTTTTTGCTAAAGAACTTTTACTTCTGTTGCGTTTTTAAACCGACATTGTTAATCCGGTTCAAACTGTCAATTATAAATTGGCGGAACACGGTCAAATCCTAATCTGGAGACTATCTGCTCGGTTTGATGTTACCATTTTATTATGGAGTAAACCGGTGTTCATGAACCCGTCTTGGCTTTCAGTTACAAGTTATCAGTGCATGATCAAGTTATAATCCGGAGACTATCAGCCCGGTCTGGTTTCGACTACAAGTTGCCAGTGTTATATATGGATAATCCGGTGTTTATCACAACCCGTACGGTTTTATTATAAACCGGCACAATATGGAAGGAGTTATCATTACTCAAGATTGGGGTTATCACTCTTATTACAAAAAGTTGGTAAGCCAACGATGTGATTCAATGTCACAGGTATGATATATTTCATATTTGATTATTTTTAAGTGCAGCCTTGGTTATCGACCCAGGTTATATGTTGGGCATTATGACCCGTCCGGCGGTAAACCGCAAGGACACTTTAAACTTGTTGTATGCAGAAACAGGTTGAATAAAGCATGATTATAAATCACCGGCGTTTATTAAACCGGCCTGGCTTTAAGACGATAAGTTGCCAGTATATGATGAGAAATTATCCGGTGTTTATTAAACCGGCCTAGCTTTGGACTATAAGTCGCCAGTATATATTTGGATTGCGCCATTGGAATCATGCGCTTATAAATGATTGGGTTATATTATTCAAATAGCCAAACTTGGCTGAATTTTCATTATGATATTGGATGAATAAGGTTTTCATACCGGATTATATTATCTTGAATAGCCAACATGGCTGGATTTTTATTATGGTTATTAATATTATGATTGAGGTTTTCAAAGTCGCTTTAGCGCAACGGTTATTATTTTATGAAAGGATATGATTTATTCTGCAATGGAAGGAATAGTCCCGAATCATTGCAGGCTTACGACCCGGCACTTGGGGGCTACATTATTCAAATTGAGATTACATCAAATATGCAAGTCTCATGTCGCTGCAAGCATGCACCATGACACTTGGGGGCTAATGCAAATTCATTTTTTGCTCATATTATTGAAGACCCGACTCATCACATTATAATGAGTCGGCCATTGGGGGCTACCAATTGCTCATGTCAACAATTCAAGGTACACAAATTTTCATCTATTATTGAAGGATCCACTGCCCAGTTGGTAAAACACAAAGCTCTCAACCTTGTGGACGTGGGTTCAAGCCCCATGATAGGAGTTACATAATATAATGTTTGAAATATATATAAAGTCCCAGGTCAATATTATCTTACTGAGCCGGCCATTGGGGGTTACACGTTGCTATTAAAGTCCACATGATCGTATTTTCGAAGTCCCTTCTTATTATTGGCATAATGACCCGGCCCTTGGGGGGATATACTGGTTGAAGTTTTTATGAGCATCAGGCAATTACAAGTTCCAGGTTGCTGCAAGCATGACAACCCGGCACTTGGGGGCTACATATGTGGAATACTCAATTCTGACTAATGATTGATATGAACAACCAGGATTTATTCAAGATTGTGATACCTATATTGAAGCAAGTCTACAGTTGTTGCTATGCTACCTTCTTAAGACTTGGGGGCTACAAGTGATAGGTATATAAGAGGTATATTTTCAAGATGGATGTTAACTACAAGTATGACCCGATACCATCAATATTTATAAACCGGTGATCTTCACAATGATAAACCGGCAAGTTCTACGTCCTTAAACCGGCTGAAGATTGGATGAGTATTTCAAGGACCGATATTGTTTTTAAGCATTGGGAGCTGAGTCAAAGGAGTTATTCTTCACAATATATTTTCTATGAGAAACCAATGTCAGCAAGTTGATTATGAAGTTGGCCTATTAACCCGGATATTCTAGAAGGAGGAAATGACAAGGATTTAAGGATGATCAGATGCCGGTTTACAAGAATTCTTAATCCGGAGCATAATCTGTCAAGTTTTTTCTTGTGTATATTTCACTGGATCAGTTTAACATGGATAAATCCAAATTAAACCGGGGGCTAATGTTGGGGATATACCCCACGGCGTAAACCGGCCAGAAGTATAACCCGGCCGGACTTGGCGGTTTACCTGAAGAACCCGCTGACACTTGGCGGTTCACTGATGACTCGGTGGTTTACGGTTCATTGGTAATCCGGCAGGCGGGTCAGAGGAGCGACAAGACCCGGTGGCCCGACTGGCGGTTAATGAAGGCCGGTTCAACTACGGTGGGCCAGTTTATAAGGAAAGGCATAAGGAATATTTGTCTTATAAGGAGTTAAGACCTGGACTTGTATCCGGTTTGTATTAGAGATAGGTTTGTCCTAATCCTACTAGGACTTCACATGTAACCCGCCCCTTCAACATATATAAGGAGGGGCAGGGCTCCCCAAAGAAGACAAGCTACAAGCAAGAAGAAACAATCTTAGGGCTAGACACAAAGGGGAGAGCCGGTTTACGGCGACTCCCTCGTGATGATAATGAGACCTAGCCTCAAACAGCATGTAGGGTTTTTATCGGATGATGTTTCCCGGGGCCCGAAGCTGTCTAAATCCCTGTCTTGTGTTGCGTCTCTCGATTCCGCTCAACCCCTCTCAAGCTACCACATAGATGCGTTGGCCTCGCGACTAAGTCCTGACACTAAGGACATCTGCCGTGTCAATTCCACGACAGGTTGTCTCCCAACAAGCGCTTTTCTTTAATGCCTTTTTAGCTAGGCATAATGATTTCAATGATGCTCACATAAAAGATAAGATTTGAAACATAAAGAGAGCATCATGAATAATATAACTAGCACATTTAAGCCTACCTACTTCCTATGCATAGGGATTTTGTGAGCAAACAACTTATGGGAACAAGAAACAACTAGCATAGGAAGGTAAAACAAGCAAATTTTCAAGATTTTCAACACATAGAGAGGAAACTTGATATTATTGCAATTCCTACAAGCATATGTTCCTCCCTCGTAGTAATTTTCAGTAGAATCATGAATGAATTCAACAACTATCACATAAAGCACTCTTTTCATGATGCATAAGCATAGAATTTTTATTACTCTCCACATAAGCAAATTTCTTCTCATGAATAGTAGTGGGAGCAAACTCAACGAAATAACTATCATGTGAGGCATAATCCAATTGAAAATTAAAATCAAGATGACAAGTTTCATGGTTATCATTGTTCTTTATAGCATACATGTCATCACAATAATCATCATAGATAGCAACTTTGTTCTCATAACCAATTGGAACCTCTTCTGAAATAGTGGATTCATCACTAAATAAAGTCATGACCTCTCGAAATCCACTTTCGTAAATATAATCATCATAAATAGGAGGCATGGTATCGTCAAAATAAATTTGCTCATCAAAACTTGGGGGAAAAATATCATCTTCATCAAACAAAGCATCCCCAAGCTTGTGGCTTTCCATATCGTTAGCATCATGGATATTCAAGGAATTCATACTAACAACATTGCAATCATGCTCATCATTCAAAGATTTAGTGCCAAACATTTTAATGCATTCTTCGTCTAGTACTTGGGCACAATTTTCCTTTCCATCATTTTCACAAAAGACATTAAAAAGATGAAGCATATGAGGCAAACTCAATTCCATTTTTTTGTAATTTTCTTTTATAGACTAAACTAGTGATAAAACAAGAAACTAAAAGATTCGATTGCAAGATCTAAAGATCTACCTCCAAGCACTAACCTCCCTGGCAACAGCGCCAGAGAAGAGCTTAGTTGACGGGGTGTTAGTGCCGCTTACCTAGCCTCCCCGGCAACGGCGCCAGAAAAGAGATTGATCTCTACTACACAACCTTCCTCTTGTAGACGTTGTTGGGCCTCCAAGTGCGGAGGTTTGTAGGACAGTAGCAAATTTCCCTCAAGTGGATGACCTAAGGTTTATCAATCCATGGGAGGCGTAGGATGAAGATGGTCTCCCTCAAACAACCCTGCAACCAAATAACAAAGAGTCTCTTGTGTCCGCAACACACCCAATACAATCGTAAATTGTATAGGTGCACTAGTTCGGTGAAGAGATGGTGATACAAGTGCAATATGGATGGTAGATATTGGTTTTTGTAATCCGGAAATATAAAAATAGCATGGTAGCAAGTAACAGAAGTGAGCAAAACGGAATTGCAATGCTTCGAAACAAGGCCTAGGGTTCATACTTTCACTAGTGCAAGTTCTCTCAACAATAATAACATAATTGGATCATATAACAATCCCTCAACATGCAAAAAAGAGTCACTCCAAAGTAACTAATAGTGGAGAACAAACGAAGAGATTATTTTAGGGTACGAAACCACCTCAAAGTTATCCTTTCTGATCGATCTATTCAAGAGTCCATAGTAAAATAACACGAAGCTATTCTTTCCGTTCGATCTATCCTAGAGTTCGTACTAGAATAACACCTTAAGACACAAATCAACCAAAACCCTAATGTCACCTAGATACTCCAATGTCACCTCAAGTATCCGTGGGTATGATTATACGATATGCATCACACAATCTCAGATTCATCTATTCACCCAACACAAAGAACTGCAAAGAGTGCCCCAAATTTTCTACTCGAGAGTCAAGACGAAAACGTGTGCCAACCCCTATGCATAAGTTCACAAGGTCACAGAACCCCCAAGTTTATCACCAAAACATACATCAAGCAGATGACGTGAATATCCCATTGTCACCACAGATAAGCACATGAAAGACATACATCAAGTGTTCTCAAATCCTTAAAGACTCAATCTGATAAGATATCTTCAAAGGAAAAACTCAATCAATTAAAAGAACATAGAGGGGGAGAAACATCATTAGATCCAACTATAATAGCAAAGCTCGCGGTACATCAGGATCATGCCAAATCAAGATCACGAGAGAGAGATAGATCAAACACATAGCTACTGGTACATACCCTCATCCCCGAGGGTGAACTACTCCCTCCTCATCATGGAGAGCGTAGGGATGATGAAGATGGCCACCGGTGATGGGTCCCCCCTCCGGCAGGGTGCCGGAACAGGGTCCCGATTGGTTTTTGGTGGCTACAAAGGTTTGCGGCGGTGGAACTCCCGATCTTGGTTTCTTTTCGAGGGTTTCTGTATTTATAGGAATTTTTTTGTCGGTCTCACGTCAGGGGGGTCTCCAAGTCATCCATGAGATAGGGGGGCGCGCCCAGGGGGTAGGGCGCGCCCTCCACCCTCGTGGATGACTCGGGACTCTTCTGGCCCAACTCTTTTACTCCGGGGGCTTCTTTTGGTCCATAAAAAATCATCAAAAATTGACACGTCAATTGGACTCCCTTTGGTATTCATTTTCTGTAAAACTCAAAAACAAGGAAAAACACAGAAACTGGCACTGGGCTCTAGGTTAATAGGTTAATCCCAAAAGTCATATAAAACATCATATAAATGCATATAAAACATCCAAGATGGATAATATAATAGCATGGAACAATAAAAAATTATAGATACGTTGGAGACGTATCAAGTGTCCCCAAGCTTAATTCCTACTCGTCCGCGAGTAGGTAAATGATAAAAACAAAAAATTTGATGTGGAATGCTACCTAACATATTTATAAATGTAATCTTCTCTATTGTGGCAAGAATATTCATATCCAAAACATTCAAGACAAAAGTTTAATAGTGACACAAAAATAATAATACTTCAAGCATACTAACAAAGTAATCATGTCTTCTCAAAATAACATGGCCAAAGAAAGTTCATCCCGATAAAATCATATAGTTTGGCCATGCTCCATCTTCGTCACACAAAATATTCAAAGCATGCACAACCCCGGTTTCAGCCAAGCATTTGTTCCATAATTTAGTATTCTCAAACTTTTTCAACTTTCACGCAATACATGAGCGTGAGCCATGGACATAGCACTATAGGTGGAATAGAGTGGTGGTTGTGGAGAAGACAAATAGGAGGAAGATGGTCTCACATCAACTAGGCATATTAATAGGCTATGGAGATGCCCATCAATAGATATCAATGTGAGTGAGTAGGGATTGCCATGCAACAGATGCACTAGAGCTTAGATATCGCCGACTCAACCATGGGCAAGAAGCGGTGCACGACGCACATCCGGATGGAGCATGTCGACCTCACCTCATACTTGGGCCTATGCAGGGCCTAGGTGGGGCTGAGGGGTCTGATGCTGCATCTCTCGCATGGTGGGTTGTCTTGGGATTGCACGAGCCATCTCAGACTGTGCCAAGGAGGTGTACAGGAAGATGGTAGAGGCTAGAGCATGGCCGCTGGTTCTTGGCAAGACCAACCACCAGAATAATGATTAACTCTATGCAGCGCGCCTCGCCATCGCATGTCGTAGCGAGGGCTAATCGCGATCGATCAATGAGCTAGCTTCGGCGATGGCTGAAGGCTCATCGACAAGAAGGGTGATACGTCTCCAACGTATCTATAATTTTTTTTGTTCCATGCTATTATATTACCCGTTTTGGATGTTTATGGGCTTTACTTTACACTTTTATATCATTTTTGGGACTAACCTACTAACCGGAGGCCCAACCCGAATTGCTGTTTTTTGCCTATTTCAGTGTTTCGAAGAAAAGGAATATCAAACGGAGTCCAAACGGAATGAAACCTTCGGGAGCGATCTTTTTGGAACAAACACAATCCAGGAGTCTTGGAGTGGACATCAAGAAGTAACCAAGGAGGCCACGAGGGTGCCCGGCGCGCCCTAGGGGGGCAGGTGCGTGCCCCACCCTCGTGGGCCCCTCGTGGCTCCCCTGACCTACCTCCTTCGCCTATATATATCCACGTACCCCGAAAATATCCAGGGGCATGACGAAAAACTATTTCCAGCCCCGCAACCTTCTGTATCCGCGAGATCCCATCTTGGAGCCTTCACCGGCGCTCCGCTGGAGGGGGAATCAACCATGGAGGGCCTCTACATCATCTCCAAGGCCTCCCCGATGAGTTGTGAGTAGTTTACCATAGACCTTCGGGTCTAGTTATTAGCTAGATGACTTGTTCTCTCTCTTTGAATCTCAATACAAAGTTCTCCTCAATCTTCTTGGAGATCTATTCGATGTAACTCTTTTTGTAGTGTGTTTGTCGAGATCCGATGAATTGTGGGTTTACGATCAAGTTTATCTATGAGAATTAATTGAATCTTCTCTGAATTCTTTTATGTGTGATTGGTTATCTTTGCAAGTCTCTTTGAATTATCAGTTTGGTTTGGCCTACTAGATTTATCTTTCTTGCAATGGGTGAAGTGCTTAGCTTTGGGTTCAATCTTGCGGTGTCCTTTCCCAGTGACAGCAGGGGCAGCAAGGCACATATTGTATTGTTGCCATCAAGGATAAAAAGATGGGGTTTATATCATATTGCATGAGTTTATCCCTCTACACCGTGTCATCTTTCTTAAGCGTTACTTCGTTCTTATGAACTTAATACTCTAGATGCAGGCAGGAGTCAGTCGATGTGTGGAGTAATAGTAGTAGATGCAGAATCATTTCGATCTACTTGTTATGGACGTGATGCCTATATACATGATCATGCCTAGATAATCTCATAACTATGCACTTTTCTATCAATTGCTCGACAGTAATTTGTTCACCCACCGTAATACTTATGCTATCTTGAGAGAAGCCACTAGTGAAACCTATGGCCCCCGGGTCTATCTTTTATCATATAACTTTCCCATCTACTTTTATTTGCATCTTTTACTTTCCAATCTATATCATAAAAATACCAAAAATATTTATCTTATCTTATTATCTCTATCAGATCTCACTTTTGCAAGTTACCGTGAAGGGATTGACAACCCCTTTATCGCGTTGTTTGCGAGGTTCTTGTTCATTTGTGTAGGTGCGTGGGACTTTTGAGGAGCCTCCTAGTGGATTGATACCTTGGTTCTCAAAATTTGAGGGAAATACTTATGCTACTTTGCTGCATCACCCTTTCCTCTTCAAGGGAAACCAACATAGTGCTCAAAGGGAAATTGCAAAGTTAATCGCGCGCATCAGGAAGCACCTCGGGGAGGACGATGCAGGGCTGATGGGCGTCAGTGTGGTACGCGCGTTGAGCTATCTGTGCCACTTTGGCAGGCAGGTTGATATGAGTGGTCATGAAGTCGCGGTGGCCAAGGAGGCAGCGGGATGGCTGGAGGAGGACGACCTTGGTGTGCGAAACACCGGCAAGTCCATAGTGGTTGGCACGTTCGCATGGTCCTAGAGCATGGCAATGACAAGAGGCTCGTCGCCAGTGACATGGCAAAGGTCACTGGCGTGTCGATGCATACCATCCAGGTGGTGTGCAAGAAGTTGCACCCGCACGCCGAGCTGCTCTTTGGATGAAGGATGGTGTGCCATGGTTTCTTTCTCTATCCCTACTCTCATGGAGATCCGTCCGGCTTGTCCGAAAATACATGTCTTAGGGACTTGTACGGGATTGTTGTAAGCTTTTATGTCTTTCCTTCGTTTTGTTAGTGATAATACTTGTTTGATTAGTTAATCAGAGCTAAACGGAGATGATTGTAAATTATAAATTTACTCATCGATGTGAATCTTTTTTTTGTTTCGTGCTATTTTTGGGCATTTATTACTTTCCTTGATGCATATGATAGGTCCAATGTATTAGGACACAAACATTGTTTCCCACAAAAAAGAAAACAAATGTTCTGAGATCGTGACAAGGAGAAATCGCCAGCTATGTTCCATCAATATTGCCAGTTTCATCTTTCCAAAAAGCATGCATTATCAGTTTTAGAAGGTAGACCAAAATGAGATGGGCTACCGGTGGTTTACTGAAGTTAGGGTAGTGGCTCTCTGAGAGTTTGGTTACATTTGGATATTTTTCTATGTAAGTGTGGACCAATGGGTTGTCCATGTTAAAGTCGATGTTTGAAAAAAATGATACCTTCCCTATATGTTGTGTTTCATTGGTATCCACATCCTAGCATTGGAGATTATGTCTTATAGAGGAAAGTTCTCTTGGCTCTTTGCTTCCTCTCAACCAAGAAGGTGTTGATCTCCCAAGTGCAAGGCTTTGTAGGAAGCAACAATTTTCCTTAAGTGAGATCAAGGTTTATCGAACCAACAGGTGTTTAGTAACACACACAATGATCAACACATATACACACACACACATACAAAACTACCTTGTAACCCACCAGAACTATCGAGGTTGTCAATCTCACTAGTCTGCTACTCCCTTCGTCTCATAATATAAGAGCGTTTTTACACTAGACACTAGTGTAGTGTCAAAAATGCTATTATAATATGGAACGGGAGGAATAGTTACAAGAATTAAAAGATTAAGTATATGGTAGATTTGATTGCAACAGAAAAGTAAAAGTAATGAATTGGAATAGCGTTTGATCAAGGTTGAAATAATATAGGCGACAACGCATCCCTCCTATCGTGCCTAGAATGTCTGCGCAGAGACATCTAGCGGCTCAGAAACTTCTAGAATTTGCATATTTAGCAAACCAGAAGAACTAAACATGTAAAGAAAAATAAAAGGAAAGATCTATTAGCTATGATCTAGGCCGTACAATTGAGAATGGACGACCAGCACTAGGGTGTGCAGCGCCAACCTCCGCTATATAAATGGCATGCCGACAGTCACCTCCACCCACACAATATTTGGTCCAGTTGGTGCCACCAATGGACACCAATACGCTTGCGGGGCCAGGCGTCACCCACTTAGACATGTACCATCGCCTGGACTACAACGGTGTCACGCCGGCGACAACGATCAACTACAACTTCGATTCTGCCCACTCAACCATGGGAAAGAAGCGGTGCACGACGCACATCCCGATGTTGCATGTCGACCTCATGCTCAGACTTGGGCCTGTGCAGGGCCTAGGTGGGGCTAAGGGGTCCGATGCCGCCATCTCTCGCATGGCGGGTTGCCTTGGGATTACACCGGCCATCCAAGACCGTGCCAAGGAGGTGTTCAGGAAGATGGAGAAGGATAGGGCATGGCCACCGGTTCTTGGCAAGACCAACCACCGAAATAATGATCTGCTATATGCAGCGTGCCTCGCCATTGCATGCTGTAGCGAGGGCTCACCGCGGTCTATCAATGAGCTAGCTTCGGCAACGGCTGAAGGCTCGGCGGCAAGAAGGGAAATCGCAAAGCTAACCGCGCGCATCAGGAAGCACCTCGGGGAGGAGGGTGTCGGGCTGACGGGCGTTGGTGTGGTGCGTGCATCAAGCTATTTGTGCCACTTTGGTAAGCAACTTGATATGAGTGGTCGGGAAGTCACATCGGCTAAGGAGGCAGCGAGACGGCTGTAGGAGGATGACCTTGGCATGCGAAACACCGGCGAGTCCATAGCGGCCGACATCGTGTGCATGGTCCTAGAGCACGTCGATGACAATAGGCCCGTCGCTAGTGATGTGGCAAAGGTCACCGACGTGTCGATGCATACCATCCAGGTGGTGTGCAAGAAGTTGCGCCAGCATGCCGAGATGCTATTTGGATGAAGGATGGTGTGCCATGGTTTCTTTCTATGTCCCTATTCTCATGGAGATCTGTATTGTACCTTGCTTGTCCGAAAATACAAGTCTTAGGGACTTGTATGCGTTTGTTGTAAGATTTTATGTCTTTCCTTCATTTTGTCCGTGATAATACTTGTTTGGTTAGTTAATCGGAGCTCAACAGAGATGATTTCTGAATTATCAATTAACTCGTCGATGTGAAACTTTTTTTTGTTTCGTGCTATACTTAGGCATTTATTACTTTCCTTGATGCATATGATATGTCCAATGTATTAGGAAACAAATATTTTTTCCCGCAAAAAAAGGAAACAAATGTTGTGAGATCGCGACAAGGACAAATCGCCAGCTTTGTTTGATCAATATTGCCAATTTCATCTTTCCAAAAAAGAATTATCAGTTTTGGAAGGTAGAGAAAAATGAGATGGGCCTGCTGATGAGTGATATTTTTACACTCATTTCACGTTTTTTTAAACCAAGATATTTCATTTAAAAAGAAATATTTGCTCTGATATTGATACTAATGACTAATGAATGCAAATGATTTCACAAATCCTTCTCTTTGATGTGTTTCCATAAGAAATGGCTAAAAAGGGAAGAAATCACGTGTGCAAATGGAATGGAAGGAGAATGGGGGAAGAAGGAATCAACAGGAGCCGTTTCTACGAAGATAGAGCAAAAGACAACATTCCATACAGTGTCAAAAAAAGTCTTATATCTTTATACAGAGGGAGTATTTTGTTTTCGGAAAAACGTCATACACAACCATCTTTGTTGCATAATTTAACAAGGCCTTACAAAATAAATATATAGATCAACCTAAAGCCACTTTTCTGGTGAAAAGTGCCTCCCTACTTACAAGTTGATGATGTGCCCAATACCACGGCTGAGGCGCTGAAAGGGAGGTGACACGGTAGCCCCTGGCGCAGATTCGAGCGGCATGAAGTATACGTCAATGGACGTGGTGTTCCCCACTAGAGAAATCGCTGCCACCGGGTGGGGGGCAAGAGCGCGAGGATGGGACGACATGCCTCGCCGCCACCTTCCTGTGAGCCATGAGGAGATGGGGCGGAATGGAAAGGTCCTACGGCAACACTGGTAGGGGTTCCCTTGCCGCCGCCAGGGAAGGTGATGCGAGGGTCGCCACAGGGTTGGCTCGCCTCCTTAATTGAGATATGGAGGCCCTTTGCTCACACAGGGAGTATAAAGCAACAAAAAAAATACAATTGCAATAAGAAAACAAACAGTTACCATAGACTGCAGAATTATTGCAACATTTCTTCCACATATACACACTGGCGGAATCATTGCAACTGTCTTCCACGTAAACACACTGGTAGGAGGTTAAAACAGCCAATGCACAAGTGATACGTCTCCAACGTATCTACTTTTCCAAACACTTTTGGCATTGTTTTGGACTCTAAGTTGCATGATTTGAATGAAACTAACCCGGACTGACGCTGTTTTCAGCAGAACTACCATGATGTTGTTTTATGTGTAGAAAACAGAAGTTCTCGGAATGACCTGAAAATCCACGGAGATAAGTTTTGGAAAATGTAGAAAATACTGGCGAAAGAATCAAGACCAGGGGGCCCACACCCTGTCCACGAGGGTGGGGGGCGTGCCCTCCCCCTGGGCATGCCCCCCTGTCTTGTGGGCCCCCTGAGGCTCCACCGACCTCAACTCCAACTCCATATATTCCGTTTCGCGGAGAAAAAATCAGAGAGAAAGTTTCATCGTGTTTTACGATATGGAGCCGCCACCAAGCCCTAATCTCTCTCGGGAGGGCTGATCCGGAGTCCGTTCGGGGCTCCGGAGAGGGGGATTCATCGCCGTCGTCATCATCAACCATCCTCCATCACCAATTTCATGATGCTCACCGCCGTGCGTGAGTAATTCCATCATAGGCTTGCTGGACGGTGATGGTTTGGATGAGATTTACCATGTAATCAAGTTAGTTTTGTTAGGGTTTGATCTCTAGTATCCACTATGTTCTGAAATTGATGTTGCTATGACTTTGCTATGCTTAATGCTTGTCACTAGGGGCCCGAGTGCCATGGTTTCAGATCTGAAACTATTATGTTTTCATGAATATATGTGTGTTCTTGATCCTATCTTGCAAGTCTATAGTCACCAATTATGTGTTATGATCCGACAACCCCGAAGTGACAATAATCGGGATACTTCTCGGTGATGACCGTAGGTTGAGGAGTTCATGTATTCACTATGTGTTAATGCTTTGGTCCAGTACTCTATTTAAAGGAGGCCTTAATATCCCTTAGTTTCCACTAGGACCCCGCTGCCACAAGAGGGTAGGACAAAAGATGTCATGCAAGTTCTTTTCCATAAGCACGTATGACTATATTCGGAATACATGCCTACATTACATTGATGAACTGGAGCTAGTTCTGTGTCACCCTATGTTATAGCTATTACATGAGGAATCGCATCTGACATAATTATCCATCACTGATCCAATGCCTACGAGCTTTTCACATATTGTGCTTCGCTTATTTACTTTTCCGTTGCTACTGTTACAATTACTACAAAACTGCTATCTTTACTTTTGCCACTGTTACCATTACTATCATACTACTTTGCTACCAAATAGTTTGCTACAGATACTAAGTTATCCAGGTGTGGTTGAATTGACAACTCAACTGCTAATACTTAAGAATATTCTTTGGCTCCCCTTGTGTTGAATCAATAAATTTGGGTTGAATACTCTACCCTCGAAAGCTGTTGCGATCCCCTACACTTGTGGGTTATCAAGACTAATTTCTGGCGCCGTTGCCGGGGAGCATAGCTCTATTCTTTGAGTCACTTGGGATTTATATCTGTTGATCACTATGAGGAACTTGGAAGACGAAAGAACCAAGATTTTCCCCCAACTACGAGGGGAGGTAAGGAACTGCCATCTAGCTCTGCACTAGATTCTCCTTCTATTTTGAGTAAGCTTGCAACACCTAAACCTGCTACTGCTATGAATTCTAATATGTCGCATGTTATTGATGATGCCACTTCTGCTAAGCATGATACTTATGATGAAACTACTTCTGTGCGTGATACTACTTTGTCGTTAGGTGAATTTCTTGATGAACAACTTACTAGGGTTAGAGAGAATGAAATTATTGAAGATGCTATTATTGATGATAGTGATGATGAAAGTTCTCCCCCTGATTATGAATTACCTGTTGTTCCTGAGGGTTGTGTTATGGAGGAGGAAGCTGCTAGAGCTATTTTTGCTTGCAAAGATAGATATGATCTTAAAAAGTTATTAGCTAAATGGAAGCAGCAATCTCTTAATGCTAGAATGAAACCTGACCCTGCTTTTGCTACTTCACCTATCTGTGTTACTGATAAGGATTATGAATTCTCTGTTGATCCTGAAATAATTACTTTGGTTGAATCTGATCTTTTTATGGCCTTGAATCTGAAACTGTTGTGGCACATCTTACCAAGTTAAATGATATAGCCACCTTGTTTACTAATGATGAGAAGTCTCGCTATTATTATATCCTTAAGATATTTCCATTCTCATTAAAGGGTGATGCTAAGACTTGGTTTAATTCTCTTAATCCTGGTTGTGTGCGTAGTCCCCGGGATATGATTTATTACTTCTCTGCTAAATATTTCCCTGCTCATAAGAAACAAGCTGCCTTGCGGGAAATATATAAATTTGTGCAAATCGAAGAAGAGAGTCTCCCACAAGCTTGGGGGAGGCTTCTCCGATTACTTAATGCTTTGCCTGATCATCCTCTTAAGAAAAATGAAATACTCGATATCTTTTATAATGGACTCACTCATGCTTCCAAGGACTACTTGGATTGTTGTGCTGGTTGTGTTTTCAGGGAAAGAACAGTCGATGAAGCTGAATTACTATTTAATAATATGTTGACTAATGAAAATAATTGGACTCTTCCTGAGCCAATTCCTAAGGCAATTCCTGAACCAATTGAGCCAACTCCTGAGCCTATTCCGAAACCCACTCCGAAGAAGAGAGGTGTTCTATTTCTCAGTCCTGAAGATATGCAAGAGGCAAAGAAATCAATGAAAGAAAAAGGTATAAAAGCTGAAGATGTTAAGAATTTACCACCTATTGAAGAAATACATGGTCTTAATATACCGCCTGTTGATGAACCACATTGTCTTGATAGCCCGACACAGGTAGTAAAGGTAAATTCTCTCTATAGATATGATAACGATGAAATTCCCTCTACTAAATTTCATAGCCCATGCTTAGATGAATTTGATGGTTTTATGGCTAGGCAAGAAAGTTTTAATGCTTATGTTGGTAGAGAATTAAAGAATAATGCTTTCGAAATAGGACGCTTGAGTGATTATATGGCTACAGTTAAAGGTGAACTTAAACTCATTAGCAAATATGCTTCCATGGTTGCTACTCAAGCTGAGCAAGTACTTAAAGCTCAAAATGATTTGCTTGATTAATTAAATAATAAACCCGACCTTGCTGTTAGAGTGGCTACTAGAACTGGTAGAATGACTCAGGAACCTTTGTATCCTGAAGGCCACCCTAAGAGAATCGAGCAGGATTCTCAGAGAAATAATTTAGAGGCACCTAGTTCTTCCAAAAAGAAGAAAAAGAAAAACGATAGGACTTTGCATGCTTCTAGTGAACCTGTCGTAGACACACCTGAGAATCCCAATGATATTTCTATTTCGGATGCTGAGACTCAATCAGGTGATGAACATGAACCTTGTGATAATGTTAATGATAATGTTCATGTTGATGCTCAACCTAGCAAAAATAATGAAGCAGAAATTGAACCTGCCGTTGATCTTGATAACCCACAATCAAAGAATCAATGTTATGATAAGAGAGATTTTGTTGCTAGGATGCACGGTAAAGAAAGAGAACCATGGGTTCAGAAACCCATGCCCTTTCCTCCTAAACCATCCAAGACAAAGTATGATGAGGATTTTGAGCGCTTTGCTGAAATGATTAGACCAATCTTCTTACGTATGCGCTTAACTGATATGCTTAAATTAAATCCCTATGCTAAGTATATGAAGGATATAATTACAAATAAAAGAAAGATACCGGAAGCTGAAATTTCCACCATGCTTGCTAATTACACTTTTAAGGGTGGAATACCAAACAAACTTGGAGACCCAGGGGTACCAACCATACCATGCTCCAGTAAAACAAATTATGTTAAAACTACTTTATGTGATCTTGGAGCAGGTGTTAGTGTTATGCCTCTACCTTTATATCGTAGACTTGACTTGAATAACTTGACACCTACTGAAATATCTTTGCAAATGGCTAATAAATCAACTGCTATACCTGTCGGTATTTGTGAGGATGTGCCTGTTGTGGTTGTAAATGTCACTATCTTAACGGAATTTGTTATTCTTGATATTCCCGAGGACGATAGTATGTCGATTATCCTTGGTAGACCCTTTCTGAATACTGTAGGGGCTGTTATTGATTGCAACAAAGGCAATGTCACTTTTCATGTTAATGGTAATGAGCATATGGTACACTTTCCGAGGAAACAATCTCAAGTTCATAGCATCAATTCTATTGGAAAAGTTCCAACTATTATTATTGGAGGTTTTGAATTTCCTCTTCCTACTGTCAAGAAAAAGTATGGTATTCTTACTGTTGGGGATGTTCATATCCCCGTTAAGGTAACTTAGTGTTATTCAAAATTTCTCCGGTTCCGTGTTATTTGGAATGAGTTTGTTAACAAGACTTGATCAACCTTGTTAGTGGATTCATTTTGATGATCATGAGATGGATGAAACTAGAAGGCACGACCTTCTGTACCCTCTATTTACTTTCTGTTATTTAGAATAAATAAAGAAAAAATAGTATTATCCATCTGTTTTCTGAATTATCCATGCAATAAAAAATTATCCCAAAAATAAAAGTGCTCCAAATGCCGTGCAAATTTAGTATGATTTTTTATGGATTATTTGAGGATTTTAGACACCAAAAACACTGCAGGAGGGGCAAGCACCTGGCCAAGAGTGTGGAGGGCGCGCCCACACCCCCTGGGCGCGCCCCCTGTCTCTTTGGCCCACGGTGGCCCCCTCCACTTATTCCTGCACCCAAACACTCCATCTTCTTCCCAAAAAATCCTCATCCTGCTCAAGCACGAGTTCTAGCTCATTTTGCTGCGATTTTCGATCTCCTTGCTCAAAGCTCCATTCTCAAAACTGCTTTGGGAGATTGTTGCATGGTATGTGACTCCTCCATTGGTCCAATTAGTTTTTGTTCTAGTGCTTTATTCAGTGCAATTTTTGCTGCATAGGTGACCCTGTTCTTGAGCTTGCATGTTAAATTTATGAGGCCCCAAGTAATTCTAATGCATGATATAGGATCTAGGCACTTGTAGGAGTAGTTGCTATCAATCTTGTTTAGTTTTATTCACCTTTATTTTGAAGTTACTAAAATTTCAGAAATTTTTCAGAAAAAGAAATATTGTCTAGGAGAATGTATCAAGGAGGTTCCTCAATAAATAAAGGACCCAGGCTTGTTATGCGTGAGCAAGACGATGAACTACCGAGGGACGCAGAAGTGTGAGCTTGTGAGTGGCCATCAGAAGATTTTATGGTCAAGGAAGGCTTTAAGGAGGAATTTGACGCATATGTGTGCAATGCCGATCTTGAGGACTTCTTACAAGATAAGTGTCCTCAGTACTATCTATTGACTGATTCATTTGTGAGAAGGTTTAAATATAAATGTTCACGTAATTCTTAGAGTGTCATGTTTGATATTTATGATAAATCTTATACCATGGACTTAGAGGATTTTACAACTGCTTGCAAACTTCCGCGTGGGGCAATGTTAATGATCCCCACAAATCTAAATTGAGAGACTTTCTTGCTAGTATTACTATGGGAGAATCTAGGGATATAGCACAAGCTACCATAGGGAGCATTCACTTTTCTGCTATACATTATTTTGCTCTCTTCATCAGTAGATGCATTAATGGTAAAGATGAAGCTTGTCATATGTGTGTCCCTGATCTTTGTGTCCTCAAGAGTGTCGTGTTAGGTTATAAAGATTATAACTTGGGGACAATAGTTGCACGTAGGTTGCATAATAATGGTAGGGCTGGAGATTTATTTGGAGGAATTTATGCGACCCGTGTGGCTAATTATCTTGGTATAGCCCCACGAGAGGGGGATATGGTGTTGCCTCCTGCTTATTTAGATGATGACGGTATGGTCAAACATCATTTTCTTAGGAGGAATGAACAATTCCTCCAGTATCGACTAATCTTTGACAGACATAGCTCTATCCATGTTACTCTTCCTGATCCTTTCCTTTTTGATTACCAGGCAAAAGGAAGAGATGTTGTCACCAGGGAGGAAGCAGCTGAACACGAGGGGGGAGCGGAGGCGGCTCGCCAACATGCCGCAGCTCAGGAGGCATTTGCTGCTGCATCTCAGTACAACCCCAGTTACAACTACGGATATCAGCCAGGCTACCCTTGGCCTTAGACCAACTTAGGCAAAAGCCTAAGCTTGGGGGAGTATGTATTTCTCACCGACTTTACATTCATGTTCACACACTATTCTAGTCGTCGGTGCTCATACTCTTTCATTGTATTATCCATTCTAGTTTATATTTATTTTTCTCGCTTTCTTCTTGTGTGTTTGATAAACCTTAAGAAAAACAAAAAAAAGCAGTTAGTTTAATTCCCGTGTTGTAGTAGAAATTAAAATGAAAACCCAAAAATATTTCTCGTTCTTCTTCTTACTTGTTGGGAGCTTTCCCATGTAAAAAGTTTTATTTTCTTTTCTTTCCTTTGGTGGTCGAGAGTAGAAGACCATATTGAAAATGTTTAGTGGCTCTCATATGCATGATTGTTTATTTAATTTGGAGCCCATATTACTTGTCTTTTCTCTTGAGTTGAATGCTTGCAGATTCCAGCTTAGTCCAATGCATGTGCACTGTTATTATTATACACATCGTTCGGTCATGCAAGTGGAAGGCAATAATGACGATATATGATGGACTGATTGAGATGAGAGAAGCTGGTATGAACTCGACCTCTCTTTTTTTGTAAATATGATGAGTTCATCGTTCCTGATTCAACTTATTATGAAGTAAACATATTTGCAATGACATTTAGAGATTATAGTTGTTTGTGCCATGCTTGATTAGCTATGAGTTATAATGGTTTTACCTTGCGTGCCAACATGCTATTAAAATGATTATGATGTGGTATGATGGGATGGTATCCTCCTTTGAATGAATTGAGTGACTCGACTTGCCACATGTTCACGCATGTAGTTGAAAAAATCAACATAGCCTTTATGATATTTATGTTCATGGTAGATTATATCCTACTCATGCTTGTACTTGGTGTGAATTAATTTTAATGCATGTTCATGACTGTTGTCGCTCTCTCAGTTGGTCGCTTCCCAGTCTTTTGCTAGCATTCACCTGTACCAAGCGGGAATACTGCTTGTGCATCCAAACTCCTTAAACCCCAAAGTTGTTCCATATGAGTCCACCATACCTTCCTATATGCGGTATCTACCTGCCGTTCCAAGTAAATTTGTATGTGCCAAACTCCAAACCTTCAAATGAAATTCTGTTTTGTATGCTCGAGCAGCTCATGTTTCAACTAGGGTTGCCTATCTTCCATGCTAGGTGGGTTATTCTCAAGAGGAGTGGACTCTGCTCCTCATTCACGAGAAAGGGCCGGTAACCAGGATGCCCAGTCCCATGATCCAAAAAGATCAAAGGAAATCAATGTAATTAAACAAAACTCCCCCAGGGCTGTTGTTAGTTGGAGGCACTCGTTGTTTCGAGCAGGCCATGGATTGATGCTTGTTGGTGGTGGGGGAGTATAAACTTTTACCATTCTGTTTGGGAACTGCCTATAATGCATGTAGTATGGAAGATATCGCCATCTCATAGTTGTTTCGTTGACAGTGAAAGTATGCCGCTCAAAATGTTATTCATCTCTATTCTAAAATCGAGCTCTGGCACCTCTACAAATCCCTGCTTCCCTCTGCGAAGGGCCTATCTATTTACTTTTATGTTGAGTCATCACCTTCTTATTAAAAAGCACCCGCTGGAGAGCACACTGTCATTTGCATTCATTACTATTGGTTTATATTGGGTATGACTTGACTGGATCTCTTTTACCATGAATTACAATGTTTAGTCAGTCCTTGATCTTTAAAGGTGCTCTGCATTTATGTTTTGCGGTCTCAGAAAGGGCTAGCGAGATACCATCTTGTTGTGTCAGATTATGATTGTTTTGAGAAAGTGTTGTCATCTGAGTCTTATTATTATCGCTCGTTAGCTAATTACGCAATTGATATGAGTGATTGTGAGACCTAAGTGTTATTGTGAGTATGGTTAGTTCATAATACTTGCTGAAACTTGAATGCTGGCTTTACATGTTTACAACAACAAGAGCAAATAGAGTTTGTAAAAGTTTTTATTTATCACTTTCAGTTTATCAACTGAATTGCTTGAGGACAAGCAAAGGTTTAAGCTTGGGGGAGTTGATATGTCTCCAACGTATCTACTTTTCCAAACACTTTTGCCCTTGTTTTGGACTCTAACTTGCATGATTTGAATGAAACTAACCCGGATGACGTTGTTTTCAGCAGAAATGCCATGATGTTGTTTTATGTGTAGAAAACAAAAGTTCTCAGAATGACCTGAAAATCCACAGAGATAAGTTTTGGAAAGTATAAAAAATACTGGCGAAAGAATCAAGACCAGGGGGCCCACACCTTGTCCACGAGGGTGGGGGGCGCGCCCTCCCCCGCTGGGCGCCCCCCTATCTCGTGGCCCCCCTGAGGCTCCACCGAGCTCAACTCCAACTTCATATATTCCGTTTCGTGGAGAACAAAATCAGAGAGAAAGTTTCATCACGTTTTACGATACGGAGCCGCCGCCAAGCCCTAATCTCTCTCGGGAGGGCTGATCTGGAGTCCGTTCGGGGCTCCGGAGAGGGGAATTCGTCGCTGTCGTCATCATCAACCATCCTCTGTCACCAATTTCATGATGCCCACCGCCGGGCGTGAGTAATTCCATCGTAGGCTTTCTGGACGGTGATGGGTTGGATGAGATTTACCATGTAATCAAGTTAGTTTTGTTAGGGTTTGATCCCTAGTATCCACTATGTTCTGAGATTGATGTTGCTATGACTTTGCTATGCTTAATGCTTGTCACTAGGGCCCGAGTGCCATGATTTCAGATCTGAACCTATTATGTTTTCATGAATATATGTGTGTTCTTGATCCTATCTTGCAAGTCTATAGTCACCTATTATGTGTTATGATCTGACAACCCCGAAGTGACAATAATCGAGATACTTCTCGGTGATGACCGTAGTTTGAGGAGTTCATGTATTCACTATGTGTTAATGCTTTGGTCTGGTACTCTATTAAAATGAGGCCTTAATATCCCTTAGTTTCCACTAGGACCCTGCTGCCATGGGAGGGTAGGACAAAAGATGCCATGCAAGTCCTTTTCCATAAGCACGTATGACTATATTCGGAATACATGCCTACATTACATTGATGAATTGGAGCTAGTTCTGTGTCACCCTAAGTTATAGCTATTACATGAGGAATCGCATCCGACATAATTATCCATCACTGATCCAATGCCTACAAGCTTTTCACATATTGTGTTTCGCTTATTTACTTTTATGTTGCTACTGTTACAATTACTACAAAACTGCTATCTTTACTTTTGCCACTGTTACCATTACTATCATACTACTTTGATACTAAATACTTTGCTGCAGATACTAAGTTATCCAGGTGTGGTTGAATTGACAACTCAACTGCTAATACTTAAGAGTTTGGCTCCTGAGGGAGTCCTAGATTAGGGGGTGTCCGGATGGCCGGACTATGACCTTTGGCCGGACTCCCGGACTATGAAGATACAAGATTGAAGACTTCGTCCCATGTCCGGATAGGACTTTCCTTGGCGTGGAAGGCAAGCTTGGCAATACGATATGTAGATCTCCTCCCATTGTAACCGACTCTGTGTAACCCTAGCCCTCTCCGGTGTCTATATAAACCGGAGAGGTGTAGTCCGTAGGATGAACAACAATCATACCATAGGCTAGCTTCTAGGGTTTAGCCTCTCTGATCTCGTGGTAGATCTACTCTTGTACTACCCATATCATCAATATTAATCAAGCAGGAGTAGGGTTTTACCTCCATCGAGAGGGCCCGAACCTGGGTAAAAACATCGTGTCCCTTGTCTCCTGTTACCATCCGCCTAGACGCACAGTTCGGGACCCCCTACCCGAGATCCGCCGGTTTTGACACCGACATTGGTGCTTTCATTGAGAGTTCCTCTGTGTCGTCACCTTTAGGCCCGATGGCTTCTTCGATCATCAACCACGACGCGGTCCAGGGTGAGACTTTTCTCCCCGGACAGATCTTCGTATTCGGCGGCTTTGCATTGCGGGCCAATTCACTTGGCCATCTGGAGCAGATCGAAAGCTACGCCCCTGGCCATCAGGTCAGATTTGGAAGTTTAAACTACACGGCTGACATCCGCGGAGACTTGATCTTCGACGGATTCGAGCCACAGCCGAGCGCGCCGCACTGTCACGATGGGCATGATCTAGCTCTGCCGCCGGACAGTGCCCAGAGCGCCGCTCAGGTGTCCGCTCCGACCCTTAGCTCGGAGCCGACTGCGCCGGTCGAGGACGGGTGGCTAGACGCCGCCTCGGGGGCTGCAATCTCTACGGCGATCGAGCCGAACACCAATCTTGTCCTTCGCGGAGCTCGTGACTCCAAGGTGCCGGACTCCTTTCCGGACTCCGAATATTCCGCACCCCTCCCGATCGAACCCAATTGGGCTCCGATCATGGAGTTCACCGCCGCGGACATCTTTCAACACTCGCCCTTTGGCGACATCCTGAATTCACTAAAGTCTCTCTCTTTATCAGGAGAGCCCTGGCCGGACTATGGTCAGCAAGGTTGGGATGCGGACGACGAAGAAATTCGAAACCCACCCACCACCCACTTCGTAGCCACTGTCGATGATTTAACCGACATGCTCGACTTCGACTCCGAAGACATCGACGGTATGGACGCCGATGAAGGAGACGACCAAGAACCAGCGCCTATAGGGCACTGGAAAGCCACCTCGTCATACGACATATACATGGTGGACACCCCAAAAGAAGGGGATGGCGATGGAACAACGGAGGATGACCCCTCCAAGAAACAGCCTAAGCGCCGGCGTCAGCGGCGCCGCTCTAAATCCCGCCAAAGCAAAAACGGCGATTCCGGCACCGGAGACAATAACACCCCGGACAGTGCCGAAGACAGCCCCCTCCAGCAGGATTCAGCGCAGGAGGATGGAGAAGCCAGCCCTCATGAGAGAGCGGCAGACAGAGAGGTCGAGGACGACAATTATATGCCTCCCTCCGAAGACGAGGCAAGCCTCGACGACGACGAATTTGTCGTGCCTGAGGATCCCGTCGAACAAGAGCGTTTCAAACGCAGGCTTATGGCCACGGCAAGCAGCCTCAAGAGAAAACAGCAGCAACTTAGAGCTGACCAAGACTTGCTAGCCGACAGATGGACGGAAGTCCTCGCTGCCGAAGAGTACAAACTCGAACACCCCTCCAAGAGCTACCCAAAGCGCAGGCTGCTACCCCAACTAGAGGAGGAAGCAACTAAACCTACATCACCAGCGTATGATGCGGCCGATCGGCCACCCCGTGGCCGCGACAGAGAGGCCTTTCGGCCCTCAACTCAAGCCGCACCCCGGCGCCGCTCAAAAAGTACCAAGGCACGGGGAAATGCGCCAGACCTGCGAGACATATTGGAGGACAAGGCAAGGCAAACAAGATCGATCTACGGATCGCGTGGGCGCCCCACGACACGTGACGATAACCGTCACACCGGATATGACAAATACGACCAGGCCGAACAGGGCAGGCAAAGCTCATATGAGCTGCGTTGTGATATAGCCCGGTACAGAGGCGCCACACACCCACTATGCTTCACAGATGAAGTAATGCATCATCAAATCCCCGAAGGGTTTAAACTCGTAAACATCGAATCATACGATGGCACAACAAATCTTGCGGTATGGATCGAGGATTATCTCCTTCATATCCACATGGCCCGTGGTGATGATCTACACACCATAAAATACCTCCCACTGAAGCTTAAAGGACCAGCTCGGCATTGGCTTAACAGCTTGCCAGCAGAGTCAATTGGTTGCTGGGAGGACCTAGAATCCGCATTCCTTGACAACTTCCAGGGCACTTATGTGTGACCACCAGACGCTGATGACCTAAGCCACATAATTCAGCAGCCAGAGGAATCGGCCAGACAATTCTGGACACGGTTCCTAACCAAGAAAAATCAAAAATTTGACTGTCCGGACGCAGAGGCCCTCGCAGCCTTCAAACATAACATCCGTGACGAATGGCTTGCCCAGCACCTTGGACAGGAAAAGCCAAAATCCATAGCAGCCCTCACAACACTCATGACCTGCTTTTGCACGAGAGAAGACAGCTGGCTAGCTTGTAGTAATAACATGACCAAGAGCCCTGGTAATTCAGATATCAAGTACAACAATGGCAGGTCGCGTCGCAAAAAGCACAAGCACCGCATTAACGGCGACAATACTGAGGATATGGCAGTTAATGCCAGATTCAGAGGCTCTAAACACGGTCAGCAGAAAAAGCCATTCAAAAGAAATACTCCGGGCCCGTCCAGTTTAGACCGGATACCCGATCGCTCGTGCCAGATAGACGGCACCCCCGAACAACCAGCCAATCACACCAACAGGGATTGTTGGGTGTTCAAGCAGGCAGGAAAGTTAAGTGCCGAAAACAGAGACAAGGGGATGCATAGCGATGACGAGGAGGAGCCCTGGCTGCCGAACAACAGAGGACAGATGGGCTTCCCCCCACAAGTGCGGACGGTGAACATGATATACGCAACCCACATCCCCAAAAGGGAACGGAAGCGTGCGCTCAGGGACGTATATGCGTTGGAGCCAGTTGCCCCAAAGTTCAACCCATGGTCCTCCTGCCCGATCACTTTTGATCGAAGGGACCACCCCACTAGCATTCGTCACGGCGGATTTGCCGCATTGGTTCTAGACCCAATCATTAATGGATTTCACCTCACTAGAGTCCTCATGGACGGCGGCAGCAGCCTGAACCTGCTTTATTAGGATACAGTGCGAAAAATGGGCATAGATCCCTCAAGGATTAAACCCACAAAGACAACCTTTAAAGGCGTCATACCAGGTGTAGAGGCCAGCTGTACAGGCTCAGTTACACTCGAAGTGGTCTTCGGATCCCCGGATAATTTCCGAAGCGAGGAGTTAATCTTCGACATAGTCCCATTCCGTAGTGGCTATCACACCCTGCTCGGACGAACCGCATTTGCAAAGTTCAATGCGGTGCCGCACTACGCATATCTCAAGCTCAAGATGCCAGGCCCTCGCGGAGTCATTACCGTCAATGGAAACACCGAACGCTCTCTCCGAACAGAGGAGCACACGGCGGCCCTCGCGGCGGAAGTACAAAGTAGCCTCTCATGGCAATTCTCAAGTCCGGCTGTTAAGCGTCCGAACACCGTCAAGCGCGCCCGGAGTAACCTACAACAAGACCGTCTGGCATATTCCGAGCAAGCATAGCAGTGTGGCCCCAACCCCAGCCCTCATGAGATTGCGAAACCAGTACCACGCATACATAATTACGCTCTGGAAATACCATGGGCATAAGGGGAGGGTCACAACCACAGCATGCCCAGAATGCGGCTCAACCACACTAGGGGCTCCCAATTTTGTCATTTCTCTTTTCTTACTTTCAGGACTCCACTCTTCGGAAGGCTTGTCCGGCAGTACGCTCGCCGAACACACAATGCAACAGCCAGGGAGATAGCAAGCCACGTCGAAAGTCCACGTGGTCTCTATAACGAGCTAAATACCTATCTTACTTAAAGTTTCGCAGCTTTCCCATGGAGGGGGACATGTCAAATAATCACATCTCTTGCTTATTGCACTATTTGTATTGTTCTGCTTTCATAGCAGCCCTTTAATAAACAATACATAGCTCTTGTCTATTATTGCATTCATTTTTCATGTAAATATGTTCAGTCATGACATTATGCAACCGTACACTTTGGTACGGCCAATACACTAGGGGCTTAAGTTCCCCAAAATACGGTGTGAGAAGACCGAACACTCTCATGAGTGCGGCACCCCGAACTTATAGCACTATATGCATCGGCTCCGAATCATGTCTTGGGTCAATAGTTGGGTTTGCCCGGCTCCCATGTTTTGGTACCTTACGTTCCGTTATATCGGCTAAGGTAGCGCTGGCAGAACTACTGCAATTGTGCCCCAGTTGAGCTGGGTTAACACCTCAGTAGAGAAAGCTAAAACTGACCGTCATGATAGGGCGAGAGACCGGTCGCTGTTCGAGAGGTTTTTCGAGTCCCTAAAGACTTATGCCGCTTCGAGCGAGGAGCTGGATTTATCCGGCCTAGGCGTGGATAGCGCCCCGAACTCGGTCTTCCGAATACTAGGGGCTTCGCCGAAATTTAAAATTATAGAATTCTATGGCTAAGTGAGAGTGATAAAGCATTATAAGTCTGATTGCCTTGTTCGTTGTGCTGAGCGCCTCCCTCGAAGGACCCAAGAATGGGAACAAGAGCGCTCAGGTTTATCCCGAACACCCCAGCACTCGTGGCATGGGGGCAGAAGCCGACGACTTGCATCTCTCAGATTTAATAAACGACTGCACAGAAGGTAATATTTTAAATTCAAAAAGCGTTGCTTAGAGCATATGAACAAGTTTCAACGCACAGGACAAACATAAGCGAGTTTACTCAAAAATTAAATCCTTGGAACATTCGGTCGCCACAAGGAGGGCACCCTTCAGGACGCCCTCATAATACATCTCGGGCCTGTGATGCTCCTTCCCCTCTGGTGGCCCATCCTTCACCAGCTTCTCAGCATCCAGCTTGCCCTAGTGCACTTTGGCACGGGCAAGGGCCCTACGGGCGCCTTCGATGCATACAGAGCGCTTGATGACTTCAAACCATGGACAGGCATCCACCAGCCGCCGCACCAGCCCAAAGTAGCTCCCAGGCATGGCCTCCCCAGGCCACAGCTGGCCTATAAGGCCCTTCATGGCCTGTTCGGCTGCCTTATGGAGCTCGACCAGCTGCTTTAGCTGGTCGCTCAGGGGCACCGGGTGTCCGGCCTCAGCATACTAGGACCAGAACACCTTCTCCGTTGAGCTCCCTTCTTCGGCTCGGTAGAATGCGGCGACATCGAACACACTACAGGGCAGATCTGCGAATGCTCCTGGAGAGCTCCGGATTTGGGTAAGTAACACGTAATTCACTTTCACATGCTTGCTTTGCATAAAGAATGCCTTACCCGCCGCTATCTTTTTCATCGCCTCAATCTCCTGGAGGGCTTTTTGGGCTTCGGCCTTGGCAGACTTGGCGCTTTCAAGTGCCAAGGCAAGCTCGGACTCTCGCGTCTTTGAGTCAAGCTCTAAACTCTCGTGTTTCTTCACGAGAGCATTAAGCTCTTGCCACACCTCCGCCACCTGCGCCTCCCGCTTTTCTCGCTCAGTGCGCTCCATGGACGCATTGTCTTTGGCCTTGGACAACACTTCCTTCAGGGCCGCCACCTCGGTTGTGGCCCCTGTAATATTCACGTTGGTCCTGTCATTATTTGCAACCAGGTATTTTTATATACTTACATAAGGTACTACCTACCTTCCTTGTCCTCGAGCTACTTCTTGGCACGGCCGAGCTCGTTCTCGGACCGCTCGAGGCTCTGCTTCAATGCATCGACCTCCGCAGTCAGTGCGGCAGAGGTCAGCAGCGCAGCCTGCATTCCCATATTGACATATTTCTTTTAGACTCATGTGTATATCTTTTTAGATCCTCAGTCCGGTTTTTCTTTCCGAACACCAAACTGAGCATCAGGGGCTACTATCTATGCGGTAACATTTTTATATGTTTTAAATACATACCTCAAAGCCTGTTAGAGAGCTGGCACAGGCTTTTGTCAGCCCGCTCTTGGCGGACTGAACCTGCTGGATCACCGCACTCATAACAATGCGGTGCTCCACGTTGATGGAGGCGCCGTTATGCACCTCCAGCAAATTGTCCGGCGCCTCCAGTTGGACGGAGGCTGCCGACGTCGTAGGCTTGCCCTTCTTGCGAGGGGGCCGCCTGCCGGACTCCGGAATCATTGAAGGTTCCGGAGCGGTGTCCGGCCCAGGGCCGGACTTAGCTCTCTGTGGGGCTTCATCCCCTTTGGGCCCGGAGTCCGGGAGGTGGCCTTGCGGCGCCTCCAGGACCACCTCCTCCTGGTTTAGCCCCTTTTGGGACTCCACCTCGGCGTCATCTGTAGGGCGAGGGGAGGTAGCAGTCAGGAGTGAAGCGCTATTCACATCCGACGAATCCAGGGAACCGCTCGACGAATCGTCGAACTGAGCCTTGGGCGAACTGCATGATCAAATTCGGCGTCAGAAGGTACTGTACAATAAAGGAACGCCATGAGTTATTTTGGTATCTGGATACTTACGTTTTTGCCAGGGGCTTGGCCCTGGATGGCCATTCCTCTCCGCCGTCTTCGGTGGCGGTGGCGTAGTCCGGGAGAAGGGTCTTCCCCTTCTTGGACTCTCCGGCCTCCCCAGTTGGGGCGGCCTTCCTTTTCTTTCCTCACCCCGCTGGAGGGGGAGAGGCTTCTTCTTCCTCCTCCTCGTCCTCGGAGGAGGAGTGCACTTCGGGGTCGTCAGGCGATGAATCCGACACCACCAGGCGCCGGGAACTCTTTCGAATCACCGTGGCCTTTTTTTTGGCCTTCTTCTCCGGCACCACGTGAGGTGCCGAAACCAGTAGCTTTGCCAAACGTGCGTCTGCTAGGCCTTCGGGCAAAGGAGCCGGACAGTCGATCTGTCCGGCCTTCTTCTGCTAGTACTGTTAAAGGAATGGGAGTTTAGATCCTGCATGGAGTCAAACTATGAAAAACAAGTACCCTGTAATGTGTAAACTAAGCTTACCGCGCTGGCTTGGCGCTTCGCGTAGAATCCGCGATCCTCGGTAATGGGAGGGTGAACCTCGGAGCTCTTGAAAGCACCTTCCAGGCATCTTCGTGCGTTGTGTCGAAGAGCCTGGACAAAGTTTGGTTCTGGGCCAGGTCGAATTCCCACAAATTAAAAGCCCGTCGTTTACACGGGAGGATCCGGTGGAAGAGCATGACCTGGACTACGGTGACAAGTTTAACCTTCCTGTCGATCAGGTCTTTGATGCGGGTTTGGAGTCCGGTCACCTCTGCCGAATTACCCCACGATTGGCCCGTCTCTTTCCATGAGGTGAGCCGTGTGGGGATGCCAGATTGGAATTCGGGGGCCGCTGCCCATTCAGGGTCACACGGCTCGGTGATGTAGAACCACCCCGATTGCCACCCTTTGATGGTTTCCACAAAGGAGCCCTCGAGCCATGTGACGTTGGCCATCTTGCCCACCATGGCACCTCCGCACTCCGCTTGTCGGCCGCCCACGACCTTCGGCTTGACATTGAAGGTCTTCAGCCATAAGCCGAAGTGGGGCTGGATGCGGAGGAAGACCTCACACACGACGATAAACGCCGAGATGTTGAGGATGAAGTTCGGGGCTAGATCGTGGAAATCCAGGCTGTAGTAGAACATGAGCCCCCGGACAAATGGGTGAAGAGGAAAGCCCAGTCCATGGAGGAAATGGGAGAGAAACACGACCCTCTCATGGGGCCTGGGGGTGGGGATGAGCTGCCCCTCATCTGGGAGCCGGTGCGCGATGTCATTGGACAAGTATCCGGCTTTCCTCGGCTTCTTGATTTGCCCCTCCGTAACGGAGGAGGCCATCCACCTGCCTCCCGCTCCGGACATGATTGGAGAAGGTTGAGGTGGGAAGTGCGGACTTGGGCGCTGGAGCTCGAGTGCGCAGGAATAGATAAGCGAAGGAGGAAGAAGGCGTAGATGGAAAGGGTGGATCCTTATACCCTTATATGGGCGGCCGAAACTATGATCCCCCACCAGCCTAGTAAAACTCGCTTATCTCCCAAGTGCCATGATTAATGGCGTAGTTGGGTTACCTATGCCCGTATTGATGAGAATCCTGGAATGAGGGGACACGATCTCTGCTTTGACAAGACGTGCCAAGGAAACCGCCTCGCTAAACGCACTGAGGTGGGACAGTAAAACGACTCGAATAAAGGCTTGGCCGTGGCATGATGTCACACTACGAAATATGTCAGCAGATTAGATTTGTGTAAATATTATTCTCTCTACGGTGGTATGTGGAACTTATTTTGCAGAGCCGGACACTATCCTTGTGTTCAAACATCTTCTATGAAGTATTCGGAGGAGGAACCCTCCTTGCAATGCCGAAGACAATTTGCGCGCCGGACTCGTCGTCATTGAAGCCTGGTTCAGGGGCTACTGAGGGAGTCCTGGATTGGGGGGTGTCCGGATGGCCGGACTATGACCTTTGGCCGGACTCCCGGTCTACGAAGATACAAGATTGAAGACTTCGTCCCGTGTCCGGATAGGACTTTCCTTGGCGTGGAAGGCAAGCTTGGCGATACGATATGTAGATCTCCTCCCATTGTAACCGACTCTGTGTAACCCTAGCCCTCTCCGGTGTCTATATAAACCGTAGAGGTTTAGTCCGTAGGATGAACAACAATCACACCATAGGCTAGCTTCTAGGGTTTAGCCTCTCTGATGTCGTGGTAGATCTACTCTTGTACTACCCATATCATCAATATTAATCAAGTAGGAGTAGGGTTTTACCTCCATCGAGAGGGCCCGAACCTGGGTAAAAACATCGTGTCCCTTGTCTCCTGTTACCATCCGCGTAGACGCACAGTTCGGGACCCCCTACCCGAGATCCGCCGGTTTTGACACCGACAGCTCCCCTTGTGTTGAATCAATAAATTTGGGTTGAATACTCTACCCTCGAAAGTTGTTGCGATCCCCTACACTTGTGGGTTATCAACAAGTCACCTTATATCACTCAAGATCGCCAAGGACTCGGGACACCGAGACCCACCTATCTATCCTTATCCTAGGATATAAAAGTTCATGTCACTCATTTTTTGTATATTTCACACGAAATAGGTGATCTCGTTGTCTTCGTAATTTTATTGGTTCCATCACAATCCAAGGCATCCAAGTAGTAATCTCTAGGAGTAATGGTGTCCTAGACTACTGGGTGCTAACCACGCCGGGCCCTCCATAATGGACCAGACCGAGGACCCTTGGATCATCAACAAGTGGGCCCCTCCATAATGCTTGCACTTAGTACTTCCATCGATGTTGTAAGTGAGATGGTCTGCATGGGGGAGAGCACATGCCTGAAGACTACTATCAAGTTTACCTGTGTCATGGTGCAGGTGTTTGGAGCAGACTATATGAGAGAACCAAATGTGAAGGACACAGAAAAGTTATTGGCTATTGGAGAGGCCAGAGGGTTTCCAGGAATGCTGTGGTCAGCTGTTGCATGCATTGGCAATGGAAGAACTGCACCAAAGGTTTGTAGGGAATGTATCAATGTCACACCAAAGAGGCCACCAAAATACTAGAAGCAGTGACATCATATGACTTATGGATTTGGCATGCTTTCTTTGGAGTGTCGGGTTCTCACACTGACATCAACATGCTTCAACGATCTCCCATGTTCAAGAGGCTTTGTAATGGGGAATCGCCGTCGTGCAACTACACTGTCAACGGCCATGACTACAACATGGGAGACTATCTTGCTGATGGCATCTATCCTTAGTGGGCGGCGTTTGTGAAGACCATATTCAGTAACAGAATAGCCGAAGGAAATGCAATAGTGGGAGGAGATCCTATTGTGTTTTTTGGGCAGTACCAACATCATGTTTGAAACTTGTGAGGCAATGGAACGTTCTACGTATGTAGATCCCCACTTGTGGCAACAAAGTTGTGGAAAAAGGAGTCGAAACATACGAATCCAATTGTAAGCAACATACAAAGAGAAGTGCTCTCTCTCTATCGATATCAAAATATAAGATAGTGTAAAAGAAAACCTACCATTTTCCTGTTTCAACCCCAAAAATAACACAGTCATGCAGCAAAGACCCTAACATTTTGCTGCGAACACCCTAAAGTTTTTATTTTCTTGCAAAGAAGGCCAAAAATTTGACAAGTCGTGGGAGTTTTCGCTAGAAATTTTGAAAATATGTTATTCCCTTCGATCCAAATTAATGGTCGCTGCTTTAGTACAACTCTGTATAGTACAAGTTGACATGTATGTTTGCAAAAAAATCATAAGTTAAAAAATCAATTGACATTGAAAGTACAGATTCTGAACAAAGAGTTCACACTATAAGGAAGAGGAATAATATGCATTTCAGTCAGCATAAATGAATTTACCAAAAAAAAGGAGTAAACGAAAGAAAGCAGAATCATCATATGACAGTCAATATTTGAATCCACATATCAGAAATAAAAGGAATAGGCTTCAGGAAATGTGTGAAACTGATGAAGCAGAGGTGCAAAGGAAGTTTAACAAAAGATCTGATTTTGCTAGCTCGGAAGGTGATCAGTTGAATACTAAGAATAAGAATATTAAGAAAAGACATCACCATAGATCTATAGAAGCATCTAACAGCGAGGATATTAATCAGAGAAAGCTCAGATGATAGCAGTTTTACCTCTGACAATGAAAGTTTGGAGCAGAGGAGGCTCACAAAATTATGTAACAGGAAGAAGTGGTATGCTGTCAAAGAAAACAAACTACACACGAGTTGGCATTTACAAGTCAGACCTGAAAGCAATTACTAGATCTGCATCCTGCTATGATTTTCCTATTTCCCTGTTGCCATGGACTGCCTTTTGCTTACTCCACTAGCTACAGAATTAGTTATACATTAGTAGGAGAGTTCCTTCACACCATTGCAAAGTAGCTTGGCTCTAGGAAATTTGCATAGCATCTTTACTTTAATCCCCGTGGAGTACTTCGACATCGGTTGTTTGTGTGTGAAGATTGCCTCTATATTAAGTTATTAACAATTGATCGGAATAAAAGCAAGAATTTGGAGCCAGATTCAATCAAAGCATGCCAGCCTGCCTCCGCAAAGGGACGAACTCCATCATCATCCTCACCTCTTGGGCACTTTGGAAACATCGCAATGCAGGTCTCTTCGACAACGCTGCACCCTCCTACAACAAGCTTATTGAGGATATACAAGAGGAGGCGAAACTCTGGGCAAGAGCCGGCGCCAAAGGGCTCGATAGGATCATTCTTGTAACATAAGATGTAAACTTAGAGGCTGAGCATCCTCCCTCCCCCGCTGCTCAATTAGCGCTTAGGCTCGCCATCTCATGTGTATGATGCCTAAGACGCTCACCCTTGTACTCTCTCCCAACCTATCAATGGAATGATACGTAACTTGCGTATTCGGGAAAAAACATGTATGTGATGGACAGGCTGCACAAGATGGAGAGAGGGAGCTTGTTTTTGTGTACTGGACGAGGAGAGGAGGGCGGAGGCAGCACCACTCCCTCCCGTTGAGGCTGTCGTCGTTCCTCCTCGGTGAGCCCAAGCGCCAACGACGATCTAATCGGTGTCGCAAACATGCCGATTAGGGCCAACGTCCGCGCCTACGTCCATCCTCGCGATCAACCTCTCTCAGGACGCAGTGGGCGCTGTGGCCACGCCCAAGTCCTAAGTCACACATGTACCCTACACATGGAAGAATGAATGTTTCTAGTATATATAGCGATGGATTAGAAGAATGAGGAGGCCCCGCTGCCATGGATTGATGAGGTGGCGCAAACCACACCTTTTTTGGTTGGCAACCAATGGATGGAACAAGAGGAATGGAGTAATGGAGGAAGAGAAGGAGGAGGAGAGATATATTAGAGCATGGTTAATAGTATAGCCAACTGTTGGCTATAAGCCATTGCCATGTCATTTATAGCCCATCTTATAGCCAATATGTACAATAGTTGATTAGAAGAGTATATTATTATATGGCCCACCTTTCACTTTTACAAAGTGCCTAGGAGCACATGCTAGAGCTGGCTCTTCACCAAGAGCCTGCTTACCTTCTCTATCCTCTTTTCTTTCCTCCAACTAAGCAAGAATATACTAGTTTATTTTTTATAGCCAGCTGACTCAGCTCTATTGTACTTGCTCTTAATAATATGTCAACAGTTGGCTATAAGAAGTTGCCATGTCATCTAGAGTCAACCTAATAGTCGGCTTGTACAACAGTAAAATTTAAATATGTAGTACTTTATTAATAGTTAGCCCGTTATACATTCTCACAAAGTGACTTGGGTCTCGTGCTATAGCCGGCTCTTATTCTACAGCCCGCCTCCCTTCTCTCTCCTCTTTTCTCTCCTCCAGCTAAGCAAAAATATAATACTTTTTAGTCCTTGTAGCCTGCTTATGTCACCCTATTGTACTTACTCTTAGTTTAGTGGTAGCAACCCGTCTGGCTCCAAGGAGGGACACGTAACATAGCTGGTTCCAATGAGGGATACATAAGGTAGCGGTTGATACGAGGCCATTTATTACTATACATAATGTGAATGGATCACATTACTTAGATCTCTGTGTTAATCCCTAATCGTCTCCCTTGTCTCTGCTAGCAAACTTGTTACCTCTCCATCCGTCCTAAATTAGTTGGCTTAGATTTGAAAGCTAATTTAGGACAGAGGTAATATGAGTCAACTAATTCAAGACTAACATTGTAGTAGATTTTATATAAGCGTAGATTAGAGGGGAGAACAAAGGTAAAATAAAATGGATCGATTTTTTGTGCTCCCTACGTATCAAAATAAAAGACATTTTGTAGTTTAAAATGAACTACATAAACATCTTATATTTTGGTAGACTATAAGACATTTTTTCAGTTCAATGTAAACTACCTGAGGTATTTGTTGAGGGGATCAATGGAAAACTTTGACATAACATCCCGTATGTGTGAAATAAAATTGTTCCATCAAGATGTCTCTTGTCTTGTCCGCGATCTTCATCGCTGCAAGTAGCCCAAATCATGGAGATCGAGCACCGGTGAGGCTATGAGCAAGGAGACCATGAAGTGTTATACCGAGCGCTAGTGATAGTAAGGTTCACTAGGGTAACACGGATCATATCCTTGGGGCTAAATGAGGTGTAGTCATTAAACACCCAAAGCTCTTGTCTAATTTTATTATCTTAGTTATCGAGGCAACCCCGCGTGATGGATAGGGCCTGCAGTAGGACAATTGATTCTTGATGCAGGACTCGCGCCGGTCAAGATGTTATTTTGACACATTCCCCACTTTGATCTGTAACAAGCACATCTCAATGGGTGACTTCCAAGGCGCAATTAATATCCTATTTGATTTCAACGCAAATATAAGGTTGTAAGAATAATACCTCATACTCGTACCTCTATTTATTGTAAGTGTTTGAATCACTATTTGCTTGCTGGTCCGGTCAAAATCTGGATTTGACACTTTGACAAAAGTTTGCTAGAGACCATCTCTTTGAGGAAATGTTCCTCTCGTGGGTTCAATAAACCAAGGTCACCTCTGGGAAAATAAATGCGGGATACTCTTTTATGTTCCAATACCAGATCAATAAAAGGAGGTATCAAGCCCTTTTCCTGGCGCTGTTGCCTGGGAGGAGTTTAGTATTCCTAGCCTTTGTGTTTAGAGTTTTTGTTAAAGTTAATTTCTAGTTTTTTTACTTTTCTATTTTTAATTTAAGTTTTGTTCTTGTTGCAAATCTTGTCAGTTGAAAAACAAAAAGATTACTATGGCTCGTAATCTTGGGAGTTTTGCTACTCACAGCAACAACTTCATGTGTGAACCCATAGCACAACCTGAGGTAGCAGCCGCTGAGTATGAGATTAAACTGAACTTAGTTTCCCTGGTACAATAGGAGCAACTTTGAGGCTTTGCTTCTCAGGATGCCGGTATGCACTTACACGATTTCACTGATTGTGCAAGATGACACGCATAAAGGATTATGATCCCGACGCTCTGAAATGGTGTCTATTTCCTTTCTCTTTGAGAGGAAAAGCTAAAGAATGGCTTCTTGGACTACCTAAGGGCAGTATTACTTCTTGGGCAGATTGTTGCATTAAATTTTTATCTAAGTTTTATCTACCTACAAAGATTTTGCAATTACATTCTTAGATTACAGGTTTCAAGCAAGAGGGACTTGATCCACTAGCGCTTGCGTGGGATAGAATGAAGGAAGCTAAAGGAAACTGTCCCAATCATGGAATGGAGGAATGGTTAATCCTTCATATGTTTTATAATGGCTTAAATCATATGTCAAAAACTATGCTTGATAGAGCCACAGGAGGAACAATAATGGGAAAGCCTATATAAGATGTCAAGAGACTACTAGATGATATGCAAGAGAACCATGCCCAATGGCATGTTGAAAGAACCACCACCAAAAGGGTGAATGCCATGGAATAAAATAACACGGAGTTGGCAGCCAAGCTTGAGGAACTTATCTCCGTGATAAAAGGCAAAGAAGAAGTAAATGTAAATGCCATCACTAATGAAGAAACTAGTGATGTGAATTTTATTGCTCGTAATCGCTACAATCCTAATTGGAAAAATAATGACTATCCTCCTAGACTTCCTTATCCTAGTAATGGAGGAGCATCCAGCAATTTTAATGGAACTAATGGTAGCAATAGAAATACTCTTGAAGATACTCTTAAAAGCTTTATTGCTAGTCAGACTAAGCATAATAAAAACTTCAAGAATATCTTGAAGAATCATGATAACTTACTTGGTCATTTGACAAGTAAGGTTGTTGGATTAAAAAATTATGTGCAGGTACTTGAAGGAAGATCCAAAAACATGGAAGCACAAGTGGCTAAAATAGCGGAGAGCCAAATACTAATTTTGGCTAAGTTTACAGGTAAACCAGAGCCTAACCCGGTTGAATAAGTTAAAATGGTGAGAAGCAACAAAGAGAAAACTGAAGTCCTGGACACAATTCATGTATCGGAGTACAATTGTACTATTGCATATTCTGTAAAGATGATATCCATGAACTATCCATTACCGAAGGTAACTAATAACGAAGCATATAATGTCTTTGTTGAACAAGTTGCAGCCAATGTACATGAACTTGATGATGAAAGGAAAAAACTCTACAATAAGTTACCAGCTACGCAAGAGGAAGCTTTTGAACCTACTATAGAGATTGAGATATGATTGAATACATTCGGTGCCTTATGTGATCCAGGGGCAAGTGTTTCCACTATCCCCAAATCATGATATGCATAGTGTACATAGTAATTTGATGATATACTTAATTAGTGTACTAATTTGATGACATGCTTAATTAGTGCAGTAATTTGATGATATGCATACTGTAGTGATGCAAAGATATGCTTAGTGTTGAATATGATGATATATGTGGATTGAAGTGTATGCTTTGATTGATAATTGTGCATCACATGCTCATTTATGATATATATTGTTCTCAGAAATTACCTAAGAAGCTATTGATGACCCACAAGTACAGGGGATCAATCATAGTCCTTTAGATAAGTAAGAGTGTCAAACCCAACGAGGAGCAGAAGGAAATGACAAGCGGTTTTCAGCAAGGTAATTTCTGCAATCACTGAAATTGTCGGTAACAGGTAGTTTGATAGCAACATAATTTGTAACAAATAACAAGTAGCAATAGTAACAATAGGTGCATAAACGTAGAACAATCCTTTTGTGGCAAAGAACAGGCCGGAACAGTCTCTTATAATAGGTAAAACGTTCTTGAGGGCACACGGGAATTTCATCTAGTCACTTTCATCATGTTGGTTTGATTCGCGTTTGCCACTTTGATAATATGGTATGTGGGTGGACTGGTGCTTTGGTTTTGTGCTTACTTAAACAAGCCCCCCACTTATGATTAACCCTTTGCAAGCATCCGCAACTACGAAAGAAGAATTAGGATAAAATCTAACCATGGCACTAAACATAGGGATCCAAATCAGCCCCTTACAAAATAGCACATAAACCAGGGTTTAAGCTTCTGCCACTTGATACGTCTCCGTCGTATATACTGTTCCTAACGCTTTTCCTCTTATTTTGGACTCTAATTTGCATGATTTGAATGAAACTAACCCGGACTGACGCTGTTTTCCGCAGAACTACCATGGCGTTGTTTTTTGTGCAGAAATAAAAGTTCTCGAAATGGAACAAAACTTTACGAGGACTTTTTATACAATAAAAAAGAATTTTTGGAGCCAAGAACTACCGGAGGGGGGAACCTGGGTCGGCACAACCCACTAGGGTGCGCCCCCCTGCAGGCACGCCCAGGTGGGTTGTCCCCACCTAGTGGCCCCGCAGAACCTGAAACCGACGCTATAAAATCCTATTTTCCAGAAAAAATCAGGGAGAAAGAATTATCGCGTTCCATGAGACAGAGCCGCCGCCGTCTCCTGTTCTACATTGGGAGGCCAGATCTAGAGTCTGTTTGGGACTCCGGAGAGGGGGATCTTCGATCTTCGTCATCACCAACCCTTCTCCATCGCCAATTCCATGATGCCCCCCACCGGGAGTGAGTAATTCCTTCATCGGCTCGTTGGTCGGTGAGGAGTTGGATGAGATTCATCATGTAATCTAGTTAGTTTTGTTAGGGCTTGATCCCTAGTATCGACTATGTTCTGAGATTGATGTTGCTATGACTTTGCCATGCTTAATGCTTGTCACTTTGGGCCCAGGTGCCATGATTTCATATCTGAACCATTTATGTTATCACCATTATATCTATGTTCTAGATCCGATCTTGCAAGTTATAGTCACCTACTATGTGTTATGATCCGGCAACCCCGGAGTGACAATAGTCGGGACCACTCCCGGTGAAGACTATAGTTTGAGGAGTTCATGTATTCACCGTGTCTTAATGCTTTGTTCCGCTTCTCTATTAAAAGGATGTCTTAATATCCCTTAGTTTCCAATAGGACCCCGCTACCACGGGAGGGTAGGACAAAAGATGCCATGCGAGTTCTTTCCATAAGCATGTATGACTATTTACGCAATACATGCCTACATTATATTTATGAACTGGAGCTAGCGTCGTATCGCCCTAGGTTATAATTGTCACATGATGAACATCATCCAACAAATCATCGATCTAATGCCTACGATTTTCCTACATATTGTTCTTGCTAAGTTACTACTGCTATCATTACTATTGCACTTGCTACAAAACTACTGTTATCACTGTTACCGTTACTATTGCTGCTGCTACTATTATCAAAACTATCATACTACTTTGCTACTAATCACTTTGTTGTGGATAATTAATCTTCAGGTGTGGTTGAATTGACAACTCAGATGCTAATACATACAAATATTCTTTGGCTCCCCTTGTGTCAAATCTATAAATTTGGGTTCAATACTCTACCCTCGAAAACTGTTGCGGTCCCCTATACTTGTGGGTTATCAAGACCTTTTTCTGGCGCCTTTGTGGGGAACATAGCTATATTTGTTGAGTCACTTGGGATTATTATCAATTTATCACTATGAAGAATCTGAAGGATGCTAAGACCAAGATTTTTTCCTCTAAGACGAGGGGAGGTAAGGAACTGCCATCTAGCACTGCTTTAGATTCACCTTCTGTTATAAGTAAAGTTGCAACACCACCACACGCTATCAATCTTGATATGTCGCAAGTTATTAACTATCCTACTTCTGCTATGAACGATGCTTATGATGATGTTAGTACCTTGCTTGATGATAATGTGCCACTAGGTGAATTTCTTGATGAAAAAATTGCTAAAGTAAGACAACATAATATTGTCGAAACTGATGATGAGCTTGAAACTGAAAATCTTGAAACACCTACTAGAACTATCCCTCCTAGATATGAATTGCCAAAGGTACCGGAAGGTTATGTTATGGGTGAGGAGGAAACTAGAGATATTCTTGCTTGTAAGGATAGAGATTATCTAGAGAAATTATTATGCAAATATAAAGAGAAATCTTTGAATGCTAGAATGAAATGTGATCCTAAGTTTGCTACTTCACCTATCTTTATTGATGATAGGGATTATGAATTCTCTGTCGACCCAGAGTTAATTACTATGGTTGAATCTGATACTTTTCATTGTTATGAAACTGAAACTGTTGTGGCACATCTTACTAAGTTGAATGACATAGCCACCCTTTTTGCTCATGATGAGAAAATTCGCTATTACTACATTATCAAATTATTTATGTTCTCATTAAAGGATGATGCTAAAGCTTGTTACGATACTCTTGCTCCTGGTTGTGTGCATAGTCCCCAGGATATGATTTATTACTTCTCTAAAAAATATTTTCCTACTCATAAGAAACAATTTGCCTTACAGGAAATATTTAAGTTTGTGCAAATTGAAGAAGAGAGCCTCCCACAAGCTTGGGGGAGGCTTCTACAATTGCTTAATGCTTTGCCTGATTATCCTCTTAAGAAAAATGAAATACTTGATATCTTCTATAATGGACTAACTGACGCTTCTAGGGATTTCCTAGATAGTTGTGCTGGTTGTGTTTTTGGGGAACGAACTATTGGGCAAGCTGAAGAATTATTGAATAACATATTGAGAAATTATGATGATTAGACTCCTCCTGAACCACATCTTAAACCCACTCCGAAGAAGAGGGGTATTTTATATCTCAGTCCTGAAGATATGCAAGAGGCAAAGAAATCTATGAAGGAAAAGGTATTAAAGCTGAGGATGTTAAAAATTTACCTCCTATTGAAGAAATACTTGGGCCTGATACACCACCAATGCCTAAGGTGGTAGAGGTAAATTCTCTAATGAAATTCAATGATAATGATAATCCTCACAATATGCACCCTAACCAATGCCTTTATGAGTTTGAAAATTACATTAGAAAACAAGATCACTTCAATGCAAATGTTATGAAACAATTGAAATACAGTTCTGATATGATTGCTCGTTTGAGTGACTTGTTATTTAGATTCTCCAATGATGTTAGAGGTGTAGGAAAACTTGCCTCTATGGTTCAAACTCAACTAGAACAGGTTGCTAAATCACAAACAGAATTGCTTGATGAAATGAATAACAACATGCATGACTTTGTTGTTAGAGTAGCAACCAGAGGAGGTAAAATGACTCAGGAACCACCTTATCCTGAGGGACACCCAAAAAGAATTGAACAAGACTCTCGAAGAGTTAACACTGATGCACGTAGTCCTTCTAAAAAGAAGAAGAAAAAGAGAAATGATAGGACTTTGCATGCTTTTAGTGAACCTGAAGTGAAAAAACCTCCTGATAATGATAATGATGTTTCTATTTCTGATGCTGAAACTTAATCTGGTAATGAACATTCACCTACTGATAATGAAAAAGATAAGGATGAGTTTCATGAAGACACTCAAACAAATAATAAAGAGCCAGATAATGATGTTGAAATAGAACCATCAATTGATCTTGATAACCCACATTCTAAAAATAAAAGATATGATAAAAGAGACTTTGTTGCTAGAAAACATGGTTCTCTTTAGGAGCCGGTGTTAGTTTTATGCCTTTCTCTTTATATAAAAGACTTGATTTGAATAAACTCACACCTACTAAAATATCTTTGCAAATGGCTGACAAATCAACTGCCATACCTATCGGTATCTATGAGGATGTGCTCGTTGTTGTTGCTAATGTTACTATTTTGATTGACTTTGTTATACTTGAGATGCCCAAGGACGACAACATGTCAATTATCCTTGGTAGACCCTTCTTGAATACTGCAGGGGTTGTTATTGATTGCAATAAAAGCAAGGTCACTTTTCATATCAATGGTAATGAGCATACGGCGCACTTTTCAAAGAAACAATTCCAAGTGAATGGTATTAATTTTATTGAAAAATCTCCGACAATCACTATTGGAAGTTTTCAACTACCTCTACCTACTGTTAAAAATAAATATGAAATGCTTATTGTTGGGGACATTCATATCCCCGTTGAGGTAACTTAGTGATTTACGAAAGTTCTTTGGTTTCATGCTAATCGAAAGTGGTTGTTAATAAGACTTGATCAACCTTATTAATGGATCATTTTTTGGAGGTATGAAGTTGATGAACTTAGTGAGCACTACCTTATGTCCCTACCTTTTATTTTTTGTTCTTATTAGTTAAATAAAATAAAATGCCATGTCTTGTCTGTTTTCTGAATTTCCCATGCAATAAAAAAACGACCCAAAAATAAAAGTTCTCAGAATGCTCTGAAAATTTAATACGATTGTTTTCTGAATATTTAAGAATTTTTGGTGCAAATAATATCAGGGAGAGGTGCACCAGGTGGGCACAACCCACCTAGGCACGCCATGACCCCCAGGCGTGCCCTGGTGGGTTGTGGTCCTCACGTGGGCACCCTCACTTATCTCTCCATCCCACATCACCACCTACCTCCAGAAAAAAATCACCATTGCTCTCTCTCTCTCGTGTTCTTGCTCTCAAACCCGCATATTTCGATCTCTTTGCTCAAAGCTCCGTTTCCAAAACTGTTTCTGGGGATTGTTGCTTGGTATGTGACTCCTCCATTTGTCCAATTAGTTTTCGCTTTATTGGTTTATGTTTTGAATAATTAGCTATTCTTGGTGCTGCTGTAGATGAGCTTGCATGTTGAATTCTTAGAGTTTTAAGTAGTTTGAATGCTTGCTATGGCCTCTATGCATCCCTATGAGTAGTTGCTATTAATATTGTCAAGTTTTGTTGACAAATTTTTGCCAGCCGAATTTTTTTAGAAAATCGTACGCGAATATGATGAACCTCTTTGGAAGGAGTTCTTCGAGGAGGAGATCCTCGGAGGCATCTTCTAGTGACAACTCTATTCGTCGGTCTTATGTTAAACCAAGTGAAAGTTCCATACGAGATGTCGCCACCAAAACATGTCTATGGCCATGCGATGATTATATGGTGAGTGTGGGCATTAAGGAGGAATTTGAGCAATATGTTCACAGTGCCGATCTCAGTTCCTACATTTCAGATAAGTTCAATCAACACCGCACTCTCACTGAATCATTTGTCAAAGGATTTAAGTTCCATCCCCGTGAGTCTAGGGTGTCATTTAAACTATATGAAAATCCATTTACCATATCTTTAGAGAGATTTGCTCACCACTGCAAAATCCCATTCTGGGGTTCGCTTGGCGAACCACCAAGATCTGAGTTCCAAACATTTTTGACTAGTCTTTGCTATGGGAGACTAGGGGAGTGACGCAATGCAGAATAAAGAGCGTTCATTTTCCCACAATTCAGTACTTCACATTATTTAATGGAAAATGTATTGTAGGAAAACAAGATTGTAGTACACTGTGTGCTCCAGACTTGATCCTCATACGCACTGCTCTCACTGGTGACAGAAGTTATAATCTTGGAGCGATTGTTGCATGCAGGTTGCAACACAATGCTAATAGTGGCTATTACTATGGTGGAATTTATGCCACATGCTTAGCAAGAGAGCTGGGTGTTTCACCTTTACCCTATGACCCTATTGTAACCACGCAGTATTTAGACTTTGATGCTATCAAACGTCATAAGATCCTTAGATGTGATCCCCATAATTTCACATATAAATTATTTTTTAATCAAGACTCGTTTACACACATATTTGCCTACGCCTGCTCTCTTTGATTTTGTAGTAGGGGAAGATATTTTGTTCTTGAGAGCGAGGCCCGAGTTCATAACGCAACGGTTCTAGCTGCACGACAAGCTGAGGCATCTGCACCGAGAGCCTCCGTGAGCTATCACTCCGACCATTATGCAGACGACTACTGATTAGTACCAAGTTAGGCCAAAATCCAAGCTTCGGGGAGTACGTATTTTCCACCGACATTACATTCATGTTCACACATTTCATTCCAGTTGTTGGTGTCCACACTCTTTCATTGTATCATCCATGTTAATTTATTTTCTCGCTTTTTTCTTGTGTGTTTGAAAAACTTTGAGAAAATCCAAAAATATATTTCCTGCTTCTTTTCAGTTTTTCTTCCTAGTTTAAATTGTTGAATCACTAAAAAGAAAACCCAAAAATATTTCCTTGTTCTTCTTTTACTTGTTGGGAGCTTTCCCGTGTAAATAGTTTTTCTTGTTTTTGTTTTTTCCTTTTATTTGTTTTCCTCCAAGAAAACCAAAAACTCAAAAAATATTTTAGTGTGTTTCCCTGAATTTGTTTTCTTTTTATCGAGTCATATCGAGGAGAAGACCACGATGAAAATGTTGAGTGGCTCTCATTTGCATAATTGTTGATCTAACAAAGAGTCCATTGTACCTTGTCTTCTCCTGTTTAATTAAATGTTTGCAGATTCCAGCTTAGTCCACAACACTCTTGCACTATTATTATTTTCATATCGTTCGGTCATGCAAGTGAATGGCAATAATGACAATATTCGATGAACTGGCCGTGGCAGAGAGAAACGGGTATGAACTCGACTTGTTCTGTTTTTGTAAATATGTTTAACCTAGTATCCATGATTCAGCCTATTATGATCAAACATGTTTGCAATGACAATTAGAGATTATAGTTTCTCATGCCATGCATAAGTAGCTAGGAGTGGATAATGATTTATCTTGGATGTCAACATTGCGTTGAAATGATTATGATGTAGTATGATGATATAGTATCCTCCTCTGAATGCTCGAGTGGCTTGACTCGGCACATGTTCATGCATGTAGTTGAATCAAAACCAACATAGCATCTATGATATTTATGTTCATGGTGTTCATATCCTACTCATGCTAGTATCCAATTTTACTTATGCATAATGCATGTTCATGACCGTTGTTGCTCTCTAGCTGGCCGCTTCTCAACCTATTTTCTACATTCGCCTGTACTAAGTGGGAATTATGCTTGTACGTTCAAAACCTGAAACCAAAGTTATTCTAGAAGAGTCCACCATACCTACCTATATGCGGTATTACCCTGCCTTCCTAAGTAAATTTGCATGTGCCACCTCTAAAAACTTCAAATAAATATCCTTTTTGTGTGTCTGGATTGTTCATAGAACGATAGGAGGTAGTCGGTATCTTCCATGCTAAGCGGGTTATTCTCAGGTTGAGTGTTTATTCACTCACCATTGCACGAGAAAGGGGCGGTAATAGGGATGCCCAGTCCCAAACTGCAAAATGAATTGAGCTTACAAATAATCAAACAAAAACTCCTACGGAGTAATAACATTTACTTTATCACTTAGGAACCACCACTAACGTGTTTACCATGGAAGATATTGATAACTGATGGTTGCGAAGTAAACAAGATGGGTGCATTTCTGAAAATATCATTTACCTCTATTTTAAAAACTTGAGCTCTCGCACCTCTGCAAATCACTGCTTCCCACTGCGAAGGGACTATCTATTTACTTTTATGGTGTGTCATCACCTTCTAAAATAAGCGCCAGAACCTGAGAGCACTGTTGTCATGCTTATGCATTGTGTGTAGCTAATGTTGGGTGCATCATGACTGGATCTTCTCTACCATGAATTACAATGTTTAGTCATTGCTTGAACTTTGGAGGTGCTCTGCATTTATGTTTTGCAGTCTCATAAAGGGCTAGCGATATACCACTATTGTCATATTATATCATAGTTGTTTTGATAATGTGTAGCTATTTGAGATATCTTATTATTGCTCGCTAGTTGATTATGTCAATGATATGAGTTAATATAATTTTTAGGAGTTATTGTCAGCATGGTTAGTTACAATATTGGCTGAAAACCTGGGTGCTGTTTAAGCTTATTTATGCAAACAAAAGCAAAAGAGTTCGTAAAAGTTTTTATTTTTCACTTTCAGTTTATCAACTGAATTACTTGAAGACAAGCAAAGGTTTAAGCTTGGGGGAGTTGATACGTCTCCGTCGTATCTATTTTTCCTAACGTTTTCCATCTTGTTTTGGACTCTAATTTGCATGATTTGAATGAAACTAATCCGGACTGGTGATGTTTTTAGCAGAACTACCATGGTGTTGTTTTTTTAGAAATAAAAGTTCTCTGAATGGAACAAAACTTTGCGGGGATTTTTTATACAATAAAAGAGAATTTCTGGAGCCAAGAACCACCAGAGGGGGCGCACCTGGGTGGGCACAACCCACCAGGGTGCACCCCCCAGGCGTGCCCTGGTGGGTTGTCCCCACCTGGTGGCCCCGCTGACCTTGAAACTGACGCTATAAAGTCCTATTTTTCAGAAAAAATCAGGGATAAGAATTATCGGGTTCCACAAGACGGAGTGAGTAATTCATCGGGAGTCCAGATCAGGGATAAGAATTATCGGGTCCTATTGTTCATCGGGAGTCCAGATCTAGAGTACGTTTGGGACTCCGGAGAGGGGGGTCTTCGATCTTCGTCATCACCAACCCTTCTCCATCGCCAATTCTATGATGCTCCCCACCGGGAGTGAGTAATTCCTTTGTAGGCTCGCTGGTCGGTGAGGAGTTGGATGAGATTCATCATGTAATCTAGTTAGTTTTGTTAGGGCTTGATCCCTAGTATCCACTATGTTCTGAGATTGATGTTGCTATGACTTTGCCATGCTTAATGCTTGTCACTTTGGGCCCGGGTGCCATGATTTCAGATTTGAACCGTTTATGTTATCACCATTATATCTATGCTCTAGATCCGATCTTGCAAGTTATAGTCACCTACTACGTGTTATGATCTGGCAACCCCGGAGTGACAATAGTTGGGACCACTCCCGGTGATGATCGTAGTTTGAGGAGTTCATGTATTCATCGTGTGTTAATGCTTTGCTCGGTTCTCTATTAAAAGGAGGACTTAATATCCCTTAGTTTCCAATAGGACCCCGCTGCCACGGGAGGGTAGGACAAAAGATGTTATGCAAGTTCTTTCCATAAGCACGTATGACTATTTACGGAATACATGCTACATTATATTTATGAACTGGAGCTAGTGCCGTATCGCCCTAGGTTATAACTATCACATGATGAATATCTCCAACAAATCATCGATCCAATGCCTAGAATTTTCCTACATATTGTTCTTGCTAAGTTACTACTGCTATCGTTACTGTTGCACTTGCTACAAAACTACTACTATCACTGTTACTATTGCTGCTCCTACTATTATCAAAACTATCTTACTACTTTGCTACTGATCACTTTGTTGTAGATAATTAATCTTCAGGTGTGGTTGAATTGACAACTCAACTGCTAATACTTACAAATATTCATTGGCTCCCCTTGTGTCGAATCTATAAATTTGGGTTGAATACTCTACCCTCGAAAACTGATGCGATCCCCTATACTTGTGGGTTATCATCACTCTAGCAACACATCATCTAATAACTACTCCACAATGCATTCCCTTAGGCCCAAATATGGCGAAGTGTCATGTAGTCGACGTTCATATAACACCACTAAAGAGAATCACAACATACATACCATCAAAATATCGAACGAATATCAAACTCACATGACTACTTGCAACATGACTTCTCCTGTGTCCACAAGAAAAAGTAACTATTCACAAATAATATTCATTCTGAAGATAGGAGGAGTAATAAATATCATAATGGATCTGAACATATGATCTTCCACCAAATAAATCGGTTGTCATCAACTACAAGATGTAATCAACACTACTAGTCACCCACAGGTACCAATCTGAGGTTTTGATACAAAGATTGAAGACAAGAGATAAACTAGGGTTTGAGATGAGATGGTGTTGTTGAAGATGTTGATAAGATTGGCATCCCAAAGATGAGAGGGTTTTTGGTGATGACGATGGCTTTGATTTTCCCCTACCGGAGGGAAGTTCCCCCGGCAGAATCGCTCCGCCGGAGGGCAAAAGTGCTCCTGCCCAAGTACCGCCTCGAGACGATGACGCTCCATCCCAAAAGTCCTCTCCTTATTTTTCTAGGTCAAAAGACCTTATGTACCAGAAGATGGGCACCAGAGGTGGGCCAGGGATCCCACACTACAAGGAAAATGCTTATACGTAGAAGTTTACCAGTAGCGTCTGTTTGGGGCCCCATGCTACTGGTACGTACCAGTAGCGCGTGGTACAAAACGCGCTACTGCTACTGCGTAGCAGCAGCGTTGGTTAGCATGGGGCCGCGTTGCTGTTACATGGGCCGTAGGGCCAAAATGCTAGCCCACTTAGCTGTAGCATGGGCTATGCGCCGGCGCTACAGCTAGTGGACTTAGAAGTAGCGCCGGCTCGTACGCCGTGCTACTACTACACCAAGTGAAAACCCCAGGCCCCCCCCCCCGCAAGTATGGCATAAGTTGGAGCAAGTACGAGCGGATGACTGAACCTTACGCCTTTGTTGTGAGTGAGAGATGAACGATTTTTGGTAAGCACTTGTTGACTTACCAAGAAATTTTATATGACCAAAACGAAAAGAGGGAGGGAGAACCTACATAGGGTTGGATGAAAGATGAACGGGTTCCAAACAAGTCTTCTTTTTTCTTAAGTAGGGAGATATCTTGTCTTTGCATAAGAAGAGAGATAGAGAGATCTTAGAGAGAGAGAAGAGAGAGAGATATTATGTTTTTGTTTCTATACCTCAATTGAAAAATATGTTATTCCCTTCTATCCAAACTAATGGTCGCTACCCATCTTGGAATTGTGTTCTTCGGCTTCGTCGTCTCGATGGTGCGCGCTCCAGCGCCGTCTTGGAGTCTAGGAGATTTATCTAGGATGCAGTGGGCCAGTGTTTATCCTCTCTTCAGAGTACGACGATGATGGCCTTAGTAGGTCTGGTTCAGTGTATGTCAAGTGGATGGCGACGAGCAATTCCAATGCTCTTCTGCGACTTGGTTGGATGAAGAAAATGGATCTGGAGTCCAACGGGCGTGGGGACGCTCCCTGGCCGACGAGCCACATCGGAGAAGGTTCTGTCGTTCCCGGGAGACGAGTTCATCGGCTCACAAACCGGCTTTGTCCGAGATGGTGCTTCTTCGGACCAGGGTATGAAGGTTCGTTGTCTCTCTTATCTCCGGAGGCACTACCGCGGTGGTGGAGATAGGCGGTAGTTGCCAATCTACACAAGCACCTCCAAGGCTGTGATTGTAATTTATCTCATTGCGGGGTGTTTTGTGCAAATGTACCAGGACATCTGTCCTGGCTCTGTCTAGTATGGGACTGCGTATGTTGTAACTTTGACAATTATTGAAACACGTGGTTTCCATTTCAAAGAACAAAATTTAATGATCGTTTCTTTAGTACAACTTTGTATAGTACAAGTCGACATGTACATATGCATGTAAAAATCGGTAAGTTTATGGGGTATCATGGATGAAATTCTCTTAAACGAGGTAATTAGTGTCAAAGATGACAAACTTAGGGGTAAAAAATTGAAATTCACTCTAAAAATAGGATTTACTTAGTAAACACTTTTTCGGTAATCACTTACTGGATTATGTAAGAAAACATAATTTTATTTGGCAAGTCAATAAGATACTGGGCAATTGGTAAAAGGGCAGCCCGGTGCACATAGCCTCCCGTTTGCGCAGGACCTCATGGTCACAAGGCAACAGCTTTACCGCTGCGCCAAGACTAGGCAATTGAAAATTGGTGGCAAAAATAGAGAAGAGGGGGGTAATATCAAAACAAAAGGTGGGGGGAGGAGAACATACATAAGTTGGAGCAACTATGACATAACTTGGATCAACACGATCGGGATGTTCGGGGGGAAACCCTAGATCTGGGTCTACCAGATTGGACGAGGACGGCGCCTTCGGTGTCGTTCTCCCTCCGCGGGCATCGTTTTGGAGCAGGAGCTGGCTGGAGGGGACAAGAGGAGGAGCGGTGTTACATCTACCGCAAGGCAGGCGACGAATCCCGGCGTCATGGCATTGTGGAGTTTCGGTGACGGGCGCGTGTGGATGGATACGTGCAGGATGGTGGTGTTGTCTGGCGCCGTGGTGGTGTCGATGATAGGCCTAGCAAGGTTGGTGCGTCAGTACTTGTTCTGGAGATGGATTGGTGGAAGGTGGCGGCGGGGACGACTGAGAGTGCGTCGGACCGGTGTGTGACCTAGTCGCGGTATATGGCTGTTCTGGGGCATCCGGATTTAGATGTTAGGTTGTGCGATGTCTGTTTGGTATTAGGCTCGGACATTCGGCACCCCTTCAGCAAGGGGATAGGAGTAGCGACATGTGTCGCCAAGATGGTGGCTTCAGACTTATTGATGTATTACTTTGTAAGGTTGTTGTGAATAATTAATAAAATGGTTGCACTATTTCTGATATGTCCTTCACCATCACGAACGTCTATGCCCCGTCTGACCACTCCCTTACGGCGGCCGTTGTTGACGACATGTCTGCTCTGGCTACTTCCATTTCTAGGCCGTGGTTAGTTGTGGGCGACTTTAACCTCATTTGTGCACCGCATGAGAAAAACAATGATTGGTTCGACGTTAGCCGGGCTGCGGCCTTCAACTCCATGATCAATTCCCTTGCGTGGCTAGAGCTCCCCGTCTCTGACAGGCTCTTCACCTGGTCTAGCAAACGCGACCCTCCCAAGCTTGCTCGCCTCGACCGCGCTTTCTTTGACATGGCCTGGGACGCCCTTTTCCCGGAAGCCTCACTCTCATCTTGACCCAGGGTCATGTTCGACCTCTTCTCCCTGGTCATTGCAATCTCCACTCGCCTCCCTACCACCGGGTGGTTCTTCTTTGAGACTATTGGTTGCTCGATCCTCGGTTTCTCCCCTCCGTCTTGCCTTCCTGGACCAGCACCCCTTGCCCCCCTTTGCCGCGGGCCGTCTCGCTCGCAAGAAAAAATCCCTCAGGTTTGCCGCCAAGGTTTGGAAACAACAACACAAATTTTCCCTACTTTCGATAATGACTGTAAGTTTGTGGTTGACCTTTTGGATTTCTTGGAAGAAAACCGGCGCTATCTCAGGAGGAGGGGCGGCTCATGGGGGGATGCCCTCGCCGCGTCCGTCGCACGGTAGGCCGCGTACTGGAAGTAGCGGGGCAAGTGTCGCGCTTTCACCGAGGGGGACGAGAACACTAGCTACTTCCACGCCCATGCTTCTCATCGCTGCCGCGGGAACTCTGTCCGCGTCCTCAACGTCAATGGCACCGAGCTCGTTGCTCACGCGGCGAAAGCTGGCGCCTTGGAGTGGTTTTACATCAACCTCTTGGGGCACCGGGTCCCTACCTCCTGGGGGTTCGACCTGGCGGCCCTCTACTAAAACGCCCCTCTGGTGGCGCCATTCACCAGGGATGAGATTCGGGCGGCTGTCCGGGCTCTGGACCGCTCGAGTGCCCCTGGCCCCGATGGGCTGGGTCCGGCCTTCTGCCATGTTGCCTGGCCCGCGGTGGCCGACGGTCTTCAGCGCCTATTCGATGATTTCCACTCCGGCCGGGCGCACCTGGACGGGATTAACTGAGCCCTCATTGCCTTGCTGCCCAAGAAAGACGGGGTCCTCGGCCCAGGAGATTTCCGTCCCGTTTCTCTCCAGAACGGTGACGCGAAGATCCTGTGCCGCGGGCTCACGTCTCGACCGCATCGGCAGATTGGAGGGCTCATCGATGAAGACTAGTCCGGCTTCCTATCCAGGCGGAGCATCTCCGAGAATTTCGTCTACGCGACTGAACTCGTCCAATGCTGCCACAAGCGCGGCATGGCCGCCATTGTTCTCAAGCTCGACTTCGCCAAAGCCTTCGACTCCATCGCCTGGCCCAGCCTGCGCCTGGTGATGGAGGCAAGAGGGTTCCCCCCCTGCTTGGTGCGACTGGATGGACCTCATCTTCTACTCCTCGACGGCGGCGGTCCTCCTCAACGCCGTCCCAGGCAGGTGGTTCCCTGTTCGGTGTGGGCTGTGACAGGGTGACCCCCTCTCCCCATACCTGTTCCTCCTGATGGCCGATGTCCTCCAACGCATGATCCGAGCGGACGGCAAGTTGCGCCACCCTTTGGTGGACGACGCGCCTGCCGTAGTGCTTCAGTACGCGGATGATACTCTCATCATCATGCGGGCGACGCCCTCCGGCGCGGCTTGGCTGCGGGGCATCCTTGACCTCTTTGCCACGGTGACCGGCCTCAGGATCAACTTCGCCAAGAGTACGCGTGTGCCCTTGCATGTGGAGACCACGGTGCTGGAGCAGATTGTCGCCGCCCTCCAGTGCGATGTTGGCGCCTTCCACTACAAAAAAAAGACACATCCGTGACATTTTGGGCCGAACAATTTTTTTTTCTATCATACATATGACACTTCTATGATGATAATTGTGACAAAACCCGGTATCATCATAGATGTGGTGGGCTCCTATTTCTATGACAAAAAATCATGACAGAAAATGGGCTTTTCGTCTTGGGCGGGCCGGAGACGGAGCTACATGACATTCTTTGGGCCGTCCAGGATGGAAAAACCCGTGGTAGAAGCGAGGGCGACGAAAATTTTGGGGAGTTCCCGGTTATGGTGGGACGTCGGGAGCCGAGCGATGCACGTTTCTCTCGTACACGTACGCGCGTGTGTGCGAGGCGTTGGCTCTAACTGAACCCGAGCGAGGCATACGTTGGGCTCTAACTGAACCCAAGCGATTGCACTCCAGGCTACGCGTTACTGAACCCGAGCGATCGATCGATGGCTGTTAACTGAACCCGATCAAGCGATTCCTTCGCTACTGCTTCTAACTGAAGCCGATGGATTGGATGAACAGTGATCGGTTCAGGGGGGTTTGGATGAACAGTGAGCGGTAGCGTTGCAACTAGATGAACAAGACCCCGTGGTGTGGAGGGCTGGATGAACAGTAGACGGTGGAGGGGTGCCCGTGGAGGGGTGGTTGAACAGGACCCTGTGGTGTGGAGGGCTGGATGAACAATAGACGGTGGAGGGGTGCCCGTGGAGGGGTGGTTGAACAGTAGCCGGTGGAGTAGCGCATGGTGGAGGCTGGATGAACATGAGCCCGTGGAGGCTGGAGGAGGTCGACGGTAGCCCGTGGAGGCTAGAGGAGGTCAACGGTGGAGATGAACAGTATCCCGTGGAGTCCCGTTTTGCGTTACGCCACACCCCTCCCGATGAACAGGACCCCCGTTTCGACCGTAGCGCTCCAAGCCTCCAACACAAGTCTGTTTCGCCCGTTTTGCGGTATGCCACACCCCTCCCGATCAACAGGACCCCCGTTTCGACCGTAGGAGGTCTGTTTCCTCCATTTTGCGGTACGCCACACCCCTCCCGATCAGTAGGACCTCGTTCCGAATGTAGGAGGTCTGTTTCCTCTGTTCTGCGGTACCCCAGGCCTTGTTTCCATTGCTTGTTTCGTCCAAGCCCTCCCGATGAACACGACCACGTATTCCGGTCCGACCCAGCCGGTTGGCTTCCACGCGTTCCCTTGCCTCCCGATGAACACGACGCATTCTGTTGCCTCCCCATGAACACGACGCATTCCGTTGCCTCCCCATGAACACGACAACGACGATGTTTCTCCATTCCGACTCAGCCATGTACACGAGCCCTGGCCGTATGTATGCACGAGTAGGCGTTCGAGACCCCACCCGTATGTACGTACGTGGCCGTATTTTTTTCTTGCACCCTGGCCGTTGTACGTACGTGTACATGCTACATGCGCGCCTCTACTACGACATGTGCACGCCTCTACTACGACACGTGCACGCCTCTACTACGACACGTGCGCACCTCTACATCGACCAGTATGTATGTACACGTTCGCGACCAGAATGACAACGCTACGTACGCTTCGACCAGGAGGGTCCCGACTGTCAGGCACTTCCTTGCCTGCAAAGATGTAGCTGGTGGGTCCCAGCAGTCAGGGGGGCGAATCGTTTTTTTTTTGCCCGGACGCACTTCCTTGCGTGCGAAGATGTAGCTGGTGGGTCACAGCAGTCAGGCGGGCGAATCATTTTTTTTTTGCCTGGACGCACTTCCTTGCATGCGAAGATGTAGCTGGTGGGTCCCAGCAGTCAGGGGGAAACGTTTTTTTCGCGAAATACGGTGGCCCGTCCGGTGGGTCCCCACTGTCAGGTGGAGGAATCATTATTTTGCGCGTAATAAGGAGGCACTTCCTTGTTGCGGCCGTGGACCCAGCTGTCATCCTCTCCACGTACAGTCCACGTTCGATGAAAGTCGTTCCTTGACCACGTTGACCACGCTGCGCCGAGAGAACCACGGCGGTGGAAGACGGCGAGGCCTAGGAAGGGGACGACTCAGAGCCGGGGAAGCCGCAGCAGTGGATGCCCACGCGAAGAGGAGTACGAGGGTTCACTGGTTCGGCTGCGGTGTGAGGCTGTTGTCGCCGCAGAATAACAGGGGGTGTGGGTGAGTAGAGAGATGGCCTGGCCAGCGGTGGGAGTAGTAGGAGGCGGTGAGGCCTTCGTGGCATCACAGCCGTCCACGGGAGGCAGGAGCACACGACACGACCGGCGCTGGTTTGGGCGGCTGGAGCAAGAAGACCAGAGGTTGAAGAAGCACTACGGCCGTTGGATGAACATCGTACGGTAGCAGGAGCTAGAATAGTTCATATTGACTAAGTTGACAAAGCCCTACGTCCTCGTCAACTTGGTAGGCCCACAAGTCAGCCTCCCACTATGCTAGGTTCCAGCTGGCAAGGGGAGTATTCATTTTTTTGTTCGTAATAAGGAGGCACTTCCTTGCGTGCGAAGATAGCTGGTGGGTCCGACATGTCAGTGGGGGGCATGTTTTTTTTCGTGAAACACAGAGGCCCATCCGGTGGGTCCCAGATGTCAGGTGGAGGAATCATTATTTTGTGCGTAATAAGGAGGCATTTCCTTGTGTGCGGCCGTGGACCCAGTTGTTAGCCTCTCCACACACAGTCTACTTCCAATGGTGTCGTTCGTTGACCACGTTGACCACGCTGCACCGAGCACATCCAAGGTGGTGGACAACGGCGAGGCCCGGGATAGCAATGAGCCGGAGATGGGAAGACGCGGGAGTAGAGTCGCAGACGGAGAGGTGTACGAGGGTTAACTGGTTCTAGTGCGGCCTGGTTCGGCAGTCGGTGGAGAAGAACAGGAGGTGTGGAGGGGTGGAGGGATGGCCTGGCCAACGGTGGAGTAGCGCTTCATAGCGAAGCGTGCTAAGCAGAGCTGCTAGCAGCAGGAGGCGGGAGGTGGTCCTGGCGGCGCTGGAGGAAGAAGATGAGAGATTGAAGATGGATGCCGGTCGTTGGATGTAAATCCAATGGCTAACATGTCAGAATCATTTCTCGACTAAATTGACAACGACTTGCATTAGCTTCGACCTATTGGCCCACAATTTAGCCTCCAAAAATGTGGCACGTATTCAACCCATTTTTTTCAAAATTTACAGTCCCTTTTTTTGCGCGGTAGAATTTACAGTCAATTTGATCTTTTTTTTGAATTACAGCCATTAGCTGGGCTGGGTGAACAAATAATGTAGCGTTCATGCAGCCTATTTATTTTATTTCCTAAAAATTTACAGGCCATTTGCACTTTCTCGAAATACACGATTTTGCTGGGCTGATTCTAATTATAATGTTGGGTTGGGCCAGCAATGTTATCAAAAAATAAAAAGGGGTTGAGCATTTTGTTATAAATATATTTAAATAATAAGTGATATTATTACATTCGTCCTTAAATCTTACCAAGCTTTTGTACACAATCACTAGGATTTTCGTGCCAAAACAATCCAGGATTTTATTTGTTAAGAAATTATTTTTATAAGTTAATAAGATGTGGGATGTTGTTTTCTTACATATGTAAGTATCTGTTAAATATATGATGACAATAAAAATAATATATAATAACATATAAAATAATTTAAATATATATAATATAGTTAGAAGGGAAACATAAGTTGGACCTGGCGTTCCTATTCTTATATAGAAAAATAGAACAGACCTCTGCGTTTTCTTCAAAAAAATACATAAATTGGGCTGTCAAAAATAAAACCTCGGATGGCAGGTCCATAGGCCGGTCGACACATGACGGCCCTAAGAAAATACAAAAAGGCCTATGGACCTCCCATCCGAGGTCATGGGTTGCGCATGTTAAAAATGAAAGCCTAGACGGGGCAGCCCAAAACCACGTCCAACACTTGCCAACACTTCGTCCCTCATCTTCTCTGTGTTTCGCACACTCAACATTGTGTGGGCATTTTGACTGTGCATCATATGAAGATGTGATGCATGAATGTTGATCAGCATGATGTTAACTGGCTGGTAGTTCCATTTTCGACCATGAATAAAACTCCCAACATGATGTTAACCCTGTTTGAAAAGGCCGTGTTAATATAAATGCTCTGCCTCTGAAAGTTGCAGTTTCTTATCTGAAACTGAACTTGCAGTTTCTTATCTGAAACTGAAACTTGCAGTTTCTTCTCTGAGAATCACATTGTCTGCACTTTTATACTCCTATGAAACTACCTTTTTTTAAGTGCTAAAAATAGATCTCTAGAATTCATAAAATACTTCATATGCTCAATACTGCAAATCTGAAATTCAAAAGACATTCATATCTGAAAGTACTCTCAAAATGCACAACACAAAACACAATTCATAACCTGCAAATACTAACAACCATAAGCTCCTCCTGACAATTCACAACCTGCCCGACTATTGGGCTGGGGGGGGGGGCAGCACCCTCCTATTCCTCGGCGGCAGACAGCCGCCCCGTGAGATGATGTGAACGGCGAGGGAGACGATGGCGGGGAAGCATCATCGGGCCAACTGCTTTTCTCCTCTTGCAGTTGGGTTCGGTCGACAAAGACTCCACCGGCTCGCTTTGGCAGGACACCCTCACAAACGGCACCCTGTAGATGCTCAATCCTTCAATCTCTGGTGGATGCTCCATCTGGGATCGATACTCCCACCACCGCTCCATCACGATCGGATTCGGTGAATCTGTTTGCTCCATGGCCCAGAGGAGAAGCTCTATGTACTCCGACGCGACAGGGAGTATCGCCGCCTTTTCGCTCTGTTGCAGATATTTGGCCATGGATGTCGCCGTCGCCGCTAGTTGGTCCTTGTTGTCAAACCAAGACTGTATCTCCAACATCCTAGCTAGCTTCACAGGGTCGCCGTCTGCAATCCTCACGTATCGGTTGTACTCCTCCATCGATCTACTTCTCCACAGCACCTTCACTCGCCGGCGGTGGTTTTTGAATGGAAGAGGAGAGGAGCAGTGCTAGTTTTGGATTAGAACGGGAGAGGAGCGACGCTGGTTTTGGACTGGAACAGGAGAGGAGGGGTGGTGGTTTTGAAATGGAAGAGGAGAGGAGCGGCGCTGGATTTAGATTGGAACAGGAGAGGAGCGGTGGTGGTTTAAGAGGAGAAGAGCGGAAGAGTGGCGCTGGTGTTGGAAGTATTTTTTTGTTGTTTTGCTTATTTTGGGTCAAAGTTTGACCACGTACTGTATTTGACAAGCAAAATGTGAAAGCATGTCACCAAAAATTGTATCGTTTGGTTCGTATCTGAATGTACTTTCAAATTATATTATTTTTGCAACATATAACATATATTTGATGTGCGAAAATCATGGTCAATTATGACCCAGAATAAAAGGGAGACTAGTTAATGTGGGGTCGCTTTCTTAATTGAAGGGTAAATTGATTTTGATTTTGATCCAGTCACAGCGCGTCGGCCCTCTCGTCCAATCCTAAATCGCTGTCGCACGCTCCTCTCCCTCTTCTCCATTGCAAAACCACCTCCTCTCCTCTCCATCATCTCCATTCCAAAACCACCGTCTCGCCTCTCCCTCTTCTGATCTTCTCCATTGCAAAACCACCTCCTCTCCTCTCCATCATCTCCATTCCAAAACCACCTCCTCTCCTCTCCATCATCTCCATTCCAAAACCATCATCTCACCTCTCCCTCTTATGATCTCCCCATTGCAAAACCACCTCCTCTCCTCTCCATCATCTCCATTCCAAAACCATCGTCTCGCCTCTCCCTCTTCTGATCTTCTCCATTGCAAAACCACCTCCTCTCATCTCCATCATCTCCATTCCAAAACCACCATCTCGCCTCTCCCTCTTCTCTATTGCAAGACTACCGTCTCTCCTCCCATCTTCCAAAGCTAGCACCAGACCACTCAGAAGGACATCTATGGAGAGGATGCAGCAGCGAATCAGGTAGATCACCGGCAGTGACCAGGCAAAGTTAGCCACGTTGAAGGAGATCCTTAGTTGGTTTGACAATGAGTGGGAGATTTCGAGGACGGTGCGGGCCATGTGGCAATGTATGCGAAAGAGCGAGACGGCGGCGATGAGGGCGGCGATGTACATGTACTCCTCGGCGGCAGTCAAGCCGCAGTCCTACGAGTTCATCGAGTATCTCCTCTGGGCGATGGAGCAGACAGATTCGCCTGAGGCGACAGTCAGGCGGAGGTGGTGGGCGTACAGGTCGAAGGTCGAGCACCCAGAGGATAACGAATCGATCGAGTATGGTGTGCCGTTCGTGAGGGTGTAGAGCCAGCCGGAGCCACAGGAGTATTCGTTCTCCCACCGCAAGAGGAGGCCGGATGGCACAATGTCGCTTCCCCGCCGTTCTCCACTGTTCCCTCGACGCTCGCCTCATTTCAACGGTGGCGGTAGGGTTTAAGGTAAGCTTCACACTAACCTAATCTTCCACCTGCTCATGCTTACAATCAGTGTGTCAGCTAATGAAAATCATGCTTACAATCAGTCTCCGAGTACTACGCCGATCACCCTAAAATAGCTCTAGACCTTTGGGTCAAAGTTGTGACACAGTGTACAAATAAAGAAAAATAGGTTGGTGCTTCTTTCAGAAAAGAGTACTCCCTAGAAAACTGCCAATATAAGCTATTAGTATTTGGTTAGAGGATTTGCTGCCGAGAAAGATCCGTCCACAGAGAGCGCTACACATCCCACTGGTGGTGCTGGATGCCAATGCGTGCATGCAACATGGTTGGTGTTGGTAATTTTTACTTGGCACACCTTGCACTCTGCATATATGCCGGTTCCATACGTACATTTGTGCAGTTCCACAAAAATGCAGCTGATAACCCTGTTTGCACAGATAATGAAAAAAGTGTGATTACATTATAGTGGCACTAGTTGATGAAACACACAAAATAAATAGAAGAAAATATTGCGATAGTATCATAGTATGCCATGCTGCGAGGGCGAGATGGGCCCTGCAATGCCTCATACGGTACGCCTCATACTGGACATTGTCCCAAGTCTCCCAGATACACCTTCTGCCAGTGATGAACATCAGTGTACAGCAGTAGTACAAGGAGGCGCCTTGAGACATTCAAATCTCTATTTTTGTACATATCAACTAAAATTAAGCACCCCAGTTTGCAGAAATGCTTAAACATTAACAATGGGACTAGTTGATGAAACATACATTAACAAAGAGAAGCACTTTGTTTATCTACATTGGAAATGAAATGATAGAGATGACAATGGCTCTATTTTAACTGTATTATTACTTCATTTTATCATTGACACTAGGGTCGAGCAGGTGGCAAACAAGGTGTACCGTGCATCGCAAGGATGGAGGCCGGGGGTGCTTAGACTGGGATGCTGAAGCTGGCTCTTTCAGTCACCAACATGGATGATTCAATTCATGGGACCTTTTGGCGCAGTTCACCTAAAATGAAGCAATGTCCCGTGAGCTAGAAGCTTCTTCAAAAAAAATTAAGAAAAGGGCTATAGGCCCGGTTCCATTTCCATCAGAAAACGAAACCCACAGAGCTTCTTCTTCATTAGTTGCAATAAAATTGAGCAACATCAAGGTTGGTTGTGAAGCTCCTGGAATGCTCAACTATAACTTGGATATCATTTGTGCAGTTCAACTAAGATCGAGCGTGAAATGTATATCTCTGTTTGCACAAAAAAGTGGAAAGGAGGGTGCCTAACAAGTGATGAAACATGCATCAAATGAAAAGAAGCATGTTCCTTATCTGAATGGCAATCCTACAAGGACAGTAGCAATTTCTAAAGCAGTGGCATTGCTAGATATTAGTGTGGGCATTAGGATTAACTATGACGACTGTTAAATACGACATTACTTTGGGCACAGGAGAGTAGGCGGACCAGGACAGTTGCATTTCTAACAAAAAGAACCAACTTATCTTAATGGGAAATTTTAGCAGGACATGTAAAGAAGTGCCATTGATTCATATTACTGGAGGCATTACATTGAAAACAACATTGGTTTAACGTGTCCTTACTTTTAACAGTATGACTCCTACATTTTACCAGTGGCATTACATAAGAGTGGCTCGGGGCAACAAACATCAGAACAGGATATCTGGATTGGTCTCATTTTTGTTCAGTATAGCCACCTTATACGGTGTGAGGCTAGCAAATCTAGTGCTGGACTTACTCTGTTGACTTGTCCCCCAGTCCCCACTTTCTTTCCTTTTTCAACCAATAGATCGGGTTTATATTGAGTTTGTACTACGTTTCCCTTTATTTCCCTATTATACCTAGAGACCAGTTGGATAGCCAGTCTCTGCTACTTTTTGCCCCCATTATTTCCTCTTTCGACCAAGTCCTAGATTCAGGTAACAAATCCTCCCCCACCCCCCGCCCCCTTTCTTCCTTGTTTGAACCAAGTAGTACTAGATTCGAGTGCATGAACTAGTTTTACCTCTTAAACATAAAAAACATTAGGTGGTTTTCGAATAGCTTATCAATCCTATCTACGAGGGGGCCTGAGAAATAGTAAAAGATACAAATGCAATGACGCCAGGAGCTCGGGAAGTAGAGCAAGGCCGGTTTCGAAGGAAGTTATACCTGATGGTCGCCGGGATGTCGCTAGGTGGGCGGCGGGAGGCCGGATCTGGCCACACTACGGCAGTGAGGAAGAAGGGGTCGGAGGCCCTCCCTCACTAGCGGTGCTTGGGAGAGAACGGCAAGGCAGGCTGATCGGGACGCGCCCAGCAGTGGGTAAGAGCCGTCGCCTAGGACGACCGCGTGAATGTTGCACCTTCTCACCTTCCCCGACGGAGAGGATCCGGCTGGATCTGTGACCAGCGGTGAGCAGAGAGAGAGAGAGTGTGGCCACCGCTGTCGTGTTTAGATCTGGAGAGGTCGAGACAGTGTGAAGAGAGCAACACTAGCAAGCAAGCGCGGAGGCTCCTGCCTATATAGTGGAGTTGGAGTAGTACTAGTTTTCTTTTGTCTATCGGAGCCGGCTTGACCTTGTCAATGACTGTCGAGAAGTCTTCATGCATGTGGCCCGGAGGCGCAGTTGTCGTCATTTTGATCTGAAGCGCCGGATTATAACGTATAACACGAAAAAATGCCACATGACAAGAAATCATAACCTCACTGCCCAAAGGAGACAACATGAATCCCGACGGACAAACTAGACGAGGAACAAAGCTCAAATTAAAGATAAACTCGTAGAAAAGGGGTCCATCGATAGATGTCCTAATTAACATAGCCGGCTTGACCTAGATGGCAGCCGAGTAGTCACTGTTCGTGCATGTGCCCCCAATGACTAGCCCAACTCAGTTGTCGCTGTTTAACCCTCGCAGTGATCCGAAGCACATGACACCTAATTTTGCGAGATGACAAGAAACCTGTTTTTAGATTTCTCACCACAACTACAGCCATGTACAACACAGCGTGCACGATATTTAGACGATAGCCAATCCAGGCGTGTCTGCTGGAGTCTGGTCACATGCATGGACGAACTGATCTTCCGTGTATTGCAGGGATCGTCCAGGCAACAACGTAGTACAACACTTCTCTAGTACTATCGCTCGTCTCCCTCTTCTATTAAGTCATCCGACTTGCGGGGCCGGGGAGTGCGCCTATGGTCGGTTCTCAATTGCCATCCCACATGTGTGTGCAAACGCAATATGACGCACGTTCCATTCAGAGAGCAGCATGCCAGACCGACCGACCGTCTGGTGTGCGACGCGAACGCGACGGGCGTGCTGTATACTCCGTACCTGTGTACCGCCGTTTTCTAGAGGCTTTGCTCCATGGCGCGGGTGCAATCCATGGATACAAAATTAGTATACTATACACTATTTAAAATTCGAGGGCGGTGCTTTTCCTACGTGGTAGGCGGCAGGGCAGTTCCGCCTAGTCGGTTCGACAGAGATGCAAGAAGACGAGGGAGTAGGCTGTTGCAAACGTAGGGCTGTGTGATTTGATAGCGAGTTACTGTTGGACAGGTGGGGCCCTGTGATTTGACTTGCCATTATCATTTTAACTGCGGTGCTACGACCGGCGTGAGTCTCCTGATTCCTGACCACCTCCATACAGGTGCCGCTCCCAATGCTCCACCATGTAGTAGAGGTTGGCTCTTGCATGAGAGCCCACTTCTCCACTTTTTCCTTGCCTCTCTTTCCTCCACATATGCAAAAATGCCATGTAAAGTGCACTATTGTACTTACTTTTACTTGCTCCTACAGGTGCTAAGCTTGCCACATAGGCATAAAGTCTGATGTGGCAAGTTAATCAAGAAGAGAGAGACTAGTTTGGTGACCCAAGGAAGAAATGGTGCTAAGCGTGTGTACCTAGGTGAAAAGACAATTTTGACTCTATAGCTAATTAAATGAAGCAAACTTAGCAACACCATTTCATTGGAAGAGGTCACTCCTTGGCAAATGAAATAAATACTAGTACTCCATGTGTCCCATAATATAAGAACATTTTTGGCACTACACTAGTGTCAAAAACGTTCTTATATTATGGGACGGAGGGAGTATGAAGAAAGAGATAGAGAGAAGTAAAAAATACACTTATAGCCAACCTTTTTGTAGTATGAGTGACTAAGTGATGACTATGTATGACATGCCAACATCAGATAGCCTAACGCACCGTGTTAAATCTCCAAGGGCACGACCGCGCGAGCAACGCGACGGTAGTGGTAGGCGCGACCATGATACGGGCTGCTGGCAGCCCTTGGATCTGAGATCAAACGGTCACATGCTAAGTTGCTAAAAATTTGCAGAATAACCCTCCAGGATAGGATATTCACCCATAGGTGTAGAATCACGCCATGCAACCATTCGATCTCAGATCCAAGGGCTCTCGGAAGCCCGTATCATGGGAGAATGGAAAGCCACTACCCTGCCATTCGCACGCTGGCAGTTCGCTCCTACTCGTCCCCGCACGTCCTTTAATACTATGGCGGTTCGCTCCTAGTCGTCCCGTCCATTCGCATTATGGCAGTTCCACTAATCCTAACCCTCCTCCCAAATCCATGGCGTCCCAAATCTCCACGATCGGCGGTGAGTACAAGGTTAGAACCATCACCGGCAATGAGTTCGACGTCATCTACACCCGTTCTTCCGCGACGGTGAAAGGATGCCTTTCTCGCTTCAGACGCATGTTCGAAGACTCAGATGATGAGTGCGTCGCTGGGCTAGATGTTGAGTACACCACAGTCTAGGATGAGAGAAGGATCTAAAGGATGAAGAGAGGAAGAAGCCCACCGTGATCCAGGTTTGCGTGCATGACTTATGCTTGGTCTACCACATATGCCATGCCGACGTTGAGTGCCAGGATTTTAAGGACTTCCTCAAGAGCAACCTAGTCAAATTCATTACTGTAGACTTTGGTAACGACAAAGAAGTCCTGCGCGTTGTAGGAAACACCTTCGACCTCCAGAAGAATCGGCTGGTGTCCTCTCGTCAGCCTTCAATGCTGACCCCGGCAGGAGCCATGGTTCATCCTTCGTATGGTAAACTGGAGCAACCTCCATACACGTTTCATCGTCATGCATGGCAGCGGAATGTACTAGATATAGACCACATCCACTACGCTGGAATGGATGGCTACCTTTGCTTCAATATCTACAAAGGTTGGATGAAGAGCAACAGCCAAGTGTGCGGTTCAAGCAAAGAAGTATCGGCCAAGAGGAAGAGGGACAAGGACGAAGTCGAGGACGTGGACGAGGACTCCGAGTAAGGTGGCAGTGTCGTTGCTCATGGTGGTTCTAATGCAGTGTCTACCAGAATAGTTGCAAAGTTTAATTTTAGGTGTGCTTAATTTAATTTGAGGGGTGTGTTGCGCTGAGCCCCCAGCAGAACTATGTTATGTTTCTTCTTGTTAACTCTTCAGTATGTACATACTAGTATTTCTTACATTTCATCTTTTAGTTGGTATAGTACTACCACTCGTTTCTTCACATTATATACGTACAATATATATGGCCAACATCATATAGCCAGCAGTTTAGTTGTCAAAGAATTTCAGGGTGCTTAGTTTTGTTAAAGAATTCCAGGGTGCTTAGTTTTATTTGAGGGGTGGGTTGTGCTGGACACCATTATTGTGACTAGCCTTTTTAATAGTACTATATGCATAATTTGGTGACGAGCGCTCTCTATATGTACCACATTTTTTTTAATTTCAAGTTTTGCTCCATGGCGCAATCCATCGATACTATGATGTACAAAAGTATACATTTTTTAAAAGGCTAGAGGGCGGGGCAGTCTAGCTTGGTCGGTTTCACGAGAGGCGAGGCCCTTTGTGATTTGACAGCTCATTACTGTTGGAAGGCGGGGCCTTGTGATTTGATTGCTCATATAAATGCACCGACAACCTGATCGAGGAGGAGCAAAGAACCATGCGGTATACTCAAGTTTTCCACTAGAGTAGTACTGCGACGGAGGAGCACGAAACACGGCAGCCCAGTGCCATATGGCGATAAAAATGATCTAATTTGCTAGTCATCTCATTGTTAGCATTGTTCTATTCATTCCCTCAAAAAAACCATTGTTCTATTCATGCCTCGCAGGGAACGTGACACGTGCGGCGAAACACCCGAAGCAAAAGATGAAACATAGGAGCAAAATAAGAAGGAAGATTATCACCCCAAATGATCTAATTCACCACGGAGTCGTAACTGCTTCTTTATCGCCTCCATGACCTCCATCTCCTTGCGCATCTGCTCCGCCAACTTCTTCATTCTGCCCATGACGCGGGATTTCTCGACGCGAGCCTTCATCATCTATTCCACGGCCGCATTACGTACCTTGACAGCAGCCAGGTACTCGATGCGGAGCTTTGCCAACTCCTCCTTCTGTTCCATGACGAGGGTCTGCAGCATCTTCATCGAGGAACTACTATTCTCATGCAGCTTCTTCCAGCCGGCGTTCTTCTCCTTCAACAGGTCGATCTCGTGGCAGAGCTTCGCCTTGTCCTCCTGAAGTCGCAGGATTTCAGCGGTCGCCTTCTTCTCCGAGACAATGCTCTTCTTTAGCAGCATCACCAAGCCGGCGGTCAACTCCCCCTGCTGACTGAGCTCGGCGGGCATGTCGTCGACGCTCTCCTTCAGCAACTCCATCAAGCCTTGGATGAACTCCTTCTGCTTATTAAGGTGCTTATTGAGCTGATCGGGCATGCCGTCGAGGGATAACGACTCCAGCTCCACCGGCTCGGCATGTTCGCCTCCGCGGCTAGGGCGCTCCTGGGAGCCATCCCCTGCCCGTGAGAGATCTTTCGAGGTCTCTGCGTGGCGGCGAGCCCTCTCTTTTTTTTTCCACAACCTTGGTTGCCGCTCCCTTGTTACGAGTAGTTCTCGACCTAGAGCTCTGCTCACCGGCCATGGCAACAACGGATGAAGAAGAAGCACTTATGAGGAGGAAAGGTAGACTAATTTTTGGTTAGGTAGTTCCCTTTTTTATAACCTAAGTACTAGCACTAGTACTAATACCTGCATAGTGGGAACACGTTCAGGTTTGGTACGTACTAGTAGGTGTGAGCAGGCTTTCGAATGTGATGGGAACAAGGTAAAGATTAATTGATGGTTTTGGTTTTGAGGCCCGAAACGGCTCCTGATGAGTTTAGCGGAACATAAATTTCAAGTACTAAACTGCTCAAATGCGTAAATATTATGTTACTATGAAAAATTGGCACAAAATACGAAGGAGACCAATAGAAGTACTACTAGCAACCCACAATTTAACTACTCGCATGCGCGTAGTGGAGTAATAATGTCTTTCTTCTGCCCTCACGTCCACTCAATTTGCATGCGTTGTATTAATTGACCATCAATGAAGTGAACGACATTACACACGTCAAATTATCACATGGGGTGGATCTTGGTACAAAATTTCATCCGCCCCGTGTACCCGCGTGTGCGTGAGAGGGAATGAGTGCGTGCGTGGCGTGTGTGCACATCTTCACTTCGTGCATGTACCGCCAGTATGGCTCAGGGAAGACGAGTACATTCTTCTGAAACCAGCAGCACGTCACTGTGATCAATCCATGCAAGGAGGTCGCGACAACGCCTCCACATGTGCCACGTGGCTTCATGAACTGTAAGTGAGACACTGTGTAGCGTGCCATTGGTATTCTAATTTACGTGTTTTGCACATACTCGAAGTACTAGTAAGGTACACGTGCATTGCACGCATCAGATTTTGCAACCAAATTATGAATAAATACCACACTATAGCATGTAAGCTCTGAGTCATATATGCCTGATGTAGCCCGTTTAATTCTTATAGTTCATCTCATTCAAAATCAATTAGTTTTTACAAAAAAGCTAAGAACGCGGGAATAGGAAAAACATGGGATTATAGTGGAATGTCGTCTACAGGATTGTACGAGTGTTTGATTGTGCATAGAAAAAACGCAAAATTCTTTCAAAGAGGTTTGAGTGGATGGGATGTTTCCTATGAAATCTAGTGCAAATGAATCATATGGAAAAATTCCTATGGTTTACAATCCTACGAATCAAACAACGAAGATAGGAAAAAATCCTAATGATTAGAATCCTCCAAAATTCCTTTGAGAATCCTTTGAATCAAAGAAGCCCTTAATCTATTTTATGATTCATGGAATTTTGCATTGTAAAGCATAAAGTAAAAACAAATAATGGAAATTCAACTAGAAAAAAGTTTGGGCAGTTATGATACGGAAGATTCTTGAACAAAAGAGAACCACTGTTGTTTTGAGGTTTGTGCATTATGCTTAAGTTCAACCATGGAGTCTGCTAGATTGTACATGTGGCAAAATCCGGTGGGGGGCTAGAAGATGGTGTGAGGGGCCGAGTGGAGGGAGACTATGAAGGAATGCACAAGTGCGAGATCAATATTTAGAGAGAGGGGGCGAACACGTGCGCTGTTGCACGCAGTGGCGGAGCCATGAAAAATAAATGAGCTAGGGGGCCAAGCATTGCTAATCCTTTATGAGGAGGGTCAATTCATGAACTTAAACCATTTTTAGCAGCAATTGTCTAATGATCACATTCATATTAGCCTTGATATATAGTGATCTTAGGGGGGGGGCCTTACTGCCCCCTGTCTTCGCCATTGTGCACGCGTCTGAGAGATGAAGCGGAAGGCATGTATGATGAGAGGGGGATGTTGGATATATAATTAATGTGGGTGTATTAGGTATATATGTTAATCCTATATGGAGAGGTATAGATTGATCGATGTGGACGTGGGAAAGAGGGTGAGACCTCACTGGATATATCGATTGATCGGTTTGTGTGGAAAACTATGAAAGACCTAGCTATATACACACATACATAGAGGAACATCGATCGTTGCGCATGCACGCGTGAGAGATAAAGAATGCCCGATATGATGGAGAGGGGGATGTGTGTGGGTGTGTGCCTTCGTGGGAGACCGACCTGAAGAAAAAGATTGCATGCGTGCGATGGATAATGCCGACTGGTAGTGTGTGTGCATGCATGCACGAGAGAAAGTTAGTGGTACAATTATAAAGAGAAGACTACTGTGTGGGTGTAAAAGAATAGGTGAGGTCATAATCAATGTAAAGTTGAATTCAAATATTTGAATAAGAGATCCTGATGTATGAATATAACAGAGATCTGCACGGTGTGGTTTGGAAATGAGCACGTTCTAATGTATACACATTGAACAAGGTCAGACTGATTTGAATTTGAGATACCGATGGCAGACATCATTTGGCCAGGTCGCATCCGTGCATGGACACACCATTTCTATTTGGAGATGATGGGTGGCTTTCGCATCACATATCTATATCTATACCCCTATATATATAATATTTTATATTTTTTATATTATGTGCGGGTAACTTTAACTTTGAAAGATGGTCATTGGATGAGGCGAATCTGATGGTCCAAAGATGGCAAATTTGAGCACTACTAGCCGTTGGATATCATCTAGATTCCACCAGATTTTGCCACATGTATAATCTAGAAGACTCCATGGTTGAACTTAAGCATAATGCACAAACATCAAAACACAAGCACTTCTTATTTGTTCTAGAATCTTACGTATCAGAATTGCCCAAATGTTTTTCTACATGGTTTGCCATTATTTGTTTTTACTTTATGTCTTACAACGCACAATTCCATGAATCTTAAAATAGGTTAGCTTTCTTATAAAAACTAGATGATTTTGAATGAAACGAACTATAAGAATTAACATCTACATCATGCATATATGACTCAAAGCTTGCATGCTATAATGTGGTATTTATTCATAATTTGGTTGCCAAATCTCATGCGTGCAATGCACGTGTACCTTACTCTAGTCTAAATGGTGTTTGTGTGTGTGTTGTGCATGTTGAGGTGCAAATTGTCTTCTTTTTTTGGGTACATGTTAAGCTTGTTCTTCCGAAATTTCAAGCCACGCCTTGTTATGCTGAAAATTCAAGCTAGTGTCTCTGTTTATCATGCTGCGGAACTCCTGCCTCTTCAACCCGCGCCTTGTTAGCCCAAAATATTTAAGATATATCTTTGTCTCGTTGTGCTATGACAACTCCCTCCATCTCAACCCGCACCTTGCTATTCCGAAATTACAACGTGCTCGAAAACTCCCACCTCCTGTCAAATCCCGACACACGAAATGCCCATGGTACCCCTGAACCGAAAGAACTGCCTCAAATCGGTGGGGGTACTTTTGTGACTTACCCCACATTTCGGACAAGCACGTCTCTAAGCCATGGTTCCCCACTCCCATCCCATCCGCCCACCCATTCGTACACCGAGGCCGCGAAAACCCACGATGAAACCCCACACACTGCTCCGTCCGCCACCCAGCCGGAGCCTCTTCCCCGACGACGTTGTCCACAGCAACACCTCGATGTCCCTCATCCACCATACCAGATGAGGATCCGTCGTCAATCTCATCATCCCGCCGGTTCAGCCACCCCGTCCTCCACCTCCAAGGAGCTGCCCCGATGTTCCCCTCGTCTTTCGCGCCACCTCCATTCCCACACCACCGTCTTCACCTGCACCACTGGAAGAGCATCATCATCATTGTTTCCTCGGATGATGTTGCGGCCTAATCGGCGCCACCAAAGAGGTTGTACACTAATCGCCGCATTTTCTTCTTGATTCGATCTCCCGGTGCTGCCGGCGCTCGGTCCCGAGCCAACACGGCGCGGCTCCATCCACAGCGGCGTCGCCGACCACTTCCTCGACGGCGTCGCTCCCTCGGCGACGACGTCCACATCAGTAGGAGTTGCTGCTGTTTTAGCTCTCGCTCACGCTGCTGCTCTGCTCTTGCTCTCGGTCCCCTGCCTGGTCTGCTCTTGCTATTGCTCTTGCTCGCGTTGCTTCTCACGCTCTTGCTCTTGCTTGTGATGCTGCTTCGATTTAGCTACACTTCAGTCGACTGAATCAACTTTTGGGTCAGTCAATTTTCAAGGGGGGGGCTCGTCGGGGTGAAGGAAGAACCAGCCGCAGCAGGGAGGGGGGCTCGCCAGAGAGGTACCCCACTATCTATCTTAGGGTTCAGGATGGGGGCGGTGGTCGCTGGCAGTGGCGAGGCATTGGCGGAGCGGTGGCATCGGGATCGCCGGAGAAAAAGCTCGGCACGGGGGGCCTAGAGGGATGGCCGGGGCGGCGATAGACCGGCGGTGGGGAGTGTTTTCGGGGCGGGCGGGGCGGCGCACCGCTGGCCACGGGCGGCGGGGGGCTGTTGTTTGGCCGGTGGTGGCTGGCGGCTCAGGGGGGTGGAGGTTCAAGATGAACCGCGGGCCCTTGATTTTGTATCCAACGGCTGCAAAACCGACTGACCACAGATGAAAAAGTTAGTCGACCGACGTGTAGCCTCACCTTGCTAGTGCGTTCAGTTTCGACAGCAAAATTCAGTTTCGACAGCAAAATTCAGTTTCGACAGTTAAGTTCAGTTTCGACAGTTAAGTTCAGTTTTGATAGTTAAGTTCAGTTTCGACAGTTAAGTTCAGAGATGAGCGGCTGATGTATTTTACATGTAGCACTTTGTGGTTATGTATTTTACGTCATGTATTGGAGATTCTATTAGAATTCCACTCAGGTTAACTTTGTTCGTTGTCCCTCTTGTCCTACTTCACCCTCGGCCTCGTACAACTCATCGGAGCTGCTCCAACGACGAAACCCTCCATCACATCGGAGCAGTACCTCGGGCTCCATCTCCAGATGCCTAAGATCTTCTTCCCCTCCTCCGACAGCCAAGTCAGTCGGAGCATCCTCACCGGCCAATCCAATCACGCTGAGATCGACATGGCTTCACCAAAGAGGTTGTACACTTGTTGCATCTCTTTTTTACTCTACATGTGGTGAGGGGAAATACAATTATTTTATCCTACTATATGACAAGCAGTGAGGTACCAGGCAACTTAGCTATCCGTGATGGACTCTCTTGAATGCCATCATTATTTATCTCTGCATGTTTGAGCTGTGCATTTGTCGATGGGCCTAGGAGTTGAGCTAGTATGGCAGTGGCTTGGGTCCAAAGTAATAGAAGTAGCACAAAAACATTTTTTTAGTGTAGGATTTTCCTTGCTCAAGCCTACCTACTAGAATCGCCAGTGCTTGAAAGGAAAAGTGAATGAAAAACATAGGAATTGGAAAGTTTCCTATGGTACTACTTTTCATGAATTTGGTGCAACGGAATGGAGCAAAGGAAAACTGTAGGATTTGTTCCTTTAGTGTCTCCTTGAAAGAAAAACCGTAGGAATTCTAATTTCCAATTCTCCTCCTTTTCATATTCCTATTCATCAAGCACAAGATTAAGAGATAGTAGCATAATAGCATTATAACCGAACATTTTCTTGTGGTTTGACTTAATCTCACCATGCTTTTTTGCATCCTGTGATCTTCCAATTGTTGTGAATCAAACACCCAGATTGGTAGAAATCCTGTGTTTTTAAATTCTCTGTTTTGCACGTGCATTCCTATCCTATTCTTGTCTATTTCCTATCCCTGCATTGTTAGAGTCCTCAAATTCAAACAAGCCCTTACTCAAATACTTCTATTACAGATATGTGTCAAAGAAAACCTTGTGTGGTTTGTCCTGCTCCTGCAACGCTGTGTTCCACCCCAGCTCAGCTGCTCCAACGATGGAAGGGTTCACCACAGCAGGGATCCACTCTCCAGACTGTCTTTCGCCGCCTCAGATCTTCTTCCCCGCCGCCGGCAGCCATGACAACTGCATTACCATCATCAATTGCGCAGATGACCTTGAGGACTACACGGGTCCGCAAGAGAGGTCGCACTCTTCCGTGTCTGCTTACAATATGCGTCGCTTAATATGATGACATGCTACATTATCGTCATGTTCACCTATTAGACTCCGAGTTAGGTCCAAACTAATGCTGAAACTTGAGTTTTTAAATGGTTGTGGGGTACATATTGGGGCAGCAATCAGTACTATATGTCTACTATCTGGTTAATCTCCGGTGTCTACTATGAGTTTCATGTTGGGTGCAAACAAACATTAAAGGAACCATTATCTGTATTTTTTAACTAAAGCTATTATCTGCCTGCTATCATTGGTTTTGGGTCTATCCACAGTTTGCTACCATCACTCTGGATTTGTGCATGCACTCCTTACATAATCTCACTATGTTTTATTACTATGCATGCCAGTTATTGTACACAATGGAACTGATCATGTATAGCAAAAGAGACGAGCCTTGCATGGCAATAAAATTTCATGCAGACGTCGTTCCATGGTGGGCACAAAGGTAGCCCCCCCCCCACCCATTTCGGATCGTAATCAAGAGGAAGATAACTGTTCTGAGGGGGATTCAGAAGGAGAAGACCACTCCTATTTACCCCATGAGGTCTTCGCTCTAACTTGGCATGCTGATGTTGGTAATATCATGCATATGGTGCCTTGCATTGCTTAATGTATACATTAAAGATGTCATCTACTTAGTTTAGACATGCTTTGTTTCAATGCCATCTGTTTAGTTTCTTTATCGTATATGTGAATCATGCAATGCCATATTGTCTAGCCAGGCATCATATATGTGAATTTTGCAATGCCACCCTGGTGAGCCAGTCATCTTATATGTGAATTATATCATGCCATCATTTTTTTATTACGTGTTAAATTTGTCAACAATTTTAGTACATTCAATTACTCTTCGTGTGCATCAGCCATTCGGCACGGTCATGGAAAAATCTGGAGTGGAAACAAGGTCTTCAGAGCAGACAATGCTATCTGACGAAGCGCATGTCTTGCTGGTTACTGATAGCTCCTCAGAGGAGGATTCAGAGACAGATGGCGAGTCATACCCCCCCCCCCCCGAGGTGCATTCCCTAACTTGGCAGGGTTGTGTTGCTCATATCGTGCGTATGGTATCTTGCATTGCTATGTCATTTTCTTAGTTTAGACTTGCTTTGTGTGGATGCCACCTGTTTAGTGTCTAATTACCATATATGTGAATTATGCAATGCCATCTTGTTGCAAGACATTATATATGTGAATTATGCAATGTTATCTTGTTGCAAGGCATTATGTATGTGAATTATGCAATGCCATGCTGTTTAGGAAAGCGTCATATATGTGAATTATATCATGCCGTCCTTTTTTTGTATTTCTCATTGCTTTTGTAGACAATGTTTGTATATTCAACTAATCTTCCTGTGCATCAGCCATTTGAATTGGTGGTGGAGAAATCTGGAGTGAAAACAAGGTCTTGAGAGCAGACAATGCTACCTGCTGAAGCAGATATCTTGCTGGTTACAGATAGCTCTTTAGAGGAGGATTCAGAGGCAGATGACCAGTCCTATTATCCTCCTGAGGTGTATGCTCAAACTTGGCAGGGTTATCTTACTCATATAATGCATATGTTGTATTGCAATGCTTAGTTTTTACATCATATACACAATATTGAATGCCATCTCCTTAGTTGACACATCATATATGCGATTGCCCTCTGCTCACTTCCTTAGTATATAAATCATATATTTGAATTATGTCATGCCATGATGTTTACATAGACAGCATGTATCTGAATTATGGCATGCCAACCCATTTTCTAAAGACATAATATAGTTATATCATCACATCCTGTTACATAGTCATCATATTTTAAATTATGTCATTCTATCTGTGAATTATATCATGCCATCATGTTTCCATCGACGACATGTTTGTGATTTATGGCATGCCAACCACTTTAATAGACACATCGTATAGTTATATCATGTCATCTTGTTTACATAGTCATCATATTTTGAAGTATGTCATTCTATCATGTTTAGTTAGCCATCATACATGTGAAACTGTGTCATGCTATCCTGTTTAATTAGCCATCATATATGTGAAATTATGTCCTGCTATTCTGTTTGCTTAGACAACATAAATGTGAATTATTGCATGCCATGTTTTCTTCCCTACTATCCATTGCACCTGTCTATCTTACAATGTCTGTACATTCAAATACTTTTCTTGTTTATCAGCCATTTCAATTGGAGGGAGTGATGGCAGTATCTATGGGAGTAAAAACACGGTCTTCAGAAAATATCGTGTTACCTGTCGATGCAGATAGAACCACGGTTGTACTTGCCCAAGAACCAGCCCCACCACACATAACCCACACTCATGTAGATTGTACCCCTACCCAGTTGGACAGAGAACCAGCTACACCCCTTCTAACCCCAACCCCAGAAGATAGACACCCAGTTCCCATTGACACGGCACCGTCTCCACCACAGAGCACCCAAACATGAGCAGTTAGTAAGGCAACTGCAGTGCCCAAATCACGAGGACCACCACTCCGAACCCGAAGTCAACGCTTAAAGCAGAAGAAGAATTGTTCTTAGGTTAGGTTCTGTAGCTATGGTTCATACTACTTTTCTCTTGCATCACTGTATTTACTGATACCAACTAATTTCAAATTTGAAGGATGCAATTGAAACTCCAATGACGCAACAGGTATGTTTTAAACCTGTTTCTTCAACGTGTTTGGCCGTTTGCTGTTGTAACTTGCTCTATGTTGATTTCAGTTTCAATTGAATAAACAGTTATGTTCTCATGACATGCACATTACAAGTGTTGTTATTGTTGTGTAGTTTCCCACACTTATATTCTGTCTATGTTGCTTTGTCTTAAATAGATATGATTCGAACTGTATCTATCTTGATTTGGCAACATAAACTAGAATGATATAGACCATACAGTGACCATACTACATAGATATATGTTTGTTTCATGTTGTTATCCTGTCCACCTTACTACTAAACTGATTTACCAAAATGAGTTTCATATACTACATTATAAACCTGAGATGTGTTTGTTTGTTTCTCTTTTAGAACGTGGATAAAATATTGGAGAAGAGTACCCTGTTATGCAATGGTAAAGGAAGTAATGCAGATAATGAAGGAAATATACCCTAGAGGCAATAATAAAGTTATTATTTATTTCCTTATTTCATGATAAATGTTTATTATTCATGCTGGAATTGTATTAACCGGAAACATGATACATGTGTGAATACATAGACAAACTGAGTGTCACTAGTATGCCTCTACTTGACTAGCTCATTAATGAAAGATGGTTATGTTTCCTAGCCATGGACAAAGAGTTGTCATTTGATTAACGGGATCACATCATTGGGAGAATGATGTGATTGACTTGACCCATTCCGTTAGCTTAGCACTTGATCGTTTAGTATGTTGCTATTGCTTTCTTCATGACTTATACATGTTCCTATGACTATGAGATTATGCAACTCCCGTTTATCGGAGGAACACTTTGTGTGCTATCAAATGTCACAACATAACTGGGTGATTATAAAGGTGCTCTACAGGTGTCTCCAAAGGTACTTGTTGGGCTGGAGTATTTCGAGATTAGGATTTGTCACTCCGATTGTCGGCGAGGTATCTCTAGGCCCACTCGGTAATGCACATCACTATAAGCCTTGCAAGCATAGCAACTCATGAGTTAGTTGCAGGATGATGTATTAAGGAACGAGTAAAGAGACTTTCCGGTAACGATATTGAACTAGGTATTGAGATACCGACGATCGAATCTCGGGCAAGTAACATACCGATGACAAAGGGAACAACGTATGTTGTTATGCGGTTTGACCGATAAAGATCTTCGTAGAATATGTGGGAGCCAATATGAGCATCTAGGTTCCGCTATTGGTTATTGACCGGAGACGTGTCTCGATCATGTCTACATAGTTCTCGAACCCGTAGGGTCCGCACGCTAAAAGTTAGATGACAGTTATATTATGAGTTTATGTGTTTTGATGTACCGAAGGTAGTTCGGAGTCCCAGATGAGATGGGGGACATGACGAAGAGTCTCTAAATAGTCGAGACGTAAAGATCGATATATTGGACGACTATATTCAGACTTCGGAAAGGTTCCGAGTATTTCGGGTATTTTTCGGACTACCGGAGAGTTACGGAAATTCTCCGGGGAGTATATGGGCCTTATTGGGCCATACGGGAATAGAGGAGAGAGGCCAAATGGAAGGAGGCCTGCACCCCCCCTCTGGTCCAAATTGGACAAGGGGTGCAGCCCCCTCTTTTTCTTCTCCCTCTCCTCCTCTTTCCTTCTCTCCTACTCCAATAAGGAAAGGAGGAGTCCTACTCCCGGTGGGAGTAGGACTCCCCCCTTGGCGCTCCCTCCTCCTTGGCCGGCCACCTCCCCTGTTGCTCCTTTATATACGGGGGCAGGGGGCACCCCATAGACACAACAATTGATCCCTTGGATCTCTTAGCCGTGTGCGGTGCCCCCCTCCACCATAGTCCACCTCGATAATATTGTAGCGGTGCTTAAGTGAAGCCCTGTGCCGGTAGAACATCATCATTGTCACCACGCCATCGTGCTGACGGAACTCTCACTCGACACTCGGCTGGATCGGAGTTCGAGGGATGTCATCAAGCTGAACGTGTGCAAGAACTCAGAGGTGCCGTGCTTTCGGTGCATGATCGGTCGGGCCATGAAGACGTACAACTACATCAACCGCGTTGTGCTAACGCTTCCGCTTTCGGTCTACAAGGGTACATAGACAACACTCTGCCCTCTCATTGCTATGCATCACCATGATCTTGCGTGTGCGTAGGAAAATTTTGAAATTACTGCGTTACCCAACAGTGGCATCCGAGCCAGGTTTTATGCGTTGATGTTATATGCACGAGTAGAACACAAGTGAGTTGTGGGTGATACAAGTCATACTGCTTACCAGCATGTCATACTTTGGTTCGGCAGTATTGTTGGATGAAGCGGCCCAGACTGACATTACGCGTACGCTTACGCGAGACTAGTTCAACCAACTTGATTTGCACATAGGTGGTTGGTTGGTGTCAGATTCTCCAACTTTAGTTGAACCGAGTGTGGCTATGCCCGGTCCTTGAGAAGGTTAAAACAGCACTAACTTGACGAATTATCGTTGTGGTTTTCATGCATAGGTAAGAACGGTTCTTGCTCAGCCCGTAGCAGCCATGTAAAACTTGCAACAACAAAGTAGAGGACGTCTAACTTGTTTTTGCAGGGCATGTTGTGATGTGATATGGTTAAGACGTGATGCTATATTTTATTGTATGAGATGATCATGTTTTGTAACTGAGTTAGCAACTGGCAGGAGCCATATGGTTGTCGCTTTATTGTATGCAATGCAATCGCCCTGTAATTGCTTTACTTTATCACTAAGCGGTAGCGATAGTCGTAGAAGCAATAGGTGGCGAAACGACAATGATGCTACGATGGAGATCAAGGTGTCGCACCGGTGACGATGGTGATCATGACGGTGCTTCAGAGATGGTGATCACAAGCACAATATGATGATGGCCATATCATATCACTTATATTGATTGCATGTGATGTTTATCCTTTATGCATCTTATTTTGCTTTGTTTGACGGTAGCATTATAAGATGATCTCTCACTAAATTTCAAGGTATAAGTGTTCTCCCTGAGTATGCACCGTTGCGAAAGTTCTTTGTGCTGAGACACCACGTGATGATCGGGTGTGATAGGCTCTATGTTCAAATACAACGGGTGCAAAACAATTGCACACGCAGAACACTCAGGTTAAACTTGACGAGCCTAGCATATGCAGATATGGCCTCGGAACACTGAGACCGAAAGGTCGAGCGTGAATCATATAGTAGATATGATCAACATAGTGATGTTCACCATTGAAAACTACTCCATTTCACGTGATGATCGGTTATGGTTTATTTGATTTGGATCACGTGATCACTTAGATGATTAGAGGGATGTCTATCTAAGTGGGAGTTCTTAAGTAATATGATTAATTAAACTTAAATTTATCATGAACTTAGCCCTGATAGTATTTTGCATGTCTATGTTGTTGTAGATCAATAGCTTGCGTTGTTGCTTCCCTATGTTTTTATATATGTTCCTAGAGAAAACTATGTTGAAAGATGATAGTAGCAATGATATGGACTAGGTCTGTGATCTAAGGTGTATCCTCATTGCTGCACAGAAGAATTATGTCCTTGATGCACCTCTAGGTGACAGACCTATTGCAGGAGCAGATGCAGAAGTTATGAACGTTTGGCTAGCTCAATATGATGACTACTTGATAGTTTAGTGCACCATGCTTAACGGCTTAGAATTGGGACTTCAAACACGTTTTGAACATCATGGACCATATGAGATGTTCCAGGAGTTGAAGTTAATATTTCAAGCAAATACCCGAGTTGAGAGATATGAAGTCTCCAGCAAGTTCTATAGCCAAAAGATGGAGGAGAATTGCTCAACTAGTGAGAAAGTGCTTAGATTGTCTAAGTACTACAATCGCTTGAATCAAGTGGGAGTTAATCTTCCGGATAAGATAGTGATTGGCAGAGTTCTCTAGTCACCATCACCAAGTTACTGGAACTTCATGATGAACTATAATGCAAGGGATGACGAAAATGATTCCTGAGCTCTTCGTGATGCTGAAATCGACGAAGGTAGAAATCAAGAAAAGAGCATCAAGTGTTGATGATTGATAAGACCACTAGTTTCAAGAAAAGGGTAAACGAAAAGAAAGGGAACTTCAAGTAGACTGGTAAACAAGTTGTCACTCCCGTGAAGAAGCCCAAAGCTGGACCAAATCCTGAAACTAAGTGCTTCTACTGCAAAGGAAATGGTCACTGGAAGCGGAAATGCCCTGAATATTTGGTGCATAAGAAGGATGGCAAAGTGAACAAGGGTATATTTGATATACAGGTTATTGATGTGTACCTTACTAGTGTTTATATTAGCCCCTGAGTATTTGATACTTGTTCGGTTGCTAAGATTAGTAACTCGAAACAGGAGTTACAGAATAAACAGAGACTAGTTGAGGGTGAAGTAACGACGTGTGTTGGAAGTGGTTCCAAGATTGATATGATCATCATCGTACACTCCCTATATTTTCGAGATTAGCGTTGAACCTAGATGAATGTTATTTGGTGTTTGCGTTGAGCATAAATATGATTAGATCATGTTTATTGCGATATGATTATTCATCTAAGACAGAGAATAAATTGTTATTCTATTTACATGAATAAAACCTTCTATGGTCATACACCCAATGTTGATGGTTTATTGAATCTTGATCATGGTGATACACATATTCATAATATTGATGCCAAAAGATGCAAAGTTGATAATGATAGTGCAACATATTTGTGGCACTGTCGTTTGGGTCATATCGGTGTAAAGCGCATGCAGGAACTCCATAAAGATGGATTTTTGAATCATTTGATTATGAATCATTTGATGCTTGCGAACCGTGCCTTATGGGCAAGATGACTAAAACACCGTTCTCCGGAACAATGGAACGAGCTAGTGACTTATTGGAAATAATACATACTGATGTATGTGATCCAATGAGTATTGATGCTCGTGGCGGGTATCGTTATTTTTCTGACCTTCACAAGATGATTTGAGCAGATATGAGTATATCCACTTAATGAAACACAAGTCTGAAACATTTGAAAAGTTCAAAGAATTTCAGAGTGAAGTGGAGAATCATCGTAACAAGAAAATCAAGTTTCTACAATCTGATCGTGGAGTAGAATATTTGAGTTACGAGTTTGGCCTTCATATAAAACAATGTGGAATAGTTTCACAGCTCACGCCACCTGGAACACCACAGTGTTATGGTGTGTCCGAACATCGTAACCACACTTTATTGGATATTGTGCGATCTATGATGTCTCTTATCGGTTTCCCACTATTGTTTTGGGGTTATGCATTAGAGACAGTTGCATTCACATTAAATAGGGCACCATCGAAATCCGTTGAGACGACGCCTTATGAACTTTGGTTTGGCAAGAAACCAAAGTTATCATTTCTTAAAGTTTGAGGCTACGATGCTTATGTGAAAAAGTTTCAACCTGATAAGCTCGAACCCAAATCGGAGAAGTGTGTCTTCATAGAATACCCAAAGGTAACTATTGGGTACACCTTCTATCACAGATCCGAAGGCAAGTTATTCATTGCTAAGATGGATCCTTTCTAGAGAAGGAGTTTCTCTCGAAAGAAGTGAGTGGGAGGAAAGTAGAGCTTGATAAGGTAATTGTACCTTCTCCCGAATTGGAAAGTAGTTAATCACAGAAATCAGTTCCAGTGATTCCTACACCAATTAGTGAGGAAGCTAATGATATTGATCATGAAACTTCAGATCAAGTTACTACTGAACCTCGTAGGTCAACCAGAGTAAGATCCACACCAGAGTGGTACGGTAATCCTATTCTGGAAGTCATGTTACTTGACCATGTCGAACCTATGAACTATGAGGAAGCGATGATGAGCCCAGATTCCGCAAAATGGCTTGAGGCCATGAAATCTGAGATAGGATCCATGTATGAGAATAAAGTATGGACTTTGGTTGACTTGCCTGATGATCGGCAAGCCATCGAGAATAAATGGATCTTCAAGAGGAAGACGGACACTGATAGTAGTGTTACTGTCTACAAAGCTCGACTTGTTGCAAAAGGTTTTTCGACAAGTTCAAGGGGTTGACTACGATGAGACTTTCTCACCCGTAGCGATGCTTAAGTCTATCCGAATCATGTTAGCAATTGCCGCATTTTATAATTATGAAATATGGCAAATGGATGTCAAAACTGCATTCCTGAATGGATTTCTAGAAGAAGAGTTGTATATGATACAACCAGAAGGTTTTGTCGATCCAAAAGGTGCTAACAAAGTGTGCAAGCTCCAGCGATCCATTTATGGACTGGTGCAAGCCTCTCGGAGTTGGAATAAACGCTTTGATAGTGTGATCAAAGCATATGGTTTTATACAGACTTTTGGAGAAACTTGTATTTACAAGAAAGTGAGTGGGAGCTCTGTAGCATTTCTGATATTATATGTAGACGACATATTGTTGATTGGAAATGATATAGAATTTCTGCATAGCATAAAAGGATACTTGAATAAAAGTTTTTCAATGAAATACCTCGGTAAAGCTGCTTACACATTGAGCATCAAGATCTATAGAGATAGATCAAGACGCTTGATAAGATTTTTCAATGAGTACATACCTTGATAAGATTTTGAAGTAGTACAAAATGAAATAGTCAAAGAAAGAATTCTTGTCTGTGTTGCAAGGTGTGAAGTTGAGTAAGACTCAAAAAAACCTGACCATGGCAGAAAATAGAAAGAGAATGAAAAGTCATTCCCTATGCCTCAGTCATAGGTTCTATTAAGTATGTTGTGCTGTGTACTAGACCTATTGTATACCTTGCTCTGAGTTTGGCAAGGGAGTACAATTTTTGATCTAGAAGTAGATCACTAGACAACGGTCAAGAATATCTTTAGTAAGGACTAAGGAAATATTTCTCGATTATGGAGGTGATAAAAGAGCCTGTTGTAAAGAGTTACATCGGTGCAAGCTTTACACCGATCCAGATAACTCTAAGTCACAATCTGGATACATATTCAAAGTGGGAGCAATTAGCTAGAGTAGCTCCATGCAGAACATTGTAGACATAGAATATTTGCAAAATACATGCAGCTCTGAATGTAACAGACCTGTTGACTAAACTTCTCTCATGAGCAAAACATGATCATACCTTAGTACTCTTTGGGTGTTAATCACATAGCAATGTGAACTAGATTATTGACTCTAGTAAACCCTTAATTTGGGTGTTGATCATATGACGATGTGAACTATGGGTATTAATCACATACAGATGTGAATATTGGTGTTGAATCACATGATGATGTGAACTAGATTATTGACTCTAGTGCAAGTGGGAGACTGAAGGAAATATGCCCTAGAGGCAATAATAAAGTTATTATTTATTTCATGATAAATGTTTATTATTCATGCTAGAATTGTATTAACCCGAAACATGATACATGTGTGAATACATAGACAAACTGAGTGTCACTAGTATGCCTCTACTTGACTAGCTCATTAATGAAAGATGGTTATGTTTCCTAGCCATGGACAAAGAGTTGTCATTTGATTAACGGGATCACATCATTAGGAGAACGATGTGATTGACTTGACCCATTCCGTTATCTTAGCACTTGATCGTTTAGTATGTTGCTATTGCTTTCTTCATGACTTATACATGTTCCTATGACTATGAGATTATGTAACTCCCGTTTATCGGAGGAACACTTTGTGTGCTACCAAACGTCACAACGTAACTGGGTGAATATAAAGGTGCTCTACAGATGTCTCCAAAGGTACTTGTTGGGTTGCGTATTTCGAGATTAGGATTTGTCACTCCGATTGTCGGAGAGGTATCTCTGGGCCCACTCGGTAATGCACATCATTATAAGCCTTGCAAGCATTGCAACTAATGAGTTAGTTGTAGGATGATGTATTACGGAACGAGTAAAGAGACTTGCCGGTAACGATATTGAACTAGGTACTGAGATACCGACGATCGAATCTCGGGCAAGTAACATACCGATGACAAAGGGAACAACGTATGTTGTTATGCGGTTTGACCGATAAAGATCCTCATAGAATATGTGGGAGCCAATATGAGCATCCAGGTTCCGCTATTGGTTATTGACTGGAGACGTGTCTCGATCATGTCTACATAGTTCTCGAACCCATAGGGTCCACACGCTTAAAGTTAGATGACAGTTATATTATGAGTTTATGTGTTTTGATGTACCTAAGGTAGTTCGGAGTCCCGGATGAGATCGGGGACATGACGAGGAGTCTCGAAATAGTCGAGACGTAAAGATCGATATATTGGACGACAATATTCAGACTTCGGAAAGGTTCCGAGTGATTCGGGTATTTTTCGGAGTACCGGAGAGTTAGGGAATTCTCTGGGGAGTATATGGGCCTTATTGGGCCATAAGGGAATAGAGGAGAGAGGCCAAAAGGAAGGAGGCCTGCCCCCCCCCCCTCTGGTCCGAATTGGACAAGGGGTGCAGCCCCCTTTTCCTTCTCCCTCTCCTCCTCTTTCCTTCTCTCCTACTCCAACAAGGAAAGAAGGAGTCCTACTCTCGGTGGGAGTAGGACTCCTTCCTTGGCGCGTCCTCCTCCTTGGTCGGCCACCTCCCCCTTGCTCCTTTATATACGGGGGCAGGGGGGCACCCCATAGACACAACAATTGATCCCTTGGATCTCTTAGCCATGTGCGGTGCCCCCCTCCACCATAGTCCACCTCAATAATATCGTAGCGGTGCTTAGGCGAAGCCCTGCGCCGGTAGAACATCATCATCGTCACCACGCTGTCGTGCTGAAGAAACTCTCCCTCGACACTCGGATGGATCGGAGTTCGAGGGACGTCATCGAGCTGAACGTGTGCAAGAACTCGGAGGTGTCGTGCTTTCGGTGCTTGATCGGTCAGGCCGTGAAGACGTACGACTACATCAACTGCGTTGTGCTAACGCTTCTGCTTTTGGTCTACAAGGGTACGTGACAACACTCTCCCCTCTCGTTGCTATGCATCACCATGATCTTGCGTGTGCGTAGGAAAATTTTGAAATTACTACGTTACTCAATAGATAAGGTTCAAGATAGTGACACATCCCTGTTGGTCTCCAAGAAACCTGATAAAAACTATATTGAAGACACTGAGACAACCCCAAAGTCCTGTCTTGATGTAGTGTTCGAGTTACTGGCTACCACTGCTGGCACCAGCTCTTCAAACTCGTTGCCTGAATCAGTTCGGCTTCTTGAGTCTCAACTTCAAGTTGAAAGACATCAATCAGATGTTATGCGACAGGAAGCCGAAGGACTGAGGAAGTCCCTGCAGAATTCAGATGCATACTTTCTGGTGCAACAGCAAGCGCTGGAGGACTTAAGCGCCAAACAAGAGAAAGTTAATAAGCTTGCTAAGCATCTTGCCAGCATTATGGGTACCCAGGATATTGTTTCTTGAGCTCTTCTGAAGTGGTTTCAGTTCTGGACTTGTTTTGCTGTGGCGTTTATATGCTGATGTGTTCCCTATATTTGCACTGGTGGCCAACTTTGATGCCCAGTGGATGTAATATGTGCAATAGCCGTGATAGCCTAGTGTAAGTTGCTTGCTTATTTATTTCCTTGTTGTCTTGTTTATTTGTTTGCTTGTAGTCAGTGCAGTTCTTTTTCTGCGGTTTGCTAGTGGTTGCAATAACCTATTTTTTAAAACTAGGCCACAATAACCATGGGCTAATATTTATTGTAGTGACACTGGGCCTCCTACGGGCTGTAGAAACAGTGGGCCTTCTACAGGCCGTAGAAACTGTGGGCCTTCTACGGGACGTAGAAACAATGGGCCTTCTACGGGCCGTAGAAACAATGGGCCTTCTACGGGTCGTATCATCAATGGGCCTTATATGGGCCATATGATCGATTGGCCAAACATGGGCCAAACAGACCGCATTCTAGCCGTAAACGGGCTAGAGTTGGAATCGTCTGTTCATGGGCCGACCATAACGGGCCATCGTTAATAGGCCGTATTTGATGACGCTATGAAACGGCCCAACATATTAACGGACCACAAACGGGCCGACTGTAACCATGGGCTGAATTTGGCCCACAAGCAGAAAATGACAGTAACGGGCCGTAAGTAAATGAATGCTGGAAATGAGCCCAAGAATAAATGGGCTCTGAGAAGGCCGAAAGATAACATGGGCTAGAAATGGCCCAACGGAATAACAGGCCGTTAATAGGTATAAAGTGATACACTGTTCTTTACGGGCCAGTTTCACCACGGGTCGTTAATGGGTGTAAAGTGATACACTGTTCATTACGGTCCAGTTTCACCACGGGCCGTTAATAGGCCAAGAGTTACATAGGGCCACATATGGGCCGAAAGACGTCATGGGCCATACATGGGCCAGAAGTGAAAACGGGCTGGAATCATATTGGATGGCCCAGATGACGCTACTGGGCCTAATTCGAATAGGGTGTAATGGGCCTTGGGTTAGCGGGCTGTAAATGGGCTATATGCGAACATGTCGTTAATGGCTTTCCATGGGCCGGCCCGCCACCTTTTGACCAAGTCAAATGGGCTGGCCTTTTCACAAGAATGGGCCTCTGTTGGGCTGTGCCACGTGTCGACATATCATAGGCGCCTTCTGTCCAATGAGTGGATGACATCTGTCCCAGCGATGAGCCGACACGTGTTTCCTCCAGCCAATGATGATTTTACACGTGGAAAATCTCCATTGGTCGGGGCTGTTAACAGGTTATCGAATCCAAAACCCGACCCGATAGCTTAACGGCGTTTCGTTATGGTGGATGCCACGTGTCGGTCACCCTTGACGAAAGCACTTCTGTGACGCGCGATTTATCGTCATGAAAGTGGACACTTCCGTGATGATAATTTTGGTAATGTCATGGAACACTTCTAGACAGCACAGGTATGACTATCTTGATTCTGTCATAAAATCGTCATGGATGTACATGCATGACAGAAAACGCGACCTACTGTGAAAAACACGTATCATCACGGAAGTGTATTTTTTTGTAGTGTTCCCTCAGTCCTACCTTGGGCTGCCCCTCTCCAACGGGCAACTTAGGCTCGAAGACTTCGCGCCCATGATTGCCAAGGTGGATCAATACCTTGCAGGGTGGCGGGCGCGCCTTCTCTCCCCGGCGAGACGCTTGGAGTTGATAAACGCGGTGCTGGACTCGATCCCCACCTACGCCATGGCGGCGATGAGGCTCCCCCCTGTCGTGGTCGTCGCCCTCGAAAAACTCTGAAGGATGTTCCATTGGAACGTTGACGATCGGGCCTCTAGCGCCCAATGCCTGGTCGCGTGGGATTGGGTCTGCCGGTCCAAGGCGGAGGGCGGGCTTGGCGTCCGGGCACTCGAGGTGCAAAACGACTGCCTCATCCTAAAGATCCTCCACCTACTGCACTCGGGGGGGGGGGGCGTCGCGTTGGGTGTCGTGGGTCTATGCACAGCTCGACGGGCGATCGATCCTTGTGTCCGAGCGCTCGCCACTCGATGGGGAGCACTGGCATGCCCTCAGGAAGCTACTTCCAGTCTATCGCGGGCTCACCCGTGTGCATGTCGGCAAGGGCGCGACGACATCCTTCTGGCACGATTGGTTGCTCCCCTCCAGGGTGTTGAGCACGGCCTTCCCGGCCCTGTTCACACATGCCGTCCGCTCGGAGGACACGGTGGCGTGTGCCCGCCAGGCCGCGGTGCGCGCGTTGCTCATCCCGCGGCTCACCCCCCTTGTCGCCCGCGACTGTGTCGCGGTCCAAGAGCTCATGGCGAGTATGGTGTGGGCTCCGGGGGCGGACGCCCACCTTACTCCCCTCTGTCATGCCCCGAAAGGGGCGTTCTCCGCTCGTGCGGCCTACAGGCTCGCCCGGTTCAGAGGCACGGAGGCCTCTAACTCCATCTTCCTCTGGTCCTCCCCGGCCTCCTCGCGTGTGAAGTTCTTCTGTTGGCTACTCAGCATGGCGGGGGTGCACACACGAGATGTCCTCTTGCGGAAGACCATACTCACCGCGGCGGAAGCTGGGTGCCCCTGCTGCCCTGCGGCTTTGGAAACTGCCGATCACCTCATCTTCGGATGTCCGTTCGCGGTGTGCTTCTGGACGCGTCTGGGGCTGTCGCCAGCCGGCGCCTCGGTGGCCTTCCTCCACCAGTTCGATGCCTCTCCTGTCGTTGGGGCGGCCTCGCCGTCCGCCTTTGTGATGCTTTGTTGTTGGCGTCTATGGAAGAGGAGGAACGAGATTGTGTTCCGTAACAATGCTCAGTCGCTTGCGACCACCCTCAAGTGTTGTCGGGATGATGCCGATCTTTGGCGCGTCCGCTTCCAACATGATCAACACCCGCACGTAGACGTCTGGCTGGGGGTGCTGGCAAGCTCCTAACCACGTGGGGTGTGTGTGTGTGTGTGTGTGTGTGTGTGTGTGTGTGTGTGTGTGCTGTAACCCCCCCCCCCCCCCCCCTCTCTCTATGGTCTCTAAGCTAGAGACGAACAACTCGTGTGGCTGGGCGGTTTAGCCCTGTGGTGAAGTTAAGTAATAAAATTCAGGTGGTGCCCCCCACCCCCTCCCGGCGCGCTTTCAAAAAAAAAGGCTGCATGCATCGCCCAGATGCAGAGGCCATGGTATGTCCTCCTTTTCAAAAAAAAAAACGACATAAGTTGGAGCAAGTACGAGCGGACTGTTGTGTATGAGAGATGAATGCTTATCTAGTAAGCACTTGTTGACTTAGCAAGAAATTTTATCTGGTCAGTCAAGAAGAGGTGAGGTAGTTGAGGCAGTTTCCGAAAAAAGAAAGAAAGGAGGAAAATTCAAAAGAAAAGAGAAAGGGAGGACCTACATAGGGTTGGATGAAAGATGAATGGGCGCCAAACAAGTCTTCTTTCTTTTAAGTAGAGAGATATCTTGTCTTTGCATAAGAAAGATCTTATCTTTTTGTTTGTATAGCACAACTGAAAATATGTTATTCTCTTCGATCCAAATTAATGGAAGCTGCTTTAGTATAACTTTGTATAATACTACAAGTCAACGTAAGTATGCATGTAAAAAATCGGTAAGTTTATAAGTTTCAGAAGACCGTTTTCGTGTTTTCCTTTTTAATCAAGTTCCATATTCTCATTTTGCCAGCATTCAACGATGATGCAACCCACTGTCGTTGCCTCGTGGCCACGATCAGGGGTGGTTGTGCGGTAACAAAAAGGAACTGCCCAGGACCAGGGGATTTGGCGGCCGGCAACGCGGCGCCATCCCACCGTTTTCGCTCCTCACTGCCGCCCAATGGAACCGAGCATGGTAGCAGAGGCGCGCGCCGCCCACCCGGACGGCGGGCGCGTCACGGCGGCGGCGGTGGTCGGCTGCATCTGCCTCGACCACGTCGCGTGCACCGAATGCGATCGCATCCTCGGCATCCCATCCCACGCGATCGACGCACGCCCCCCGTCCCCACGGCGCGCGTCGACGACGCCGAGCTCAGGCTCGCCGCCCGTCCCCATGGCGCGCATCGGTTTCGGGCTCAGGCTCAGGATCGGGCCGGGCACAGGCGGAGACGAGGCCCTGGCAGAGCGGTTCGACGCGTCCATCTCCGGCATGGCGGAGCGGCTCGGTCTCGCGCCCACCGTCAGGGATCGGGCCGAGGAGGTGTTCAGGAAGATGGAGGCGGCCAGGGCGTGGCCGCGCGGCCCGGGCTGGGCCAAGGGCCGGCCCCGCCGGGACAAGGGCAGGCTCTACGCGGCCTGCCTCTCCATCGCGTGCCGCAACTAGGGCTCGCCGCGGTCGCTGAGGGAGCTGGCCATGGCGACGGAGGACGGCAGCGCGGCGGCGAGGAAGGAGATCGCCAAGCTGATCGCGCACATCAGGAAGCGCCTGGGCGAGGAGGAGGCCGGGCTGGCGACGGGCGTCGGCGCGGTCCCCGTCTACGGCTACCTGCGCCGCTTCGGGCCGGTGCTCGGGCTGGGGGACCGGGAGGCGGCGGCGGCGTGGGAGGCCGCGCGGAGGCTGGAGGAGGGCGTCCTCGACGTGCGGCCCAACGCGGAGGCCGTCGCGGCCGCCATCTTCTGCATGGTCCTGGAGCGCGCAGGCGCCAGGAGGCACATCAGGGAAGTGGCGACGGCCACCGGCATCCCCTATACCACCGTCTACCTCGTGTGCAGGAAGCTGCTCTCCCACGCCGCGCTGCTCTTCGACTGACGGACGCGCCGCCATGGTTCCTTTATTGTTCTTATTATTATCCTGGCAATCGTATATATGATCCCTGTTAGTGTCCGAAAATATATTGTCAGTCCATTGCAACTACCCACTTAGTGTTCGTATCTAAACAAATCTAATACAAGTAATTTGAAAGGGAGGTTGTACTTGTTTAATTATTACTACGTTGAGTAGGTATTTAGTTCAGAACTCCTGTGCGGAGAAGATTTGCAAAGTATCAATTAAACTCGCCGACGTGAATCTTTTGATTTCTTTCCTGTTGTTTTCTGTGCACAATGAGTTATTTGCTGGCGGGGCGTCGAGTGCTAATCTTGAAGAAAATCGTTCTGCTTGGAATGTTTTTTTGGTTTTTTTGTTTTTTTTTTTGTGGAAAGTTCTGCTTGGAATGTTATTCGGTGTCCCTCTGTTCCTTTGCGGAGCGGCGACTGGTGCACTGGCTACGGTGACTTGCATGCAGTACAGACATTTGATGTTGCGCGGGACGTGTCCCATCTGTGACACTGTGGACGAAGATAGCTACCATGCTTTGGTTGCACGAGGCCATGCACATAGCATTTGGGAGGCCATGAGGAGAGTTTGGTCGCTACCACAAGACCAGTTACTTGTTAACAGCGGTAAGGAGTGGTTGCTGAACTTGGTGGTTAACTGTGACGTACTTCAGCGTGACCGTGTCATTATGCTCATTTGGCGTATTTGGCAGTTACAGAATGATCTCACTCATGATAAAGAGGTTCCCCCGGTGAACGCTACGGTGGACTTTTTGGATTGCTATACGAAGTCTGTTGGAGATACTAGGAAGTTGAGTACAGGGGAAATCATTAAGGGGAAAATGTCAATTGCTGGTTGGGCTTTGCCTCAAATGCGAGCTACTTCAGGGTCTAGGCCTTGGCCACCTCCAACGCCTGCTTTTGTTGCTTTGTCAGTAGATGGATCCTTTTTAGTGGAGTCTGGCGAGGCGGCAGTGGGAATGGTTCTCAGGCGACACAACGGATATGTTAGTTTCGTGAGAACTGGGCGTAGCTCAGTTGGCAAGGCGCCAGGGTTCAACTCTCGGTTTGAGCATTTGGTGCTCATGGAGTTTTTTTCTATAAAAAAATGCCAACAGGCTAGTCTAGCCCAGATTAGTCTTTTTTTTTATCGGTTTATTTTCAATTGCAATGATGCACTGGAGACGGAGATACATGCAATCATGCAAGAAATGACGCTTGCTATTCAACGAAACTAGCCTTTCGGTCATTGTCCAATCTAACTCAAGTGAGGCGATTGTCCAGTTTAACAGCGGATGGGTTAGATCGTTCTGCCTATGGTCATCTTGTGGCTGAAATTAAGGAGTTGATGAAAATCAGGAAGTTTAGAGCATCTACATCCGGACCTCTCAAACCATCCTCATACGCCCACGGACGCGCCTGGTCAGTGACCGGACAGGAGAGAGAAGGAAACACATATGACCCAACCGGACCCCTCATATTATCCTTATACGCCCGGGCTGTCCGCGAACCCTCATATCCATCTCAAATATGGGGAGGATATGAGGGCTCGCGGACACGCCTGAGCGTGCCCGGGCAATCCACCACGTAGGACGCGGCCTCACCCCGGACCACAACTTTTCTTTTTCTTTATTCATTCTTTTATTTCTCTCTCTTCATCTCCACCAATCACGTGCAAGTGACCGGACATATGAGGAGAAAAATAAGGAGCGTGGCTGCGCGGACAGATGAATGAGGGCTCAAAATGGACACGCCCAGTCACTGACCGGGTACGTCCGCGGGCATTTAAGTGGTCATATTTGCTATGTCCGGTTGTACATGCTCTTATTCCAAAAACATTAACTAGGGATCAAAATAGAGTTGCCAACTGCCTGGCAAAGTATAGTCGTACTGAGTGTACCACGGTTGTGTGGATGCACCAAAGACCACCATGTACTGAGGATCTTTTGCCTCTTGACTGTAATTGTAACTCTTTAAATATGAAATAAGAGTCCTTTGATTCACTAAATAAAAAGATTAGTGTCACTACCGGAAAACGGTCCTACGCCAGTGGCCAAACCTATGCCTACGGCTGCCGTCGGCCTAGTTGGAGCTATGCCGACAGCCCAGTCCTGGCCGTCGGCCTATCCTGACCGTCGGGTTACACACAACTATGCCGATGGCAGCCGTCGGCACAGAACGGTCGTCGCCATAGATGCAGACATGCCGACAGCAACCGTCGGCATACCTCAGCCGTCGGCATACCTGTGGGCCCGGCGACCCCGCCCGCGACTAGCGGCTAACGCCGTCAAACCTATGCCGACGGCTGCGACGGGCGGCCGTCGGCATATCTTCGTACGCCACATCACCGATCCGCGGCGTAGGTATGCCTACGGCAGCCGTCGGCATAGGTGCCACGTCACCGATCCGTGGCACGTCGCCTCCCAAAAAACTGACGTCTCTATGCCGTCGGCAATGCCGTCGGTATAGCTATTTTTCTTTTACATGCGTTTTTTTGCATATGTTTTTATGCTTTTTTTACATATGTTTTTATGTTTTTTTAAATATGTTTTTATGCTTTTTTATGTATTATATGAATATATATGTAATTTGTAATTTTTTCCATAGATTATGAATATATATATATATATATATATATATATATAGTTTGTATTTTTTTCGAGCACATTAATAATGTGCTGCCATGTTCTTTTGAATATAGGTCCTTATATTTTATTAAAATCAAAAACAGCTATGCGACAGAAGTTTAGTGGCGGTTGCAAACGCCCGGCACCCGTCTCCGGAGTGTGACCCCCTCAAGTCCGTGGTGTGCCCCCCTCACGGACGGTGCCGCCGCCAGCATCTGGAGGGCAGAAACAGCCGCATCGGGTCTATACGTAGGGGACGTTGCTCCCAAGTGTTTCTATGGGATGACCTACCACAACCGGGTGGTGTTGTGGCATGTCCGAAGAGGCGGCACGCGTCTCCGGGGTGTGACCCCCTTCATGGACGGCGCCACCGACGGCACCTGGAGGGGGAAAACGGACGCATCGGGTCTACACGGAGGGGGTGTAGCTGTCGGTCTGGCTCGGATGTTGCTGCCAGGTGTCCCTCTGAGCTGACCTGACACAACCGGGTGGAGAGGTCCACTGTTCAAAGCCCGTCCGTGGAAATTCAAAGCGCTAGATCCCGTGGTGAACCGCTCCAGTGTTAGGCGGGACGGGGGCCCTGGGGGTAGCAATGCCACCGGAGCGTCGCCCCGAGCCCTCATACATGAGGGGTGGTGTGGTGGCATGTCCGAAGAGGCAGCACGCGTCTCCGGGTTGTGGCCCCCCTCACGGACGGTGCCACCGCCGGCACCTGGAGGGGGGAAACGGACGCGTCAGGTCTACACGGAGGGGATGTAGCTGTCGGTTTGGCCCGGGTGTTGCTCCCAGGTGTCCCTCTGAGCTGACCTGACACAACCGGGTGGAGAGGTCCACTGTTCAAAGCACGTCCGTGGAAAGTCAAAGGGCTAGATCTCGTGGTCAACCGCTCCAGGGTTAGGCGGGACGGGGGCCCTGGGGGATAGCAATGCCACCGGAGCATCGCACCGGCCCCTCATACATGCGGGATGGTGTGGTGGCATGTCCGAAGAGGCGGCACGCGTCTCTGGGGTGTGGCCCCCCTCACGGACGGCGCCACCGCCGGCACCTGGAGGGGGGAAACGGACGCGTCGGGTCTACACGGAGGCGATCTTACTGTGGGTCTGGCCCGGATGTCGCTCCAAAGTATTCCTATGGGCTGACCTAACACAACCGGGTGGAGAGATCCACTGGTCAAAGCTCGTCCGTGCAAAGTCAAAGGTCTAGATCCCGTGGTCAAATGCAACAGGGTTAGGCGGGACGGGGGCCCTTGGGGGGTAGCAATGCCACCGGAGTGTCGCCCCGGGCCCTCATACATGAGGGGTGGTGTGGTGGCATGTCCGAAGAGGCAGCACGCGTCTCTGGGATGTGGCACCCCTCACGGACGGCGCCATCGCCGGCACCTGGAGGAGGGAAACGGATGCATCGGGTCTACACGAAGGGGTTGTAGCTATCGGTTTGGCCCGGATGTTGCTCTCAGGTGTCCCTTTGAGCTAACCTGACACAATCGGTTGGAGAGGTCCACAGTTCAAAGCCCGTCCGTGGAAAGTCAAAGGGCTAGATCTCGTGGTCAAACCGCTCCAGGGTTAGGCGGGACGGGGGCCCTGGGGGTAGCAATGCCACCGGAGCATCGCACCGGCCCCTCATACATGCGGGGTGGTGTGGTGGCATGTCCGAAGAGGCGGCACGTGTCTCCGGGGTGTGGCCCCCATCACGGAAGGCGGCCCCGCCGGCACCTGGAGGGGGGAAACGGACGCATCGGGTCTACACGGAGGGGATCTTGCTGTGGGTCTGGCCCGGAATTTTCTCCAAAGTGTTCCTATGGGCTTACCTAACACAACTGGGTGGAGAGGTCCACTGGTCAAAGCCCGTCCATGCAAAGTCAAAGGGCTAGATCCCGTGGTCAAACGCTACAGGGTTAGGCGGGACGGGGGCCATGGGGGGGTAGCAATGCCAGCGGAGCGTCGCCCCGGGCCCTCATACATGAGGGGTGGTGCGGTAGCATGTCCGAAGAGGCGGCACGCGTCTCCGGGGTGTGGCCCCCCTCACAGACGGCGCCATCACCGGCACCTGGAGGGGGGAAACGGACGCATCGGGTCTACACGGAGGGGATGTAGTTGTCGGTTTGGCCCAGATGTTGCTCCCATGCGTCCCTCTAAGCTGACCTGACACAACCAGGTGGAGAGGTCCACTGTTCAAAGCCCGTCCGTGGAAAGTCAAAGGGCTAGATCTCGTGGTCAACCGCTCCAGAGTTAGGCGGGACGGGGGCCCTGGGGGGTAGCAATGCCACCGGAGCATCGTCCCGGGTCCTCATACATGAGGGGTGGTGTGGTGGCATGTCCGAAGAGGCGGCACACGTCTCTGGGGTGTGGCCCCCCTCACGGATGGCGCCATCGCCGGCACCTGGAGGGGGGAAACGGACGCATCGGGTCTACATGGAGGGGATGTAGCTGTCGGTTTGGCCCGGATGTTGCTCCCAGGTGTCCCTCCGAGCTGACCTGACACAACCGGGTGGAGAGGTCCACTGTTCAAAGCCTGTCCGTGGAATGTCAAGGGCTAGATCTTGTGGTCAACCGCTCCAGGGTTAGGCGGGACGAGGGCCCTAGGGGGTAGCAATGCCACCAGACCATCGCACCGGCCCCTCATACATGCGGGGTGGTGTGGTGACATGTCCGAAGAGGTGGCACGCGTCTCTGGGGTGTGGCCCCCCCTCACGGACGGCGCCACCGCCGGCACCTGGAGGGGGGAAACGGACGCATCGGGTCTACACAGAGGGGATCTTGTTGTGGGTCTGGACCGGATGTTGCTCCAAAGTGTTCCTATGGGCCGACCGAACACAACCGAGTGGAGAGGTCCACTGGTCAAAGCTCGTCCGTGCAAAGTCAAAGGGCTAGATCCCGTGGTCAAACGCCACAGGGTTAGGTGGGACAGGGGCCCTGGGGGGGGGGGTAGCAATGCCAGCGGAGCGTCGCCCCGGGCCCTCATACATGAGGGGTGGTGCGGTGGCATGTCCGAAGAGGTGGCACGCGTCTCCGGGGTGTGGCCCCCCTCATGGATGGCGCCACCGCCGGCAACTGGAGGGGGAAACGGATGCATCGGGTCTACACGGACGGGATGTAGTTGTCAGTTTAGCCCGTATGTTGCTCCCAGGTGTCCCTCTAAGCTGACCTGACACAACCGGTGGAGAGGTCCATTGTTCAAAGCCCGTCCGTGGAAAGTCAAAGGGCTAGATCTCGTGGTCAACCGCTCCAGGATCAGGCGGGACGGGGGCCCTGGGGGGGTAGCAATGCCATCGGAGCGTCGCATCGGCCCCTCATACATGCGGGGTGGTGTGCTGGCATGTCCGAAGAGGCGGCACGCGTCTCCGGGGTGTGGCCCCCTCAAGGACGGCGCCGCCGCTGGCACCTGGAGGGGGAAATGGACGCGTTGGGTCTACACGGAGGGGATCTTGCTGTGGGTCTGGCCCGAATGTTGCTCCAAAGTGTTCCTATGGGCTGACCTAACACAACCGGGTGGAGAGGTCCACTGGTCAAAGCCCGTCCGTGCAAAGTCAAAGGGCTAGATCCCATGGTCAAATGCTACAGGGTTAGGCGGGACGGGGGCCCTGGGTGGGTAGCAATGCCACCGGAGCGTCGCCCCTGGCCCTCATACATGAGGGGTGGTGTGGTGGCATGTCTGAAGAGGTGGCACGCATCTCCGTGGTGTGGCCCCCCTCACGGACGGCGCCACCGCCGGCACCTGGAGGGGGAAAACGGACGCATCGGGTCTACACGGAGGGGATGTAGCTTTCGGTTTGGCCCGGATATTGCTCCCAGGTGTCCCTCTAAGCTGACCTGACACAACCGGGTGGAGAGGTCCATTGTTCAAAGCCCGTCTGTGGAAAATCAAAGGGCTAGATCTCATGGTCAACCGCTCCAGGGTTAGGCGGGACGGGGCCCTGGGGGGTAGCAATGCCACCGGAGAGTCACAGCGGCCCCTCATACATGCGGGGTGGTGTGGTGGCATGTCCGAAGAGGCGGCATGCGTCACCGGGGTGTGGCCCTCCTCACGGACAACGACGCCGCTGGCACCTGGAGGGGGAACCGGACGGGTCGGGTCTACACGGAGGGGATCTTGCTGTGGGTATGGCCCGGATGTTGCTCCAAAGTGTTCCTATGGGCTGACCTAACACAACCGGGTGGAGAGGTCCACCGTTCAAAGCCCGTCCGTGCAAAGTCAAAGGACTAGATCCCGTGGTCAAACGCTACAGGGTTAGGCGGGACGGGGGACCTTGGGGGGGGGGGTAGCAATGCCATCGGAGCGTCGCCCCGGGTCCTCATACATGAGGGGTGGTGTGGTGGCCTGTCCGAAGAGGCGGCACACATCTCTGGGGTGTGGCCCCCCTCACGGATGGCGCCACCGCGGGCACCTAGAGCAGGGAAACGGACGCATCAGGTCTACATGGAGGGGATGTAGCTCTCGGTTTTGCCCGGATGTTGCACCCAGGTGTCCCTCTGAGCTGACCTAACACAACCGGGTGGAGATGTCCACTGTTCAAAGCATGTCCATGGAAAGTCAAAGGGTTAGATCTCGTGGTCAACCGCTCCAGGGTTAGGCGGGGCGAGGGCCCTAGGGGGGTAGCAATGCCACCGGAGCATCACACCGGCCCTTCATACATGCGGGGTGGTGTGGTGACATGTCTGAAGAGGCAGCACGCGTCTCCGGGGTGTGCCCCCCCTCACGAATGGCGCCGCCGCCGGCACCTGGAGGGGGGAAACGGACGCGTCGGGTCTACACGGAGGGGATCTTGCTGTGGGTCTGGCCCGGATGTTGCTCCAAAGTGTTCCTATGGGCTGACATAACACAACCGGGTGGAGAGGTCCACTGGTCAAAGCCCGTCCGTGCAAATTCAAAGGGCTAGATCCCGTGGTCAAACGTTACAGGGTTAGGCGGGACGGGGCCCTGGGGGGTAGCAATGCCACCGGAGCGTCGCCCCGGGCCCTCATACATGAGGGGTGGTGTGGTGGCATGTCCGATGAGGTGGCACGCGTCTCCGGGGTGTGGCCCTCCTCACGGACGGCGCCACCGCCGGCACCTGGGGGGGAATGGACGCATCGGGTCTACACGGAGGGGATGTAGGTGTCGGTTTGGCCCGGATGTTGCTCCCAGGTGTCCCTCTGAGCTGACCTGACACAACCGGGTGGAGAGGTCCACTGTTGAAAGCCCATCCGTGGAAAGTCAAAGGGCTAGATCTCGTGGTCAACCGCTCCAGGGTTAGGCGGGACGGGGGCCCTAGGGGGGTAGCAATGCCACCGGAGCGTCGCACCGGCTCCTCGTACATGCGGGGTGGTGTTGTAACATGTCCGAAGAGGCGGCACGCATCTTCGGGGCGTGGCCCCCCTCACGGATGGTGCCGCCGTCGGCACTTGGATGGGGAAAACGGACGCGTCGGGTCTACACGGAGGGGATGTAGCTATGGGTTTGGCCCGGATGTTGCTCCTAGGTGTCCCTATGTGCTGACCTGACACAACCGGCTGGAGAGGTCCACTGGTCAAAGCCAGTCCGTGGGAAGTCAAAGGGCTAGATCTCGTGATCAACCACTCCAGGGTTAGGCGGGATGGGGGCCCTGGGGGGTAGCAATGCCACCGGAGCGTCGCATCGGCCCCTCATACATGCGGGATGGTGTTGTGGCATGTCCGAAGAGGCGGCACGCGTCTCCGGGGTGTGGCCCCCCTCACGGATGACGATGACACAGTAGTAGACGTTCTGCGGTAACGGTGCGGCGTGAATATTATTAAATACTCGGATCGCGATAAAATTATGAGTTTTTTACATGACGTGGGTACATGTGTTTTAGGAACGACCAGTTTTCTGTCGTGGGCTTTTTTAGGCCCGGCCCAAGCCCGACCCATGGCTAGATATACTCTACGCGAAGAGGCGGCACGCGTCTCTCAGGTACCCCCACTGGCGTCGTATCGACTCCATGTGCATCTACAGGACCGTCGAGGAGATGCCGCGCCGGCCGGCCGTGCTCGGCCACCGGCCTGGAGTAATTAGCCAGGGAGAGTTGGTTGTGCTTTTAAAAATTATCATTTTAAAAATTAGTAGTAGATTTATTTTTAAAATTTAAAATAAATATTTTTGCTAATAAAAAATTAGTAGTAGATTTATTTTAAAATTTTAAGTTGATAAGGTAAAAAATTATCATTCCAAACTCAAGTTGACAAGGTAAAAATTTAGTAGTAGATTTATTTTAAAATTTTAAATTTTTTGCAAAAAAAAAATGCCCACGGCTAAGCCGTCGGCGTAGGTGCCACATGGCACCGTCACCTATGCCGACGGCTTAGCCGTCGGCATACATCACCTTATCCACATCCACGGGCCGCCCCCTCCACTCTTTCCCCATCCTCGACCCCGATCCAGCCCCCACCCGACCCACGCCGCCATCGAGCCGCCCCGTCGCCCCCCTCTAGCCCCACCGCCACCGTCGCCCCACACACGCCCTGCCGTCGCCCCCCTCGTGACGCACGCGCCCCGCCGCCACCCACGTCCGACCCCTCCTCCCGCTGCTGCCGCCACCTCAACGGCGTGCCGCCGCCACCCCCACCCTCTCCGCCCCTCACCCCACCACCACCTTCGTCTGCGCCGACCCTGCAGCCTCCTCTCCTCTGCGGCCCTCGCCGGCGGCCTTCAAACATCCCCTCGCCACTGCCCAGCTGCTCTCCACCGGCGCCGCCCCTCGTCGACCACTGCCAACGGCCTACGTAGGAGCTTCCCCGCCCCCCGGATCCGCCTCGAGCAGCTCGAGCTCCGCCTCTGCCCGCATCCGCCATCCCCGTCCACCTTGAGCAGTGGGAGCACGCCTTGAGGCTGCTCTCCCCCTCTCCCCTGCAACCAACCAGAGGTAAAGAAGCAACCTTTTTCTTTCACAGCAAACTTATTAATAATAAATCCCAACATGAAAAACCTATGTGTAGATTCATATGATGCATAGCTTGTGTGTGTCCTCAACGTGCATTATTTCCTGGTTATGTTGACACACAACAGCTTGCGTGTGAAACATGTACTACTATTATAACTTCCTGGTTATGGCAGAAGTGAAGTGTGTGATAATTTACCTTTTATATATGCTTGATTGAAATTTGTGATGTGAATTGGATGAAAAAGGAAAAAGGCAAATTGGGATGCATACCACATAGCTATTTTATGTCAGTTATGCAAAGAAGAGGTTGAAAATCGTAACAGGGGGGATGTTTGAACCGTAGAGATTATGATAAAAATAATGATAAAAATATTGGAGAGAAGTTTTGCCGCTATATGTGTGATGCTGCTTGCCGCTGCGTGTGTGGTGCTGCTGCTGTTGCATGGAGGCTCATCATCCCAACAAATTACAATGTGCGTTGTTGCTAGTAGTTGCAAGTGATGAAATGACAAACGGATATATAGCAATGATGAATAGATAGATGGATAAAATTAGTTTTTTGTTTGTTTTGTGTAGTTTTATTAAGTTTTTTTGATACATACTCAATAGTTTTTTTACTAAATTTGTCAATGGATGTTAGTGAAGTTGGTCAAGTTTGTGATAGATGGATGTATATTGGTCAAGTTAGTGTTTGGTCAAGTTAGTGTTAGGTCATATTGATCTTGCTAAAAAAAGTTGAAAAATAAAATTTGATAATTGATAAAATTTCGGATTTCAAGTATAATGAAGATCTACAAACTTGACTAGTTGTCATTAGCAATATGATTTTTTTCATAGTTTGAAGTGTCAATGCTTTATGTGATGTGATGACCTAAATTTTTTGACTCGGTAGGTTTTGTGCTATTTCATCTCCCTGGAGCCTTCATCGTCTGGGTTTTTGGTCTGTGATCCTGCGCCTGTTCGACTACTACCTCTACAGCAGAGGGTGAGCTAGAATCCACCATCACCTCCTACCCGCTGTTTTTTCATGTCACTAGATTAAATTTTCACATCAAGTCGCGTAACCGAGGTCTCCCGTCCGAAAGGGTTGTATGGATAAATATGCATTCAAATGCATATTTATCACCGCAGCTCTTTCGGATTGTCTAGCGCTTTCCACGGACAGCCCGAGGATGTGTAGATTGGGTACGTTGTTCATTCTCTACCTCGTTCCGAGACAGGCTTTCGGCGGCGCCTCCCTGTTGTTCTCCGGATGCACATTCTCTCGGCATTTTGCCGAGACGTGTATTTGGAGAACAGCGGGGAGGTGCTGCCGAAATTTTGTCTCGGAATGGGGTAGAGCATGGACAATGTACTCAATCTACACATTCTCGGGTGGGATTAGGACCCATCTTTACCTATTAGAGATGTAGGTGGATTAAATGTCGTTTCTCTTCAACCTTGTAAAAAATAAAATATTGATGTGAGTAATTTAAATGAATCCTTAATTTTGTTGTGTGGCTTCCAATAAAGCAGAGATGGCAGATAATCAATGGATGTATAGTGGGTTTTTTCGTCGGAATCAAGTAACAATAGAGTGAGTCGAGAAAACTGATGTGTTTTTGAAAGATATATTCCATAGTCCAATGAGGATGGTGCCTGAATGCCCGTGTGCCAAATGTAAGAGACGTATCCGCAGAGATAAGAGTGAGATGACTAAGCACCTTCGCACGAATGGATTTATGCCCAACTTTAATATGCCGATAAACTTTGCCCAGTGGGACCGTGGTAGAGAGGATGTGATACGACAACGCGTCATTGGTTATGAGGACGATGGGGTTAGAGACATGCTAGATGATGTCTTTGCTGCATAGCCGACACCTCCGTCACATTCAGCGAATGAACCGGAGGAGCCGGAGGAAACCGCAAAGGCCTTCCTGGATATCTTGGCCTCGTCAAAGAAACCTCTCTATGAGGGCGCCAAGCTGTCTGTGATGGATGCCATCTCGCAACTGATGGCAGTCAAGGCTGAGTATGGTTGTAGCCGAGGTTGCTTCGAAGCATTTCTGGGAGTATGGGCTAACAGTGTGCCTGAGGGCCATGAACTGCCGAAAACCATGTACAGTACGAATAAAATCATGAAGGTGCTTTCCATGGACTATGAGAAAATACATGTTTGTCCAAAGAATTGCCTTTTGTTTAGGCATGAGTATGCGGATGACAACTACTGTAGGAAGTGCGGTTCCTCTCGGTATATTGAGGTTGTCGATGAGCATGGTCAGAAGCGGCAGCTAAAAATCCCTATGAAGGTTCTTCGGTATCTTGATTTTATAAAAAGACTGCAGCGCCTTTTCATCACCGAGGAGTCTGCCAAAATGATGAAGTGGCACAAGGAAGGGAAAAGGTACAATTCAAAAAAAATTGTACATCCATCAGGCGGTGAAGCATGGAAGTCATTCGATATAGAGTACCCGGAGGAAGCAGCCGAGGCTGGGAATGTCAGAATTGCTATAACAGGTGATGGGTTCAATCCGTATGGTATGTCGTCTAATCCATACAGCTGTTGGCCCGTATTTGTTATTCCGCTCAATCTCCCTCCCGGCGCCATAATGCAATGCAAGACCATGTTCCTGTCGCTTATAATTCCGGGGCCTGAATATCCGAGGAAGAATTTGAGTGTGTTTATGCAGCCGTTGGTGGATGATTTGCACCATTCTTTGTACTTCTCGAGGTTGACATATGACCGGCATCTGCAGAAAAATTTCTTGATGAAAGTTTGGCTACAGTATTGCATACATGACTTTGCCGGCTATGCCATGTTCTGCGGATGGTGTACAAGTGGAAAGATGCCTTGCCCTGTGTGCATGCAGGCCTTGATTTTCATTTGGCTGAAGAAGGGTGGCAAGTATGTTGCCTTTGACCTGCATCGACAGTTCCTCCCTCCAGACCATCCTGGTAGGGAAGACAAGAAGAACTTCACAAAAGGCAAAGTTTTCCATGAAGTAAACGAGATTCCAACATTTTCTGGTGCAGATGTGCTTGCTCAGCTGAAAGCTCTTAAGCCTGCCGGCGAAGGGAAAGGCAAAGGCAAAGCCATAGGCGAAGACGAGGGCGAAGGGAAAGGCAAAGGCAAAGGGAAAGGGAAAAATGTTTTGAAGCTTATGGTGAGACGCACAACTGGACTCACATTACCCCCTTCACACAGCTTCCCTATTTTAAGGACCTCATGCTTCCATACAACATCGACGTGATGCACACCGAAAAGAATGTCGCAGAGTCCCTTTTTTGCATGATCCTCAACATTCCTGATAAGACAAAGGATAATGTTAATGCTAGAGTCGATCAACAGAATATTTGTGATAGACCACGTCTACACATGCAGCCTCCCACAGGCAGTCGAAAATCTTGGTTCAAGCCAGATGCTGACTTTGTACTTAAAAAGGATCATAAGATGGAGTCATTGAAGTGGCTGAAACACGTCGGCAAGTTCACGGATGGTTATGCGTCGAATATAAGTAAGGGGGTCAATCTTTCAACGGGCAAAGTGACCAGGCTCAAGAGTCATGACTATCATGTATGGATTGAGCGGATTATGCCAGTGATGGTTCGGGGCTATGTTCCCGAGCGTGTCTGGCGTGTGCTTGCGGAGTTAAGCCATTTCTTCCACACGCTTTGTGCTAAAGAAGTATGTCCTGAGAAGATAAAAGAAATGCATAAGAAGGCGCCGGAGTTGATATGCAAGCTAGAGAAGATATTCCTGTCAGGCTTCTTTACTCCGATGGCACATCTTATTTTGCACCTCGCGAACGAGGTATTGTTGGGGGGCCCTGTGCAGAATCATTGGCAGTACGGCCCTGAGAGACAGAACAAGTATCAAAGATAGAAATGTGGAAACAAAGCTAAGATTGAAGCTTCCATAGCTGAGGCAGTTATCCTAGAGGAGGTGGCAGACCTCAGGACAGCCTACTATCCGGACCATGTTCCCACGTTGCACAATAAGGTGTCTCGATACAATGCAGAAGAACCCAAGTATAAACCCAAGTTGCCTCTATTCATCAGGCAAGGTGGCAGGGCTGGATGCTCGATATCTTATGTCATGCCACGAGATGAGTGGGAGGATGTCATGTTCTATATCTTGCACAACATCAAGGAAGTTGAGGATGAGTGGATGAGGTAATACCATTGCACCATTCTTTTAGTCAATTCGTTATGTTCACTTTGCCTAGTTCTTATACCGCTTTTCTTATTGTAGTCGATTCGTTGATGAAGAGTGGACGGGAATGCTGCCTCCTACTGAAGCGGAGGCACTTGCTCTTCTCCGAAAGGGTGCTGATGGAAGGAAAAGTTTCGTTGCGTGGTTCATGGAGAAAGTAATTTTTCACACTGCCCTATTACCCATTTCACCGTACAATTCCAATTAAACTCATGCACCCTATAATTTCAATTAAACTTGTAGGGAAATGATCTGAATGAATCAATGGATGAAGAATTGAGATGGGTTTCCATGGGTTTGGACCCTACCGTCATGACATGCCAAAAGTATGATGTGAATGGGTATCGCTTCCATACAGAGGAGCACCAGAACAGTTGGCCTGATCCCAAAACCATAAATACCGGAGTCTTCACCGAAGGAGATAATAAAGTAGATTACTACAGAAGGGTAGGAAAAATATATGAGCTTACATTCAAACGTGGCCCTGAACACCTAAGACTCAGTGTGTTCAAATGTCGATGGTTCAACCCCAAAAATGGTCTGAGACATACGCCTTCTGTTGGTTTAGTTGAAGTTAAACCATCAACCGTCTATTGCGGAGCTGATCTCTTTATCGCTGCTACCCAGGCCACACAAGTATATTATCTACCTTACCCATGCCAGAAAGAGTACCTAAATGGTTGGGAAGTTGTGTTCAAGGTGTCGCCACATGGTAAGCTACCGGACCCGAACGATGATTACCCCATGACATACAAGGGAGTGTTCTTTCAAGAGGAACATGATGACGTGGTCCGAAACAAGGAGGATGATGACTTGGGTTATGTTGACCTGGACCCAAATGACGATGATGCATGGATTGATGGTGAGGCAGTTGTGAATCAAAGAGACATAATTATGCTTGAAAAGTTAAATGAAGACGCTGACGATGAGGAAGAGCCTCCACCTCCGTCAGACAACAAAGAAGATGTGCGGGATAGTGATGATGAGACTGGTCGACAAATAGATTACAATAGTGATGATTCATATGGGTTCTAGAAAATGTAAGTTCTTTTAATGATCATTACAATAGTATGCTTAATGTGCTCTTCTGTTATTAATGTCTTTCCTATATGCTTGTATTTTTTTATATCCTTACTAATTGTTTATTCTCTTCTCAATGCAGGTTTGCTAATCATGGGCAAGTCTGGCGGCGCCAGTTTCCTCAGTAAATTCAAAGCAGGACTTACTCAAAGTGGACGAGCCCACAAGGTTCCCTCCCGACTACGCGAGGATGGCACCTCACAGGAAGGTGGAGGGGTCGGGGGAGGAGACCCTAGAGGAGGAGGGGGTGGGGGAGAGCCCCTAGAGGACGAGGAGGTGGGGGGAGAGGCAGCCGGGGCAAAAAACTCCGGGCCGTGTCTGAAATAGGAGGGTCTTCTTTGATGCCCTCTTATGCTGACGCAACTTCTAAGTCTGAGGAGGAGGAGTATGTTCCTGATGGCAAGGAGGAGGAGGTCTAGGAGGAGGAGGCCGAGGAGGAGGAGGCCGACGAGGAGGGCGAGGAGGGTGGTGGAGGGGAGGTTGACCCCGAGTTGTGGGGTGACTTGCCACCGGGTGCTCCGCAGGGGTTGCTGTGTGGTACTGCCAGAGTACCTACACCACCTTCTATCGAGGCGCACAAGTGGCTCATTGAACCTGCGGGGACAGAGTAAGTGCCTCTCAATCATATTTTCAGCACATGACAACATTTTCTTATTGTACACTGGATCCTTCGCGGAAAGGGCCATAAACCGAACGGCCTTGTCTCTGTCCTGTTGAAGGAGTTTTGGCCTAGCCTATTCTGTCCGCGGCCAGACATGAACCCGCAGCTGCGTGTGTTGGCCACGAGCTGGGCCCACTACGAGGCTTGCAGCAACACGGAGTACGGGGCGGCCGCTAAGGCCGTGATCACCAAATTTTGGGTAAGTTCTCTTCTGAAAAAAATTGTCTTCAGTTTCGTTCATAGTTTATCATTGAATCACTCAACTCATGCCTTGTTTTCTTCTGGTTTATGCATGATTACAGCAACTCTATAGAGTTCTTGATGAGCACAAGGCCAGAGCCAACGTGGCCTTACTTGCGGCTGCAAAGAAGAAAGCTCGTCAGTTGCAGTATGAGGTGTGTTGGGTTGCCGTCTCGCAGTACTACCACATCTACCTGCAACAAAAGATGACCAAAACTCAAGCACAGAAGCAACAACTTACCATGAGCAGGGAGCAGTTCATGATGGTAACTATTATTGACTTTTCATTGTTTCAAGCAGTCAACTATATGTTTTGTGCTCACATGTCATGCTTCCAAAATTTGCATAGGTTGTTCCTCGTTGGTGCTATGGAAGGCATGACGGATGGGCGAGTTTGGTGGACAGGTGGGTCGGCAACGATGCAGAGTTTGCTGCCAAGAACATCAAGGCCCGGGCTAACCGTGGAAAAGACGGGACACACAACCAAGGAAACAGGAACCACTAGGGCTTCAAGGCCTTGAAGGTATATCTATATGCATGATGCATTTTTGTTCTTCTTTACCGTCATGTTCTTATGTATGGCTAACTTCTGTTTGACGTTGCAGGAGGACAAGTTGAAGAGGCCGCTCTTAGACATGGAGTCATGGAAGCTGGCCCGCGAGCGGAGTGATCGCAAGGATGGTGAGAGCCAGTACTACGGCAACACCAAGCAGCACCTGGAGTCTTACACTCAGAACTATCAGAAGTTGCATCCGGATGTTCCTGTTCCTGAGGTCGCCCAGTCTCAGATCGACGACACGGCGGTGGTGGCCATCCAGGGTAAGTCCCATGGCCGGTATCCGTGTTTCGATGGCTTGATCACTCCGTCGATCTCGTACACACGGCTTCGGGCTACCAACCCGAGCCAGCTAGAGAGTACGGGGCGTTCACAGAATCCCTTAGCCCGCCAACATGCTGTAAGTACTTCCCCTTTATCTTTTTCTCTCTAGCATTTTCAGTTTATTTTCAGCATTGCTCACTTAGAAACAACCTAAATTATGTAGGCATATAAGGCCTTTGTCGAGCATAGGAATCTCGAGGTGCGAGAGTACTTGCAATGAGTGAAGGCAAACGATGATTACAACCGTCAGATGATGGCGGTTAGTTTTGCCCTCTTAAAACCAAGCTAAATTTTTGCACTTTCATTCCTTCTGACCTTCTAGTTTGCTTGTTTAACTAACATCCAGGCTATGTTGGCGTCTTGGAGTAACCGCACGGATCCACCACAAATGAGACCCCCACCACCACCTACGGGAGAACCCCCACACGTGCCCACGTTCGATGAATGTGTGGCACTAGGCAGTGATAGTCCGGTTAGTACATTTGCCTAACTACTGACAAACTAGTTCTCGTTCATTCAACACTATCATATCATATTTACCGTTAGAATCTTCTCTCAAACATGTAGGGGACCGGTGACTCGACTCCTGCTCCGTCGACCCCAGTCACTCCGATCTTCCAGAGTGATGGTGGTCGCGGTGGCGGTTTTGGCGGAGGTGGTCTTGGCGGTGGTGGTTTTGGCGGAGGTGGACTTGGTGGTGGTGGTTTTGGCGGAGGTGGACTTGCTGGTAGTGGTTTTAGCGGAGGTGGTCTTGCTTGATGTCGATGATGATTCCGTGCATGTGGCCGTCGTGCCATGCCTTTCATGTTCCTACTTTTATGATGTTCCATGTCTTGCACTACTTTTATGTTCATGAACTTTCGCCAGTGATGATCTTTAGATGATGAACTTGACTATGTTTAAATGATGATGATGAACTTGAGTATGTTTAGATGATGAACTGTCATATTTCTGCATAATTCCATATTATTCTACATAATTTCATATTAGATGATGAACCGTCGGCATATTATTCCATATATAAGCCCAGGAGTTACCAGGATGCACCACATGGCAGATATATATAAGCCGTAGGCATAGCCCTGCCGCCAGGAGAAACCAGGGGACGACACGTGGCAAGGATATGCCTACGGCTTTGCCGTCAGCATAGATTCCATCTATGCCTACGGCTTTTCCGTAGGCATAGCCCTGCCGCCAGGACAAACCAGGGGACGACACGTGGCAAGGATATGCCTACGGCTTTGCCGTAGGCATAGCCCTGCCACCAGGAGGCACCACGGAATGCCACGAGGCACAGGTATGCCGACGGCAAGCGCTTTTGACGGCGCCGTCCGTTGCCGTCAGACAAAAAACAATGCCGACGGCTAAACTATGTCGCCGGCTGACTATGCCGACGGCTATACTACGCCGACGGTCTGACAAGACTACGCCGACGGTTTGACAAGACTACGCTGACGTGATCTACACCGACGGGTCTATGTCGACAACAGCCGTAGGCATAGATCTATGCCAATGGCAAAGGACCTATGCCGATGGCCCTGGGCTGTAGGCATAGACAGCGAGTCTGGTAGTGTGTGCCGACTGTCCAGAAGGAAATGCAAGCACTTCGACCATACTGGAAAAGAAAATTACCAGGTAGCCGGTTTCAGAAGCAAGATTAAATTGGGCTGCTAAAAAAGAGTAAAATTACCCCTGCAGTACATGAAGTTTTTTTTAGATTCATGAACTTGCTCTTGACATTGATACCCCTATGTCTCTTAACTTGGAAAACGTGATCGGTTTAGTCCATATCACGTTGTACTCGGTGTTTCTCAAAAAAGGAAAGAAAAATCCAACACGTGTGAGTGCATCCTTTCCAAACGTTTTGGATGACGGTTCAATAGTAGCTAACTAGATCGGAAACGCGCCTTGGCTCATGGTGCCTGGCTGAACACTTTGTTCCAGCTTTGAAACAAACCGTAATAATGTTGCTACTTGGTATAGGATCATTTGTCAAAGTCATGGAAGAAGGCAAGGCAATCACATGTACCAAATGCAAAGCAACCATGGGGGATTTTGTGGTAGAACCATTCGTCTCGAAGTTCATGAGGAATGTAAATATACACTTTTCCAAAAGAGAGATTGGACAATCAATCCACATCAAGTTTGATACAATGTACTTCTCATACAGCAAAATAAAGTCACACAGCAATGCGAGACAAAGAACCTATATAGTTCCACGAAAGCATATTTTTTGGATAGATCCACCTGATCGTCTTGACATTCAACCTTTCATAGGGCCATGAGCAAAAGAAAAAAAGCACAAAGATTTAGTTAGTGGCAACAAGAGGATAAAGAAGTGAACTGTACTATTGGTAGCTACTACAATGTCCAAATCGAATAATGTAACGATCAGATCCACTTGTACATGTTTGGGCCCTTTGTTCAATATGTACCATATAAATCTATCACCATATAAATTAGGCGTCGCCCAACCCAGGCGATCGGGGGAACCCAGCCGTCGTCGGCTCACCACCCCTCCTTGTGTCTGCCCCCGCGTCGCCATTGCTGGATACTAATTTATATGTTTCTTCTATGGCATAAAGTGATGCAATCTATTGCCAAAGTAGGAATGGTTCATAGCAGAACCATATAAATTAGGCGGCAAATGAGTAAGAACATTAGCCCTCTGTTCTAGCCAAATTAAGGAGCTCGCTAAGGCATGGTGCCGCACAGAACCCAAAACACCCCGCTACAATGTAATGAAGCTTTGAAACTACATATACCAAGATATTCGCCAACCCATTCAGAACATATACCAATGTAATGAAGAGGGAACAATTAATTTTGATACAAAACATGCACTTGTGAATTTGCAGGTAATATGAATGCGTCGTATTGAAATTTTACCTTCGCTTTCAGTGACACATACAAATAATCTTCCCTTGACCCTTTCATGATGTGGTTGCTGCTGGTGCTCTAGGAAGAACATGGTTTTTTAATAGTAATTCTGAAATAAGAAAACCTTATCATTGTGGAATATAAACAAAAGAAAAAGCAAATATATGAAATTGTTAAAGGTTGTGGAAAAATTTAGAAACTGAAATGGCATGTGAAATATATTTTTATCTACATTCTTCGTATAAGCATCGTAAAGAGAAATGTAACCATAAACTTGCCCTATTGGATATATCCTATATATTTTCTAGAGGATGTATCAAACAGAAGTCGGAACAAAAGGAATATGCATCAAATATGATTTCACCTACATTCCTCCTATACACTCCACAAAAAAATAGTGTTGGCTTGCTTTTCATCAAAATAGCAGTGGGGCCTTACCCTACTGTACGGCTAAAAAATATATACGAATTCACCCCACTCAAAGAAGATCCACTACCTCAACCTGGGGACATGCACGTGGAATTCAAGAAGTCAAGTCTCCCTACTGAATCAAGGAAACCTAAGATCGAATTTATCCCTTTTGTCTCCTGCAGGAAAACAAGCAGAAGTTATGCAAAAAGATATTAAGGCTTGAGCAAGATATCGATGACTTAAAGGAGGAATATTCCATCCTCAAGCGTAAGAAGAGGAAGAAGCTTCCCACATCATCAACCACATCACCACCATCACCTCCGAAGGAGAACTGAGTACATGGGTATGGGCACTCCCCTTGGCTTGTGCCAGGCTTGGGGAGGTACCCCGGTATCGTATCACCATCACATCTTTACCTTTATTGTTTTTCTTAGTTCGATCATTTATGGTTATATCTTTATCTAGTAGAATAAAAAAATTAGTATGATCTAGTTTTTACTTTTGAGTTTTACTTTGTTTTCCCTCTATGTAATTGAGTCTGTGAGTTATATAATAAAGAGTAGTTTTGAGTTCAGGGCTTTGCTTTCTTACTTTGATCTTGAGAAAAGAAAAAAAGAATAAAAGAAGCAAAAAGGATTGTATAATGATCTTATGGAAAGTGATGACTTCACATATAAAGAGTATGATGAATAAAATTTGTTGAGAGTTGACAAACATAGTTTTGGTCACTAGTAGAAAACAGGGCTACCGTTCGGGCCTGGCCAGCCCATTAGTCCCGGTTCTTCAAGAACCGGGACCCATGGGGGGTATTAGACCTGGTACGTGAGCCCATGGGGCCGGCCGGGGCCTCGTGGGCATTGGTCCCGGTTCATGTGGAACCATTTGTCCCGGTTCAAGCCATGAACCGGGACCAATGGTCCTCGCTCCTGGCCCACAACCATTGGTCCTGGTTCGTGGCTTGAACTGGGACAGAAGGGGTGCTTTAGTCCCGGTTCATGCCATGAACCGAGACAAATAACTTGCCTATATATACCCATCGCCGTGGCAGAGCACTCCAGTGCTCTGTTTTTTCAATCCGGCGAGGAGAGGGCATTTGGGTGCTCTAGTTCACCTCCTATGCACATGAGGTGTTCGATGAAATGCCCGAGCCACACTAGTTAAGCTTTCTCCTCTCGAAGCTTGACCTCGGAGCTCCATTTTTTTCGAGATTTGTCTAGATTTAGCGGTCCGTCACGCCCCGTCCCCGTTTTCATCGATGTTGATCGCCCGCGCCGATCTCATCGCCGGCACCACCGTGGTGAGCCTCTTGTTCTTATATTCTTTCTGATACTTGTCTAATTTTCTTACTTTAGGTAGATATTTGTCTGATTTTCTTACTTTTGACACACATAATTATATATAATGCACACAGATGAACCGGCAATGGATATATGGTGACAGACACACCTCCGAGTACATTAAGGGCGTGCATAATTTTCTCGAAGTGGCTGAGGCAAACAAGCAGAATGGTTTTATGTGTTGTCCATGCACTAAATGTGGGAATATGAAGTCTTACTCTGACCGGAAAATCCTTCACACCCACCTGCTTTACAAGGGTTTCATGCCACACTATAATGTTTGGACGAGGCACGGAGAAATAGGGGTTATGATGGAAGACGGCGAAGAAGAAGAGGACGATGACAACTATGTGCCCCCTGAATACGGTGATGCTGCCATGGGGGGAGCTGCTGAAGATCAAGAGGAACCAAACGATGTGCCCAATGATGCTGCAACGGGGGAAGCTGCTGAAGATCAAGAGGAACCAGACGATGTGTCCGATGATGATCTCCACCGGGTCATTGTTGATGCAAGGACGCAATGCGAAAGTCAAAAGGAGAGGCTGAAGTTCGATCGCATGTTAGAGGATCACAAAAAAAGGGTTGTACCCCAATTGCGAATATGGCAACACAAAGCTGGGTCCATACTGGAATTGCTGTAGTGGAGTGCAGAGAATGTTGTGCCTGACAAAGGATTTGAGAAGCTACTGAAAATATTGAAGAAGAAGCTTCCAAAGGATAATGAATTACCCGACAGTACATACGCAGCAAAGAAGGTCGTATGCCCTCTAGGATTGGAGGTGCAGAAGATACATGCATGCCCTAATGACTGCATCCTCTACCGCGGTGCGTATGAGGATTTGAACACATGCCCGGTATGTGGTGCATTGCGGTATAAGATCAGACGAGATGACCCTGGTGATGTTGACGGCGAGCCCCGTGGGAAGAGAGTTCCTGCGAAGGTGATGTGGTATGCTCCTATAATACCATGGTTGAAACGACTGTTCAGAAACAAAGAGCATGCCAAGTTGATGCGATGGCACAGTGAGGACCATAAGAAAGACGGGAAGTTGAGAGCACCTGCTGATGGGTCGCAGTGGAGAAAAATCGAGAGAGAGTACTGGGCTGAGTTTGCACATGACCCAAGGAACGTATGGTTTGGTTGAAGCGCGGATGGCATTAATCCTTTCGGGGAGCAGAGCAGCAATCACAGCACCTGGCCCGTGACTCTATGTATGTATAACCTTCCTCCTTGGATGTGCATGAAGCGGAAGTTCCTTATGATGTCAGTTCTCATCCAAGGCCCTAAGCAACCAGGCAACAACATTGATGTGTACCTAAGGCCATTAGTTGAAGAACTTTTACAGTTGTGGAATGGAAACGGTGTACGTGTGTGGGATGAGCACAGACAGGAGGAATTTAACCTGCACGCGTTGTTGTTTGTAACCATCAACGATTGGCCCGCTCTCAGTAACCTTTCAGGACAGACAAACAAGGGATACCACGCATGCACGCACTATTTAGCTGACACCAAAAGTATATACCTGGGAAGCTGCAGGAAGAATGTGTAGCTGGGCCATCGTTGATTTCTTCCAACCAACCATCAATGTCGAAAGAAAGGCAAGCATTTCAAAGGCGAGGCATATCACCGGAAGAAGCCCGCCATGCGTACCAATGATTACGTACTTGCTATGGTCAATGATTTACACATAATCTTTGGAAAGGGTCCCGGCGGACTAGCTGTTCCGAGTGACGCTGAGGGACACGCACCCATGTGGAAGAAGAAATCTATATTTTGGGACCTACCCTAATGGAAAGACCTAGAGGTCCGCTCTTCGATCGATGTGATGCACGTGATGAAGAACCTTTGCGTGAACCTGCTAGGCTTCTTGGGCGTGTATGGGAAGACAAAAGATACAACTGAAGCATGGGAGGACCTGCAACGTTTGCACAAAAAAGACGGCATGCCTCCAAAGCAGTATGAAGGTCCTACCAGCTACGCTCTTACCAAAGAAGAGAAGGAAATCTTCTTTGAATGCCTGCTTAGTATGAAGGTCCCGACTGGCTTCTCGTCGAATACAAAGGGAATAGTAAATATGGCAGAGAAAAAGTTTCAGAACTTAAAGTCTCATGGCTGCCATGTGATTATGACGCAACTACTTCCGGTTGCATTGAGGGGGCTTCTACCGAAAAACGTCCGATTAGCCATTGTGAAGCTATGTGCATTCCCCAATGCAATCTCTCAGAAGGTGACCGATCCAGAAATCATACCAAGGCTAAGGAGTTATGTGGTGCAATGTCTTGTCAGTTTCGAGCTGGTGTTCCCACCATCCTTCTTCAGTATCATGACACACGTCCTAGTTCATCTAGTTGACGAGATTGTCATTTTGGGCCCCGTATTTCTACACAATATGTACCCCTTTGAGAGGTTCATGGGAGTCCTAAATAAATATGTCCGTAACCACGCTAGGCCAGAAGGAAGCATCTCCATGGGCCATCAAACAGAGGATGTCATTGGGTTTTGTGTTGACTTCATTCCTGGCCTTAAGAAGATAGGTCTCCCTAAATCGCGGTATGAGGGGAGACTGACTGGAAAAGGCACGCTTGGAGAGGAGACAATAATATGCAGGGACGGATATTCTTGGTCTGAAGCACACTACACAGTTCTACAGAACTCTACCTTGGTGACCCCTTATGTCGATGAACACAAGAACAGTCTGCGCTCCAAACACCCGGAGCAGTGCGACGACTGGACTACATGCAAACACATCAAGACTTTCAGCAGTTGGTTGGAAACACGTCTCAGAGGTGACAACACTGTTTGTGAGGAGCTGTACTCGTTGTCTAGGGGACCATCTTCGACTGTAATGATTTGGAAAGGATACGAGATAAATGGGAATACATTTTACACGATCGCCCAAGATCAAAAGAGCACCAACCAAAATAGCGGTGTCCGCTTTGATGCAGCCACCGAGAGGGGAAAGGACACATATTATGGTTACATAGTGGACATATGGGAACTTGACTACGGAGTAGATTATATGCCCTAGAGGCAATAATAAAAGGATTATTATTATATTTCCTTGTTCATGATAATTGTCTATTATTCATGCTATAATTGTGTTATCCGGAAATCGTAATACATGTGTGAATACATAGACCACAACATGTCCCTAGTAAGCCTCTAGTTGACTAGCTCGTTGATCAACTGATAGTCATGGTTTCCTGACTATGGACATTGGATGTCGTTGATAACGGGATCACATCATTAGGAGAATGATGTGATGGACAAGACCCAATCCTAAGCATAGCACAAGATCATGTAGTTCGTTTGCTAGAGCTTCTTCAATGTCAAGTATCATTTCCTTAGACCATGAGATCGTGTAACTCCCGGATACCGTAGGAGTGCTTTGGGTGTACCAAACATCACAACGTAACTGGGTGACTATAAAGGTATACTACGAGTATCCCCGAAAGTATCTGTTGGGTTGACACAGATCGAGACTGGGATTTGTCACTCCGTATGACGGAGAGGTATCTCTGGGCCCACTCGGTAACGCATCATCATAATGAGCTCAATGTTACCAAGTGTTTGGTCACGGGATCATGCATTACGATACGAGTAAAGTGACTTGCCAGTAATAAGATTGAATGAGGTATTGGGATACCGACGATCGAACCTCGGGCAAGTAGCGTACCGATTGAGAAAGGGAATTGTATACGGGATTACTTGAATCCTCGACATCGTGGTTCATCCGATTTGATCATCGAGGAGCATGTGGGAGCCAACAAGGGTATCCAGATCCCGCTGTTGGTTATTGACTGGAGAGTCGTCTCGGTCATGTCTACATGTCTCCTGAACCCGTAGGGTCTACACACTTAAGGTTCGGTGACGCTAGGGTTGTAGAGATATTAGTATGCGGTAACCCGAAAGTTGTTCGGAGTCCCGGATGAGATCCCGGACGTCACAAGGAGAATGGTCCGGAGGTAAATAATTGTATATAGGAAGTCCAGTTTCGGCCATCGGGAAAGTTTTGGGGGTCACCGGTATTGTACCGGGACCACCGGAAGGGTCCCGGGGGTCCACTGGGTGGGGCCACCTATCCCGGGGGGCCCCATGGGCTGAAGTGGAGAAGGGAACCAGCCCCTGGTGGGCTGGTGCACCCCCCTTGGGCCTCCCCCTGCGCCTAGGGTTGGAAAACCTAGGGGTGGGGGCGCCCCACTTGGCTTGGGGGGCAAGCCACCCCCTTGGCCGCCCCCCCTTGAGATCCAATCTCTAGGGGGACGGCGCCCCCCCCCCAGGGCCCCTATATAAAGAGGAGGGGAGGGAGGGCTGCGCACCCCTGCTCCTGGCGCCTCCCTCTCACTCCGCACCACCTCTCCCTCTCGCTGAGCTTGGCGAAGCCCTGCTGAGATCACCGCTACTTCCACCACCATGCTGTTGTGCTGCTGGATCTCCATCAACCTCTCCCTCCCCTTGCTGGATCAAGAAGGAGGAGACATCTTTCCAACCGTACGTGTGTTGAACACGGAGGTGCCGTCCGTTCGGCACTAGGATCTCCGGTGATTCGGATCACGACGAGTATGACTCCCTCAACCCCGTTCTCTTGAACGCTTCCGCTCGCAATCTACAAGGGCATGTAGATGCACTCCTCTCTCTCGTTGCTAGATGACTCCATAGATTGATCTTGGTGAAGCGTAGAAAATTTTTATTTTCTGCAACGTTCCCCAACAGTGGCATCATGAGCTAGGTCTATGCATAGTTTCTTTGCACGAGTAGAACACAAATTTGTTGTGGGCGTAGATGTTGTCAATTTTCTTGCCACTACTAGTCTTATCTTGTTTCGGCGGCATCGTGGGATGAAGCGGCTCGGACCGACCTTACACGTACGCTTACGTGAGACAGGTTCCACCGACTGACATGCACTAGTTGCATAAGGTGGCTAGCGGGTGTCTGTCTCTCCCACTTTAGTCGGATCAGATTCGATGAAAAGGGTCCTTATGAAGGGTAAATAGAAATTGTCATATCACGTTGTGGCTTTCACGTAGGTAAGAAACATTCTTGCTAGAACCCTATTGCAGCCACGTAAAAACATGCAACAACAATTAGAGGACGTCTAACTTGTTTTTGCAGCATATGCCTTGTGAGGTGATATGGCCAAAAGTTGTGATGAATGATATATATGTGATGTATGAGATCATGTTCTTGTAATAGGAATCACGACTTGCATGTCGGTGAGTATGACAACCGGCAGGAGCCATAGGACTTGTCTTAATTATTGTATGACATGCGTGTCAATGATTAAACGCCATGTAATTACTTTACTTTATTGCTAAACCGTTAGCCATAGTAGTAGAAGTAATAGTTGGCGAGCAACTTCATGGAGACACGATGATGGAGATCATGTGTCATGCCGGTGACGAAGATGGTCATGGCGCCCCGAAGATGGAGATCAAAGGAGCTATATGATATTGGCCATATCATGTCACTATTTGATTGCATGTGATGTTATCATGTTTTTGCATCTTATTTGCTTAGAATGACGGTAGTAAATAAGATGATCCCTCATAATAATTTCAAGAAAGTGTTCCCCCTAACTGTGCACCGTTGTGAAAGTTCGTTGTTTCGAAGCACCACATGATGATCGGGTGTGATAGATTCCAACGTCCACATACAACGGGTGTAAGACAGATTTACACATGCAAAACACTTAGGTTAACTTGACGAGCCTAGCATGTACAGACATGGCCTCGGAACACAAGAGACCGAAAGGTCGAACATGAGTCGTATGGAAGATACAATCAACATGGAGATGTTCACCGATGATGACTAGTCTGTCTCACATGATGATCGGACACGGCCTAGTTGACTCGGATCATGTATCACTTAGATGACTAGAGGGATGTCTAATCTGAGTGGGAGTTCATTAAATAATTTGATTAGATGAACTTAATTATCATGAACTTAGTCTAAAAACCTTTGCAAAAATGTCTTGTAGATCAAATGGCCAACGCTCATGTCAACCTCAACTTCAACGCGTTCCTAGAGAAAACCTAGCTGAAAGATGATGGCAGCAACTATTCGGACTTGGTCCAGAACCTGAGGATCATCCTCATAGCTGCCAAGAAAGCATATGTCCTAGAAGGACCGCTAGGTGAAGCACCCATCCGAGAGAACCAAGACCTTATGAACGCTTGGCAGTCACATGCTGATGATTACTCCCTCGTTCAGTGCGGCATGCTTTACATCTTAGAACCGGGGCTCCAAAAGCGTTTTGAGCAACACGGAGCATATGAGATGTTCGAGGAGCTGAAAATGGTTTTCCAAGCTCATGCCCGGGTCGAGAGATATGAAGTCTCTGACAAGTTCTATAGTTGTAAGATGGAGGAAAATAGTTCTGTCGGTGAGCACATACTCAAAATGTCTGGGTTGCACAACCGCTTGTCCCAGCTGGACATTAACCTCCCGGACGAGGCGGTCATTGATAGAATCCTTCAGTCGCTCCCACCTAGCTACAAGAGCTTTGTGATGAACTACAATATGCAGGGGATGGTGAAAACTATTCCTAAAGTATTTTCAATGCTGAAATCAGCGGAGGTGGAAATCAAAAAGGAACATCAAGTGTTGATGGTCAATAAAACCACTAGTTTCAAGAAAGGCAAGGGTAAGAAGAACTTCAAGAAGGACGGCAAGGGAGTTGCTGCGCCCGGTAAACCAGTTGCCGGGAAGAAGCCAAAGAATGGACCCAAACCTGAGACTGAGTGCGTTTATTGCAAGGGAAAGGGACACTGGAAGCGGAACTGCCGAAATACTTAGCAGACAAGAAGGCCGGCAACACTAAAGGTACATGTGATATACATGTAATTTATGTGTACCTTACCAGTACTCGTAGTAGCTCCTGGGTATTTGATACCGGTGCGGTTGCTCATATTTGTAACTCAAAGCAGGAACTGTGAAATAAGCGGAGACTGGCGAAGGATGAGGTGACGATGCGCGTCGGGAATGGTTCCAAGGTCGATGTGATCGTCGTCGGCATGCTACCTCTACATTTACCTATGCGATTAGTTTTAAACCTCAATAATTGTTATTTAGTGCCACCTTTGAGCATGAACATTGTATCTGGATCTCGTTTAATACGAGATGGCTACTCATTTAAATCCGAGAATAATGGTCGTTCTATTTATATGAGAGAGATGGTCATGCCCCGCTGGTCAATGGTTTATTCTTGATGAATCTCGAACGTGATGTTACACATATTCATAGTGTGAATACCAAAAGATGTAAGGTTGATAACGATAGTCCCACATACTTGTGGCACTGCCGCCTTGGTCACATTGGTGTCAAGTGCATGAAGAAGCTCCATGCTGATGGACTTTTAGAGTCTCTCGATTATGAATCATTTGACACATGTGAACCATGCCTCATGGGCAAAATGACCAAGACTCCATTCTCCGGAACAATGGAGCGAGCAACCAACTTATTGGAAATCATACATACTGATGTGTGCGGTCCAATGAGCGTTGAGGCTCGCGGAGGCTATCATTATGTTCTCACTCTCACTGATGACTTAAGTAGATATGGGTATGTCTACTTGATGAAACACAAGTCTGAGACCTTTGAAAAGTTGAAGGAATTTCAGAATGAGGTAGAGAATCAACGTGACTGAAAAATAAAGTTCTTACGATCAGATCGTGGAGGAGAATATATAAGTCATGAATTTGGTATGCACTTAAGGAAATGTGGAATCGTTTCACAACTCACGCCGCCTGGAACACCTCAGCGTAACGGTGTGTCCGAGCGTCGTAATCGCACTCTATTGGATATGGTGCGATCTATGATGTCACTCACCGATTTACCGCTATCATTTTGGGGATACGCTCTAGATACAGCTACATTCACTTTAAATAGGGCACCATCTAAATCCGTAGAGATGACACCGTATGAATTATGGTTTGGGAAGAAACCTAAGCTGTCATTTCTAAAAGTTTGGGGATGCGATGCTTATGTCAAGAAACTTCAACCTGAAAAGCTCGAATCCAAGTCGGAAAAATGCGTCTTCATAGGATACCCTAAGGAAACCATTGGGTATACCTTCTACCTTAGATCCGAAGGCAAGATCTTTGTTGCCAAGAATGGGTCCTTTCTGGAGAAAGAGTTTCTCTCGAAAGAAGTAAGTGGGAGGAAAGTAGAACTCGATGAAGTACTACCTCTTGAACCGGAAATTAGTGCAGCTCAGGAAGATGTTCCTATGGTGCCTACACCGACTGGAGAGGAAATTAATGATGATGATCAAGGTACTTCGGATCAAGTTGCTACTGAACTTCGTAGGTCCACAAGGACATGTTCCACACCAGAGTGGTATGGCAACCCTGTCCTGGAAATCATGTTGTTAGACAACGGTGAACCTTCGAACTATGAAGAAGCGATGGTGGGCCCAGATTCCAACAAATGGCTTGAAGCCATGCAATCCGAGATAGGATCCATGTATGAAAACAAAGTATGGACTTTGACAGACTTGCTCGATGATCGGCGAGAGATAGAAAACGAATGGATCTTTAAGAAGAAGACGGACGTGGATGGTAATGTTACCATCTATAAAGCTCGACTTGTCGCTAAGGGTTATTGGCAAATTTAAGGGGTTGACTACGATGAGACTTTCTCTCCCGTAGCGAAGCTGAAGTCCGTCCGAATCATGTTAGCAATTGCCGCATACTATGATTATGAGATATGGCAAATGGACGTCAAAACAACATTCCTTAACGGCTATCTTAAGGAAGAACTGTATATGATGCAGCCGGAAGGTTTTGTCGATCCTGAGAATGCTAACAAGGTATGCAAGCTCTAGCGATCCATTTATGGGCTGGTGCAAGCATCTCGGAGTTGGAACATTCGCTTTGATGAGATGATCAAAGCGTTTGGGTTTATGCAGACTTATGGAGAAGCCTGCGTTTACAAGAAAGTGAGTGGGAGCTCTGTAGCATTTCTCATATTATATGTGGATGACATACTTTTGATGGGAAATGATATAGAACTTTTGGACAGCATTAAGGCCTACTTGAATAATCGTTTTTCAATGAAGGACCTTGGTGAAGCTGCTTACATATTAGGCATCAAGATCTATAGAGATAGATCGAGACGCCTCATAGGTCTTTCACAAAGCACATACCTTGATAAGATATTGAAGAAGTTCAATATGGATCAGTCCAAGAAGGGGTTCTTGCCTGTGTTGCAAGGTGTGAAATTGAGCTCGGCTCAATGTCCGACCACGGCAGAAGATAGAGAAAAGATGAGTGTCGTCCCCTATGCCTCAGCCATAGGGTCTATCATGTATGCCATGCTGTGTACCAGACCTGATATAAACCTTGCCGTAAGTTTGGTAGGAAGGTACCAAAGTAATCCCGGCATGGAACACTGGACAATGGTCAAGAATATCCTGAAGTACCTGAAAAGGACAAAGGACATGTTTCTCGTTTATGGAGGTGACGAAGAGCTCGTCGTAAAGGGTTACGTCGACGCTAGCTTCGACACAGATCTGGATGACTCTAAGTCACAAACCGGATACGTGTATATTTTGAATGGTGGGGCAGTAAGCTGGTGCAGTTGCAAGCAGAGCGTCATGGCGGGATCTACATGTGAAGCGGAGTACATGGCAGCCTCGGAGGCAGCGCATGAAGCAATCTAGATGAAGGAGTTCATCACCGACCTTGGAGTCATACCCAATGCATCGGGGCCGATCACTCTCTTCTGTGACAACACTGGAGCTATTGCCCTTGCCAAGGAGCACAGGTTTCACAAGAAGACCAGGCACCTCAAGCGTCGCTTCAACTCCATTCGTGAAAATGTTCAAGATGGAGACATAGATATTTGCAAAGTGCATACGGATCTGAATGTTGCAGATCCGTTGACTAAACCTCTTCCGCGAGCAAAACATGATCAACACCAGAACTCTATGGGTGTTCGATTCATCACAATGTAACTACATTATTGACTCTAGTGCAAGTGGGAGACTGTTGGAAATATGCCCTAGAGGCAATAATAAAAGGATTATTATTATATTTCCTTGTTCATGGTAATTGTCTATTATTCATGCTATAATTGTGTTATCCGGAAATCGTAATACATGTGTGAATACATAGACCACAACATGTCCCTAGTAAGCCTCTAGTTGACTAGCTCGTTGATCAACTGATAGTCATGGTTTCCTGACTATGGACATTGGATGTCGTTGATAACGGGATCACATCATTAGGAGAATGATGTGATGGATAGGACCTAATCCTAAGCATAGCACAAGATCGTGTAGTTCGTTTGCTAGAGCTTCTTGAATGTCAAGTATCATTTCCTTAGACCGTGAGATTGTGTAACTCCCAGATACTGTAGGAGTGTTTTGGGTGTACCAAACGTCACAACGTAACTGGGTGACTATAAAGGTATACTACGGGTATCCCCGAAAGTATCTGTTGGGTTGACACGGATCGAGACTGGGATTTGTCACTCCGTATGACGGAGAGGTATCTCTGGGCCCACTCGGTAATGCATCATCATAATGAACTCAATGTGACCAAGTGTTTCGTCACGGGATCATGCATTACGGTACGAGTAAAGTGACTTGCGGGTAACGAGATTTAATGAGGTATTGGGATACTGACGATCGAATCTCGGGCAAGTAGCATACCGATTGACAAAGGGAATTGTATAGGGGATTACTTGAATCCTCGACATCGTGGTTCATCCGATGAGATCATCGAGGAGAATGTGGGAGCCAACATGGGTATCCAGATCCTGCTATTGGTTATTGACCGGAGAGTCGTCTCGGTCATGTCTGCATGTCTCCCGAACCCGTAGGGTCTACACACTTAAGGTTCGGTGACCCTAGGGTTGTAGAGATATTAGTATGCGGTAACCTAAAGTTGTTCGGAGTCCCGGATGAGATCCCGGATGTCACGAGGAGTTCCGGAATGGTCCGGAGGTAAAGAATTGTATATAGGAAGTCCAGTTTCGGCCATCGGGAAAGTTTCGGGGGTCACCAGTATTGTACCGGGACCACCGGAAGGGTCCTGGGGGTCCACTGGGTGGGGCAACCTATCCCGGAAGGCCCCATGGGCTGAAGTGGGGAAGGGAACTAGCCCCTGGTGGGCTGGTTGTAAGTGCATCTAGTGCCACCCCTAGTTGGTTTTGGAGTATTGACGACAAAGTTGGTTGAGGGACTAATGCGTTTGTGAGAATTGCAGGATAACGCAGGTAGTGTCCCTCATTGATTCAGTTTACCTACCGGAGATGACCCCTACAAATGTATGAAGACATTGAAGACAATGGTGGTGTGTGAAGATATTCACACTGAAGTCTATGACATGAGAAGACATTGAGTGAAGACTATGGAGCGCGAAGACTGAGTTGTTTCGTTGTTTCCTTTTCTTCTTTGTTGAGTCATAGGAACCACCGTACTGTTAAGTGGGGTCCAAGTGAACAAAGTCAGAGTGATTGAAGTGATGCTCAACCCAAATCCTATGTCTTCGAGCGAAGACAATGAGAGCAAATCTTATCCAGAGCTGGATGAGTCAGCTTTGCTTGTAGCCCAAGTAAAGTTGTCGTGTGTGTTTGAAATCTGACCGTTGGAACACGTGTCAGTTCCTTAGTGACCCAGGGTCATTTCGGACATATCAGGTCGGGTTGCCTTGTGGCTATAAATAGCCCACCCCCTACACCATAAATTGGTGGCTGCTCAGAGTTAGTTTACGGCTTTTGTCGTTTTGAGAGCAACCCACCTCGAAGCCTTTGAGAGAGAAATCCTTGCGAGGACAAAGCCCAAACACCCAGAGCCAAAGAGTGTTAGGCATCACTGAAGTCTTTCTGTCTGTGTGACCTGAAGACTTATCACACTTGAGGATTGTATATCCTCCAGCCGGTTAGGCGTCGTGTTCTGAGCATCCAAGAGTCATTGTGGATTGCTAGTGAACGAAGTCTGTGAAGGTTTGGAAGTCTACCTTGAAGACTTACCAGAGTGATTGGGCGAGGACTGTGTGTCCTTAACTCAAGGGGAATAAGGTGAAGACATGGTCTTCTAAGTTGAATCTCAGCCTCCCTAACCAGACGTACAGTTGTCACAGCAACTGGAACTGGTCCAACAAATCCTGTGTCTTCAACAAGTGACTAGTTCTATCCCTTCCCTCCTTTACTTTGTGTTTGTCTTCGTGAAGTCATTGCTTATCTGTCTTATCTGTTTGATTTCATTGCTTGACTACTATTGTTGATTGGCTTCATACTATCTTCCATCCTGATCCTTACTACCTAGCTGCTATTAGTCTTCGTACGTTAACACTATTGCATACTTGACTATGGCTAGCTTGTTGTAGTTTATCTTCCGCTGCATATCAATTAGGTCATTTCTATTGTTTGTCTTTGAAACTTCCACGTTTTGAAGACTTTGATAAAAATTACCTATTCACCCCCCCCCCTCTAGTCGATAACTAGCACTTTCAATTGGTATCAGAGCGAGGTACTCCCTTGTTCTGTATGATTCGGTTTAACCACCTGGAGTTTAGCTATGTCGACTGCAGGGATAATCAAAGTCTCCGCTGCTTGCCCCGTGTTCGATGGAACTGAATTCCCTACTGGAAGAATAAGATGCGCATGCATCTTGAAGCCATTGATGTCGACCTCTGGTATGTCGTCAAGAACGGCGTTCCAAAAACTGGTGAAGGTGTCACCCCTGCTGATGTCAAGAAGTTCATTCAACTGGACTCGACTGCAAAGAACATCATCTGTGGTCATCTGACCAAAGGACAATATGGCCGTGTGAGTGCTCTCGAAACGTCAAAGCTAGTCTGGGACTGGCTATCCAAGGTCAACGAAGGCGTCTCTACACAGAGAGACCAGAGGATCAGTGTTCTTCACAATCTCTTCAACCGCTTCAAGAGAAACGACAATGAAAATGTCCAGCTCACGTTTGATCGCCTCACCGACATCACAAATGAGCTTCAAGCTCTCGGCGCCACTGAGATCACTAAGCATGAAATCGTCAAGACGCTGCTGAGATCTCTTGACAGCTCCTTTGACACCCTTGCCCTCATGATACAAGAACGTCCTGACTTCAAGACTCTCGATCCGTCTGATATACTTGAGAGGCTCAACACACATGAGTTCCAGCTTTCTGAGAAAAGAGATATCTATGGCCCCAACTATGGCCGAACTCGTGCTTTGAAGGCAAAAGTTGTTTCCTCATCTGACGAAGAAGAATCTGACTGCGGTTTTGATGATCCTGAAGACATTGGAAGGGAACTTGCTATGCTTGTGAAGAAGTTCCAGAAATTCACCAAGAAGAAGGGCTTCAAAAAGTCTTCACGATCTAGTTCAAGAAATGATGAAGCTTCCACTCAAGACAACAAGAAGAGAACATGTCACAAGTGTAAGAAGCCTGGGCACTACATCTCTGAGTGTCCTCAGTGGGAAAATGAGAAGAAGAAGAAGAAGAAGAAGAGCGAGGAATATGACTCTGATGACAAGAAGAAGAAGAAATCATCAAAGTCTTCTTCCAAGTCCTCATCAAAGTCTTCATATCATAAGAAGAACTCATCTAGCAAGGCTCGTGCTTTTGTTGGCAAGGAAATGGATTCAGAGGAGGAGTCTGCTTCTGAGGAGGCGGAGGTGGAATCTGAAGCTGAGTCCGACTCTGGCGTTGCAAGTCTGGCTCTAGCCATAGCCTACGTTGCCAAGTCCATCTTCAACACTAAAGACAATGACTCCCACACCAATGCTAATGATGACAAGGACGATCCTGCTCCCACCTACTGCTTCATGGCACGCGGTGCCAAGGTAAAATCACGCGATGCTTACTTTCAAACATCAAGTGAAGATGACTCTGATTGTGAATCTAAACCCAGCTACAAAACACTTGCTAAAATTGCTACTGAACAACAAAGGGCTATGGAACATACTCAAAAACTGTTAGACAAAAGCGATGACCTGTTGGACGCGGAAATGACACGTTCGCAATCCTTAGTTGAAGACATAAAAAATCTTCATGCTAAGTATCAAGAACTTGAAAGTCTTCATGAGACGCTCTCAACCACTTATGAAAAGCTCTCCTATGATTATCTTCAAAGGAAGCAAGAGCTTGAGAAATTGAAAGCGACTCATGAAGATCTTCAAAAAGAGAATGAGTCATTTCGCACTCAACAGATCAGTTCCGCTCAGGAAGGATTTGAACCACCATGTCTAAAATGCATTGAGCGTGATAACGCTCCCTCTGTTGCTGAATGTTCCACTGCTGCTACTGTTGCTCTATCTTCAACTACTGATGTGGTAACTAACCCCTCTGCTGAGGATACCACTACTATTGCTGATGAAAATGCTAGGTTGAAGACATTGCTTGAAACAGGGATGTACAAAAGTCTGAAAGGGCATCAGACACTTTGTGATGTCCTCAAAAAGCAGATTCTGAACCAAAACCCTAGGAAAGAGGGTGTTGGGTTCGAGAGGAAAATGAATGATGATGGTTCCTACTGGAAGCCTGAGCAGTATCCCAAAACCACATGGGTTGCTGCAATGGAACCTTCAGTGGATCCATCCACTTTATCTGGCTTTACCTGTGCTAATCCTATTATCATTGATGAATCCTTTGATGCAAACTATAAACTATTCAAAAATCAGAATGGTGAAGTGTTTGCCAGGTATATTGGTACTAACTGCGGGAATGGACCGCCAATGAAGAAGATCTGGGTTCCCAAAAGCTATCTTGAGAATCTTCCTGTGAATGTTGTCATGACACCACCAGGGAAGAAGACAAACCCCAGACCAAAGGCATCACATGGTCCAACGGCTTCATACGGAAACAGGACTCACCTGAGTCACCCTAACGCCAATGATGTTTTGCAGGGAAATCATACTCAAACTTACGAATATGTGCGCGTGTCTTCAAACCGCCATGTTCATAGGACTAAGAACTTTTCTGCTTATTCATATGAGTATCATTCATCTCCTGCAAGGCTATTTGCTACGGCTCCAAAGCCGAAATTCTCAGATGCTGCACTTAGACTCATTGCTTCTAAGCCACCCCTAAAGATGTGGGTGGTGAAGAAGAACTAACTCTCTTTTGCAGAACATGGTCTCCAGCCAGCAATCAAAGGCATCCGATATTATTGCTGGGGGCCTAAAACACAAAGGGACGCATGATAAAATGACTTACTATGTATTCCACATATGAATCGCTTACCTGTCATACTGTGTGCTAACTTTCATCTAAGCTGTGATAATCCAAGTGTGCGTCAAATGCTTATGCTTCACAACATACATTGTGAAGCCTATCCTCCTAACTGCACTGTAGGGTATGACACCTCGTGCTTCAGAATGGATTATGGACAACGGATGCACTAATCATATGACTGGTGATCGAAGTCTTCTCATGGACTCAACCTTACGTCCATCCCACAAGAGTCAAATCACATTTGCTGACACTGGTAAAGGCAAGGTATTGGGTCTAGGTAGAGTTGCAATCTCAAAGGATCAACACATGGATAAAGTGATGCTTGTTGAATCCCTTGGATTCAACTTAATGTCTGTCTCAATGCTTTGTGACTTAAACATGATTGTGATATTCAGAAAATATTGTTGCCTTGTACTAATGGAATCTGACAAGTCTCTAGTCTTTGAAGGGTATAGGAAAGGTGATCTATACATGGTAGATTTCTCAGCAGGTCCACAGCTTGCCATATGTCTTCTTGCAAAAGCTTCAGAATGCTGGCTCTGGCATCGGAGGCTGGGACATGCTGGCATGAGGAACTTACACACTCTCGTCAAGAAGAAGCATGTCATAGGCATCGAAGGTGTCAAGTTCAAGAAAGATCATTTGTGTGGTACTTGCGAAGCTGGGAAGATGACTAGGGCCAAGCACCCCTCGAAGACAATCATGACAACATCTCAACCCTTCGAGCTATTGCACATGGACTTATTTGGCCCTACTCACTACTCCACCCTCACAACAACAGCGTGTCTCTATGGCTTCATCATTGTTGATGACTACTCAAGATATACATGGGTGCACATAATTCTCTACAATACTGAAGTACAAGATGTCTTCAGACGATTCGCCAATCGAGAAATGAACAAGTATGGCGTCAAGATCAAGCATATCAGAAGTGATAACGGTACTAAATTCAAGAACACCGGGCTTGATCTTTATCTGGATACAATGGGAATCACTCATGAATTTTCTGCTCCATACACACCTCAGCAAAATGGCATTGTTGAGCGCAAGAACAGAACCCTCATTGAGTTGGATTGAACAATGCTCGACGAGTACAAGACACTAAGAAAGTTCTGGCCTGAAGCTATTGATACTGCATGTCACATCATCAACCATGTTTACATCCACAAGCTTCTGGGCAAAACATCCTATGAGCTCCTTACTGGCAAGAAGCCAAATGTCAGCTACTTCAGAGTTTTTGGTGCTAGATGCTGGATCAAGGATCCCCATCACAAGTCAAAATTTGAACCCAAAGCTCATGAAGGCTTCATGCTCGGTTATGGAAAGGGTTCACACTCTTACAGAGTCTTCAACCTCTTTCACTACAAAATCGTTGAAACTGTGGACGTGTGATTTGATGAAACCAATGGTTCACAACGAGAACTCCTGCCAAGCACATTAGATGAAGCTCCTTCCAGTGAATCTATCAAGCTGATGGGAACTGGTGAAATCATGCCCTCTGAAGCACAGCCTGAAGAGGAATATATCATTTCTGCACCAAACCAACCTGAAGACAATGCTCAGACCGAAGACAATCCTTCCAATGATGACAATGATCAGCATGAGCAAGGTCTTCGTCCAGTTCATCCTCATGTTGCAAATGAAGTACAAATTGAGAAGATAATTGATAGCATCAATGCACCTGGTCCACTTACTCGCTCAAGGGCAACACAGTTAGCAAATTTCTGTGGGCATTTTTCATTTGTATCAATATCTGAACCCAAGAAAGTTGCTGAAGCCTTTATGGAACCTGAATGGATTCAAGCCATGCAAGAAGAACTTCAACAGTTCAAGCTGAATAATGTTTGGGAACTTTTCAAGCGCCCTGACCCTCGCAAGCATAACATTATTGGCACTAAATGGATATATCGGAACAAGCAAGATGAGCATGGTCAAGTCGTCAGAAACAAAGCACATCTAGTGGCACAAGGATATACTCAAGTTGAAGGAATTGACTTCGATGAAACATTTGCTCCTGTGGCTAGGCTTGACGCTATTCGCATACTGCTAGCCTATGCTAATCACCACAACATCTTGCTATATCAAATGGATGTGAAAAGTGCTTTCCTCAATGGCAATATTGAAGAAGAAGTGTATGTTGCTCAACCACCTGGCTTTGAAGATCCAAAACATCCTGATATGGTGTACAAACTAAACAAAGCACTGTATGGCCTCAAACAAGCTCCTCGCGCTTGGTATGATACAATCAAAGACTTCCTGAAGAGCAAAGGATTCAAACCAGGATCCCTCGATCCCACACTCTTCACGAAGACATATGATGGTGAACTGTTTGTATGCCAAATATATGTGGATGACATAATCTTCGGCTGCACCAACCAGAAGTATAGTGATGAGTTTGGATACATGATGCAAGAGCAATATCAGATGTCCATGATGGGTGAGCTGAAGTTCTTCCTTGGTCTTCAAATTCGTCAGCAAAGAAATGGCATCTTCATTTCTCAAGAAAAATATCTCAAAGAATGTTTGAAGAAGTTCGGCATGCAAGATTGCAAAGGTTACATGATGCCAATGCCAGCCAAACATCATCTTGGTCCCGATGACAATGGTAAAGAGTTCGATCAAAAGGTATACCGCTCCATGATTGGTTCTTTACTTTACCTATGTGCATCTAGGACAGATATTATGCTTAGTGTTGCATGTGTGCTCGATTCCAAGCGGCACCAAAGGAATCGCATCACTTAGCTGTGAAGCGAATTCTTAGATATTTGGCTTACACCCAAACACTCGGATTATGGTATCCAAAGGGCTCAAGATTTGATCTGGTTGGATTCTCGGATGCTGATTATGCTGGTGACAAGGTGGATCGCAAGTCAACATCAGGAACATGTCACTTTCTGGGACGATCACTTGTCTGTTGGTCTTCAAAGAAGCAAAACTGTGTATCACTCTCTGCTGCTGAATCTGAATACATTGCTGCTGGATCTTGTTGTGCTTAGCTTCTGTGGATGAAGCAAACTCTCAAGGACTATGGCATCAATCTGAAGCAAGTCCCTCTCTTCTGCGACAACGAAAGCGCCATCAAGATTGCCAACAATCCAGTCCAGCACTCGAAGACAAAACACATTGAAATTCGTCATCATTTTCTCCGAGATCATGTTATGAAGAAAGATATTGACATCATTCACGTCAACACTGAAGAGCAACTGGCAGATATCTTCACAAAGCCCTTGGATGAGAAAAGGTTTTGCAAGTTACGGTGTGAGCTAAATATCTTGGAATCCTCAAATGTCCTGTGATCAGGCACACATCCTAACACTTATGCATGTTGATGACTTAGATGTGCAACACACGAAGTAAAGTATATCTTCGATCAATGAAGACTTACATTCTGAGTGTGAATACATTAACGTGGAATTTGACTTCGGAGCGCCACGATAATTGTGCACCGTGTCTGGGTCTAATACTTCCTATACGGTGGGTAACGCCACCACCAAATTTCTTGGTTTGAAGTGTTTCACTCATGGCGTTATTGTTGACTATCTTCGCATATTGATTTGTCTTCAACTTTCAACTTATCTATCTTCATGATTTACTTCACTATGTTGAGTTGATTGCTTTCTCATATATATATATATATATATATATATATATATACCAGTATTCTGTCCTCTACAGCATTCACTTATAGCTATGTCTTCATTGTTGAATCTTTTGAACTAAGTGAATGTGATCGGACCCTAATCTCTCTATGCTTACTATCTCAAACTCTATCTGTCCAAATCATATGCATTCTGTTGAAACTGTCGAATGTCTTCTCTGCATCCTTGTCAGCAGAAGACACAGAGACAAACATCAAGTCCTCTTTAAATGACTCATCTTTATTATCGATATCCGGAGAAGCCGGAACAACCATCCGACAAACTTGGCGGGCGTGGGAACGTGGGACAACTCTAAATATGTTGCATGCTTGCCACGTGTCCCACGGATGTGAACAGATAGGGGCACCTGCATAATTGCGCTGTGCCGCACACCTACTTATAAATACGTGCCCCCTGCGGTCAAGAAAACCTTCTTCCACCTCTCCACCTCGTCAAAACCCTAGCGCCACTGCTAGCTCTCGATGACACCGGCGATGAAGCGCTTAGCTGCCGCGACTTCTTCGACGCCGTCCTCACGCCGGCCGCGGGCATCATCCTCTCCGCCGCCGCCGTAGGTGTCCTCCGTCGCCAAGTTAGGGCATAGTGGATTGAACTGCTCGGTCTCCTATTCATCCCACCTAGCAGTTCTTTGTGTGGTAAATATAACTCTATTTTTACCAGATTTTTGATCCTCAATGATTCATCCAATTTACCAAAATTGGTTTCTGTCTATACAAAGTTAGATCTACTCTGTATGCATCTCATACTGCCTAGTATATTCACTTAAGCTTCATATCTAGTTAGATTCCTCACTTGTACTTATTCATGGATTCGTACAAATCTGGAACCGACTCTCAACATATAAGTGAATGTCTTCGCAACATGAGGTCAATGTCTTCAAACTGATTTAACTTCAAACTCTTCTAAGAATGCATATGACCTCTTCCCCTTCCCTCGCATCTCTAATGCTGTCACAGGTACATGTCCGTGGGAGAATCCCTAGGTTCTCATAGTCTGCATTCGTTTGCAGAGTTCTTACAGCAACACATTGAATCTCCCGAAGCCAGTTCCTGTCTGACCAGCAAGCGAAAGCCTTTGAAGCCTTTGAACATATTGAAACCATTCAGTTTGAAGTTCATGGCTACAGAGAAATCTGTAAGGAAGGGTGGCAGACAGAGTCGAGGGGGGACATCAAAGGATCTGCCTGATGATCTTGCAGAAATCTACAAAACAGATCCTGAAGAGGATTATAATCAGCGCAAGACACGAATCCAATGGATTCGACGCTATTGGGCTGAACAATGGTTCAAATACAAATTCGTGACCCAGGAGTACACTGAGAAGAATGCTATCAAGAGCCCTTGGGGTGATATTCTCTATCGAGGCCTTCCCCCCAAGAACAAAGCTGAAGCCATTGCACAAGAATTCTATCCTTGCATGGTCCGTGGACCACAGCCGGAAGAAGCCGACCCATCATCATTGCTCTGGTGTCGTGACGACAATCTCTTCAAGCGCAACTTCCAGTATGCTAAGGCTTTGGCAAAGGAAAACAAGAAGTCATGGGGATTAGACTTCAATCCTGGTCCCTCTGCTCCCCGTGATGATGGCACACGTGAAGCTAAAGAAAATAGAATTGGCCCCTTTGCAAACCTTGATGGCCTCATCTCTTACATCTTGGTACAAGGTGCCAAAGTGGATCATTCTGACAATGATGCTGATTCTGATGAAGCCCCAGCTCCTCCTTCAAGGCTGCAGAAGCCAAAGAAGATTAAGGCTTCATCATCAGCTGCACCTCCAAAAGCTTCTCGTGTGAAGCCACTGGCCACTGCACCTCCTGAAGCCAGTGTGCAGTCTGAAGATCTTTCACGCATCTCCAAGAAGACGGAGAAGAAAAAGAAAATCGTCAAGAGTAATGATCTGACTTTGACTCCTACTGCTATTCTGCGTGAAGAGCACATTGATCTGTCCAGCGATGACGACCTTGCAGATGATGCTCTTGAGCAACTGATCAAGAGCAAGGAAGAAGCAGAGATCTTCAACAACTTTCCTCTCTTTGACGTGGCAATCATCCATAACTTCATTGATGAGTGGTTTGACACACCAAATCTCAGCTTTGATGATCTGCAACTTCCAATTGGCCTCAGCGTCGCCTTCAATGGCGCCATTGCTTCTGAGCTAGCTATTGCTCAGCGCATCGTCGAACTAAAGCACAAGATTGACTATGAAAAGGCTCAGTTCAAGAAGCATGTGGCCACGCTCAACATGCAAGATGTCAAGAACTTCAAGATAATGTTGCACGAGCTCAAAGAAGCCTTTCACAAGAAGCATGAAGAAGCTCGAGGCTCTAGAGAGCGCATGAAAAATCTGGCTGACAAGTGTGTGCTTGCCTACAATGAGGCTGAAAAGCGCAAGGCTCTTGGTCGTCATGGCATCGACCCCAGGATGGCTGCAAAGAAGAAGAAATCGACTGTCCAACCTGCACCTTCAAGGCAAGATGAACCTCGTATTGTCTTCCCATGCAGCATGACTGGCTCGAAGCCAAAGGTCACGTCAACCGCTTCAGAACAGAAGAAAACGAGGGCTGCAGAGGCTGAAGCCAGAAAAAGGAAAACCTCAGAAGCCTCTGATGCTGCTCCCTCCAAGAAGAAGCGCAAGACCAAGAAGAGTCAGGCTGCTCCCACAGGGCCCCTTGTTATTGAACCCATCTCAGTGGTTCGTCCTACATCTGCAACCCAAGAACTTCGAATGACTATTCATGAGCCTGCTTCCACAGAGGCTCCTGAAGCTGAAGAGATTCCAGCAGTTGATCCCATCACTGCTGAAGACATTGGTCATCATGACATTGTTGAAGATGATGAAGTTCTTCCTCAAATTGAATACAGTGTGGTATCATCGCCTGTTCGTACGAATAGCGAAATTATCAGCATTGGTCGTCCTCTGACGCCAATTGCTCAGGATGCTTCATGGGCTGATCGCCCGCAACAACAAGACTCCCCCAGTACTCCCCAACAACAACAAGCCACACCATCCGTGCAAGTTAAAGAGGATGAGGACCTGCCCACTCCATCTCCAAAGGCATCGCCTGTACTACAAAGGCTTCGCAAAGGACCAAGGCCTCAAGCCCCTCTTCCGAGCGTTCCAGAAGGAGAAGTGCACCATCAACCTGTTGCACGTCAAGTGTTTTCAGAAGCCACTCCTGCTGTGAATGTCTCTGAGTCTGAAGCACCAGCTGCTGAAGACAATCCGGCTGCATCAGCCAATGACGAACGTCAAGAAGAACGTGTCCCTACTCCCCCCATTCTTGAAGAAGTTGTTCATGATGTGAACGTGTCTGTGCCTGACCCTCCAGCTCAGCAAGTGGAGGTTGAAAACCTTGAGGCTGCCACCACCAACACCAATGAAGCCAATGACATAGTCATGGCTGAAGCTAATGTGGAGCCTGTCCCAAGCACTGTACCAGAAGTCAATGCTGACAATGCTCCTGAAGCTTCTGTTGTGCAGCCCGAAGCCGCTGTTGCTGCCACTACTCCTGTTCCGCCACCAAGGCCCTATACAATCGAGCAAGCATACACCCATGGCGAGCTAATCATAGTAAGATGGCCCATTCTGGTCCCTCCGCCTACTGTCTCTGGTCCTCAGTTTGACTATGACATTGAGCATAGGCCTCAGGTCCAGAAGCCAAAGCCAAGACTGCCAAGGTTTCCAGGTACTTCCACATCTGTCGGGTCCTTCAATGCAAATGGCTTGAAAAGCCACAACACATTCTTTGACAGTTCAAAGAACCCCTACACAAAGCCAAGAATATCATCAGATCATTTCTGGAGTCATCAGCAGCGAAGCTATTACTCCTGTGTTCTGTATGATCAAGGGCGCATTTTCCCTCATATGCGCCTCGACACTGAAGCCATTGCTAGACTGCCATGCTTAGAAGAAGCACTTGACTGCTTTCGTGATGCTGGTCTGCTCAGCTTTGTGACAGACAAAGAACATTGGAATGAAGAGCTATTGCTTCAATTCTATGCTACGCTCCACATTCGCGGTTATAATAGAGATACGAAGACATGGGTTCTCGAGTGGATGACAGGAAATGTTCATCATGAAGCCAAAGCTCTTGACATCATTGAGCTTATAGGCCTATCCACTCCCGGAGAGCTATATGAACCTGGTTGTCAAAACCACCGCAATGCACTGGAGAGCATCTTCCATAAGCCTGAACCCAATATGAGCCAGATGGTGAGCATGATGAAGCCTTTGCCACGTGATGCTGAATATCCAAAGGAGTTCTTTGTTGATGACCTTGAGTATCTGTCGCGCACTATATATCATATCATCAGGTGGACTCTATGGCCGATCAAAGGACATTCATCAGCTGCAAAACTTGAAGGAGCCATGAAGACATTGGTCTTTTACATCCTCAATGGCATCAGCTTCAATGTGCAAGATTTCTTTATCAGGCAACTGGCTGCATCTGGATCTGACCTTTTCGGACTGAAGTTCTATGCTCCATGGGTCATGCGCCTCATCAAGCAACACTCTGTTGTCAACTATCAACCATCTGCTCGCAATCATGTGATCTTCCTACCAGAGGTTGATATGTCAGTTGAAGCCATATACCCTGAACCTGCCAAGAAGCCTCTTTGTCTTCAAAATGCTGAACATCAAAGCTTCACTCAGCCTATGGAAGGAGTCCAAGCTGTCACGCGTGTCTATCCGATGGCTGGACACACTCGTCTGCCTCATCATGCGCCAACTGAAGCTACTGAGAGCACAATTGCTCAAAGGCCAAAGAAGCGCTCTCGGGTCCTCAATGACCGAGAACTTCTTGTGGGCCTGCATCAGAAGCAAGATAAGCATCATTTTTGGCTCAAGCATCAGATGCAAAGCCTCTTGGTGGATGTAAATCGCATTCGAAACCTTGCCACCAAGAATGCATTTGTCACTCACGAAACTTGTCGGCGATCATGGAAGAGTTTGACCCTGCTCAGTGCTGAAGCTGATCTTCAAGACGATGGCTTCACTGAAAGATTCAAGTTTGACTCCACTCCTCCACGGAATGCTGTCCTACGAAGAACTCCATCTCTTGAAGACTCTGACTATTCTTCCTCCGCGGCAACTGTAAATGCCAATGTGATTGATGATGAAGACGATGCTACTTCACCACCCCCTAGTTCTGCACGCATCGACACTGCACCGAGTTCGTCTGCACCGCCAAACGACAACGACAACCCTGCTGCTTCAACTACTCCTCATGAAGACGAGTAGATGCTCTATGTCTTCAAACCTTTTTGGTCATTACTGACAAAAGCGGGAGAAGTGTATGAGTTTGATAGTCTTCAAGCGGGTTCATATGGGCGGTTGCTTTATATTTTTGCCTAGTGCTTACAACTCTTGCTTTTGATACACTTTGTTCTTTGAGTTGTAACACTTAAACTTGATGGTCGTCTGCTACTTATTTGTGTTTCCACGTGCAATGATAACTTCCACACTTAGATCATTCTGCAGACGTCCATTTTTCATTATGCATGTCATTCTCTTAGCTATATCATTTCATGCATGATGAATTATCTTCATAAGTTGAAGAGGATATCCACAAGTACAACCTGCCATGTGCATTTGCATTCCAAAAGCAAATTATTTATATGCACATCTTCAGGGGGAGCCCTTGCCACTTATGAAGACAATACGCTATCCTTTACAATTTCACATACTTCTTTCCTGTTGAAAACTTCAACCAGTTTGTCATCAATCACCAAAAAGGGGGAGATTGTAAGTGCATCTAGTGCCACCCCTAGTTGGTTTTGGAGTATTGACGACAAAGTTGGTTGAGGGACTAATGCGTTTGTGAGAATTGCAAGATAATGCAGGTAGTGTCCCTCATTGATTCGGTTTACCTACCGAAGATGACCCCTAAAAATGTATGAAGACATTGAAGACAATGGTGGTGTGTGAAGATATTCACACTGAAGTCTATGACATGAGAAGACATTGAGTGAAGACTATGGAGCACGAAGACTGAGTTGTTTCGTTGTTTCCTTTTCTTCTTTGTTGAGTCATAGGAACCACCGTACTGTTAAGTGGGGTCCAAGTGAACAAAGTCAGAGTGACTGAACTGATGCTCAACCCAAATCCTATGTCTTCGAGCGAAGACAATGAGAGCAAATCTTATCCAGAGCTGGATGAGTCAGCTTTGCTTGTAGCCCAAGTAAAGTTGCCGTGTGTGTTTGAAATCTGACCATTGGAACACGTGTCAGTTCCTTAGTGACCCAGGGTCATTTCGGACATATCAGGTCGGGTTGCCTTGTGGCTATAAATAGCCCACCCCCTACACCATAAATTGGTGGCTGCTCAGAGTTAGTTTACGGCTTTTGTCGTTTTGAGAGCAACCCACCTCGAAGCCTTTGAGAGAGAAATCCTTGCGAGGACAAAGCCCAAACACCCAGAGCCAAAGAGTGTTAGGCATCACTGAAGTCTTTTTGTCTGTGTGACCTGAAGACTTATTACACTTGAGGACTATGTATCCTCCAGCCGGTTAGGCGTCGCGTTCTAAGCATCCAAGAGTCATTGTGGATTGCCGGTGAACGATGTCTGTGAAGGTTGGGAAGTCTACCTTGAAGACTTACCAGAGTGATTGGGCGAGGACTGTGTGTCCTTAGCTCAAGGGGAATAAGGTGAAGACGCGGTCTTCTGAGTTGAATCTCAGCCTCCCTGACCAGATGTACAGTTGTCACAGCAACTGGAACTGGATCAAACAAATCATGTGTCTTCAACAAGTGACTGGTTCTATCCCTTCCCTCCTTTACTTTGAGTTTGTCTTCGTGAAGTCATTGCTTATCTGTCTTATCTGTTTGACTTCATTGCTTGACTACTATTGTTGATTGGCTTCATACTATCTTCCATCCTGATCCTTACTACCTAGCTGCTATTAGTCTTTGTACGTTAACACTATTGCATACTTGACTATGGCTAGCTTATTGTAGTTTATCTTCCGCTGCATATCAATTAGGTCATTTCTATTGTTTGTCTTCGAAACTTCCACGTTTTGAAGACTTTGATAAAAATCGCCTATTCACCCCCCCTCTAGTCGATAACTAGCACTTTCACTGGTGCGCCCCCCTTGGGCCTCCCCCTGCGCCTAGGGTTGGAAACCCTAGGGGTGGGGGCGCCCCACTTGGCTTGGGGGGCAAGCCACCCCCTTGGCCCCCCCCCCTTGAGATCCAATCTCTAGGGGGCCGGAGCCCCCCCCCCCCCCGGCCCCTATATAAAGATGGGGAAGGGAGGGCTGCACACCCCTGCTCCTGGTGCCTCCCTCTCCCTCTGCACCACCTCTCCCTCTCGCTGAGCTTGGCGACGCCCTGCCGAGATCACCTCTACTTCCACCACCATGCTATTGTGCTGCTGGATCTCCATCAACCTCTCCCTCCCATTGCTGGATCAAGAAGGAGGAGACGTCTTCCCAACCGTACGTGTGTTGAACGCGGAGGTGCCGTCCGTTCGATACTAGGATCTCCGATGATTTGGATCACGACGAGTACGACTCCCTCAACCCCGTTCTCTTGAACGCTTCCGCTCGCGATCTACAATGGTATGTAGATGCACTCCTCTCTCTCGTTGCTAGATGACTCCATAGATTGATCTTGGTGAAGCGTAGAAAAATTTTATTTTCTGCAACATTCCCCAAAAATACGATGAGCTAAAGCGCCACGTAGTTCTTTCAGGAAAAAGGGACATCGTGGGAGTGGAGGGCAAGACAGACATGTCCGAAGATTATGAAAAGTTTCATGAAATTGCTCCCTTCAAAGTCAAGGCTGACCCAAGCATCCTGATAAATGATGAAGATTATCCATGGTTACGGCGCAATAAGGAAAGGACACAAGCCAAGAAAAAGTGAAGACTTTCTCCACAACTATTATGATGATACCATGCCAACTTTCAACCTTTTCGTAGTTCATTTGAAATGCCTGTTGTAACAGACAAGTTTCCATATGAAATCCTGATACTTCGAAAGAGATTGTCCGTTTTGTACATGAAGTGCATCCAGTTTTTGCCGTAACCCTCTCAACTTTCTTGCACATGCTATGTGGATGAAATGATGATACCATGCCAACTTCCAACCTTTTCAGAGTTCATTTGAAATGACTTTTCAATTTCAAGGTCTTATAGCTAAAAAAACAGTAAATGCTTTTATAAAACTCTAATAGCAAAAGGAATCAACTAAAAAGCTTTTATAAACCTCTAGTATTTTTAAACTAAAATTATATAAAATTTATGCAACTAAAATTATCAAAGTATTTTCTGTTCAAAAATGAAAAGCAGAAATAATTATCATAAAGAATTTTTTGTTAGAAACTTTAGTAGCAAAAAGAATTGTCATAAAGATTTTTTTGATAGAAACTAAAATAACAAAATCTGTTTTGCAATATAATGATAAAATGCAGTAATATTAAATAGCAGGAAAAAGAATCACTCCAAATATATTTTTAGTTGCATAAAGATTATAATTATTCAAATTTGGAAACTAATGGAGTAACAGAAAGATTATAATTATTATGAGCTAAAAGAAAAAAGAATAAAAAATAAAGCAAAATCAAAAGAAATAAATAATTCAAACAAAAAAAATAAAAAAAAGTGCCACCTAAAGGGCCACCACGGCCTGAATACGACTAGAAACCCAACCATGGGCCAGGATTCAGGCCCGCAATAGGCCCAATAGGCCCAAGCACATATAGTGCGTTTAGGCCCGTAAGCCTGCATTTGAGAGGAGCTCGAGAGGGCAGTGGACTGGGGCTTATAAACCACTCTCGAGCTCCCTCGGCTAGCGAGGTGGGACTAAACTTTTCTGCCGCGATGCGGGCAGCACAAGGTCTTTAGTCCCGGTTGGTGGCACAAACTGGTACCAATGCCCACCCTTTAGTCACGGTTGGTGCCACCAACCGGGACCAAAGGCCTCTGCTTCCCGCCCTTTGGGCTGCTAAAAAGAGGCCGTTGGTCCCGGTTGGTGGCACCAACCGGGAATAAAGGGGGGCATTGGTCCCGGTTGGTGCCACGAACCGGGACCAATGCTCTGCCTATATAAGCAGCACTCGTGAAAATTTGGTTCAGTTTGTTCTTCCCCCGCCCAATGCCGCCAGGCTGCCCATCTCCACCTCGTCGTCGCCGTCATCGCCCTGCGCCGTCCAACGCCGCCCCAACGCCGTCGCCACCCCCGCCCCGTGCCCCGTGCCCCATGACGCCGGCGGCCCCTGCTCGTCGCCGCCCCGCCCCGCGCCGCACCTCACCATCGACCGTCGCCGTGCCACCCCTCATGCACCGTCATCATCGCCGTCCCCTTCCTGTCGCCCTCGTCGCGCCCCTCACACCGTCGCCATCCCGTGAGCGAAAAGTTTGCTAATTTAATTTGATGTAGTAGTTAATTTAGATGTGTAGTATAATTTAGATGTGTAGTTAATTGAGTTAGATTTTGTTAGATTTTTTTGTTAGATTTTTTGGTAGTTCATAGATTTTTTTGTTAGATGTGTAGTAATTTAGATGTGTAGTTCATAGATTTTTCTGTTAGATTTTTTTTCATATTGTGTAGTTTGTTCATATTGTGTCAGATTTTTTTTCTGTTAATAGATTTTTTTTGGTGATATTATTGTTGAATATGCATGTTTGTATGTTCATATATATGCAAAGATCGAATATGTCAATTTTTTATGATTTTTTTCTATTCATAGAATTTTTATGATTTTTTCTGTTGTAATTTTGTTCATAGAATTTTAATGATTTTTTTGTTCATAGAATTTTCTTTGTCAATTTATGTATATGTTCATATTGTGTATGTATAGGAAATTGTGCATGATCAAAGTCATTTATGAATATGTTCATATTTAGAATAGTGGAAAAAGGAAAATAAGAAGAGAAAGTGTTTAATATAATTAGTTAGAAAAATAATAGAACTATAGCTAAACTAGTTTATTTTTAGTAAGTACTACTTTATTTTGTTTATATTAAGTGATTAATATATAGTTGAACTAGCTAGTTGATTTAATAAACTACTTTATTTTACTATATATAGAAGTAGTTTATTTTTAGTAAGCACGAAGATATTTATTTATAGTAAGTGCTTAGTAGTTCAACTAGTTGATTTAATTAATAAAACTACTTTATTTTACTATATATAGAAGTAGTTCCCGCTCGACGTCGATGATGCCTATCCCGCATCCTCATCGTCGACTCAGCGGTGGAGGCCTGCTTGATCGGGGCCATGTCCGGGACTGGGCTCCGTCGGGCTGGTATTGGCAGGTGCTACCTTCCGGGGGATGTAGGTTGGTGAGGAGCCAGCCCGTTGTTGACCCGATCCTTATTTGGTGGCGGTCGCGTGGGCCAGTGACGGTGCCGAGGCTTCTGGACACCGCGGAGGTGGTACGTCACCGTGTCAGCGAGGAGGACGAGCACGTCTGTCGCTACATGGTTGCGTTGGGGGGCAGGTTCGACAATACCTGGCAGGTTCTTCAGGGATCTCACTGGAGCTATGATTCTGTGATGGTTCCTTATCTTTGGGTGTCCACCGCCCGCGACGATACCCGTCAGGCGCTACGGTTCTAGCTGTATTGGCAGTGCTATATGTATGATAGTATTCAAGGAGTATTAGTGATAATATTCGACGATGTACGGACACAAGAGATGATGTACTTTTGGTTATAATTGAATGCATGCTAATTTGAATACTACTTTATTTTACGATTTGGTTTTGCATATTGAATGCTCATATTGGAAAAGTACTCCTACTTTGAATGCTAAAATCGAAGAGCACTCTATGCAGAAATCTAGGAGCCCCCTCCATCATCCACGCCGTCGTGGGGGTAGCTTCTCCTTCATTCCCGTGTGCTAGACAATTTGGTGTAATAATGCACTCGGGAATGAAAGGAGGAGCTAGCACCATCGATAGTCAACCCATGATTAATAATAATGATCTAATTTAGGTCTTTTAGTACATATATTTAATTGCACAAGTTTAATATTTGAATTATGAACATAGGCCGGAAATGTCGTACTCGAACGATGAAAACCGCCCGGGGGAGTGCGACTAGTGCCACGACGACCGAGGTATGTGCGACAGGTTCCTTGAGCTGGACGAAGATCGGCACTTCAGCATTAAGCTCGAGGAGACCTTCGATGTTCATATGGTACGCAACGACGACAATAGTTTTTTTCCATAATTAAGCATGCCTTCAACTATTTTAATGTGTATTTTTCATATTTTCCAATTCGACTAGCTTATCCCATGCTATGCAAGATGCTATGTCTTGGAGAGGATGGGTTTTGAAGACCATGAAAGTATGGAAACCAAAAAAATTCACCTAAGGACCCATCATGGTGTGGATTTTGAAGTAAAGTTGTACAATGCTAAGAGTGTAACCCATTTTGGTTGCAAAAATTGGGAAGCACTTTGCAAGATGTATGGTTTTGATGAGGGTATGCTTGTCACCATGGATCTTGGTGATCCTACAATCGAGCAAGACAATATGGACATTTGGGTCCTTGTGGATACACTTCCAATTCTTCCCCCATGTGAGCTTCTCAAACATAGTTATTAAGTAATTTATATTGTTTATTTCAAAATAGTTGACAGCTTATTTCCATTGACAGCTTATTTTCATTCTTCAAATAATGTGCGGAAGATGGTAGACAAAACTCACTACACCGATGGCTCCGAATTAACTTATAAGGAGAAAAATCATCTGATCGCATTTTGTACTGATCTTGAGAATTACAATGTCTACAATCGAACTCCTCAACATTATGGTCAATATGTGTCACTAGTGCACGTGTTGAACTATGGTAACTACCATGGAGATACCCTGGTAAGATTTTTTACTATTACGACATCCGTGCATCTTTTTGCATACTTCTAAAACTAGTACATCATTGCTAACTACGAAGTTATTACTATGTTTTTCAATAGATAATCCTGAATGATTGTGTGCCTCATCTGATGTATACGCATGGTCGCCTTGATGTTTTGAACATACAACCAGGTCGTCCTACGAATCTCAACTGTCCATAGAGGATTTCTAAAAGAAGTGGAGACATGACAATCAAAGAATGGAAAAAATGTATGGACAGTCGTAAGGAGCTTCTTGGAAGAAAAAGGAAGCGAAGCGCAAGAATTGGAGACAGGATGATCTCCATTCTTCATAATGGAGAGTCAGGGTCTATATTGTTTTATGCTAGTTTATCTTAAGTGTGTTTAGGTCCTACCTGATACTGATGATTATGTGCTAAGAACAATTATGTAGGGTTGGGTTCGATGACTATGAGTATGATGATCGTATGACTTGTTATTAATAACGAGTAGAAGTTGTATGATGATGCATGATTAGTAGGACTTGTTATTATATATGATAATGTATGATGCGAGCATGACGAAGAGTAATATATCAGCAGGTGAAATGAACATAGCAGTAGCGTTGGTAAACCAAGCACGAAGATATAAGAGAGGGCACTTCTCTCTATTAGCTAGCTAATAACAACCTAAATTAACCCCCAAACCCCCTAAACCAGCCACTTTAATAAAACTCAGCTCCAGCCAGTTGCTGATGCGTGGATGCCTTTTGGTCACGGTTTATGTCACCAACCGGGACCAAAGGCCCCCCTGCCTAGGCTGCCCGTAGCGGCCACATGGAGTCCCATCTGTCCTGGTTTGTGTAAGAACCGGGACTAAAGGGGGAGGCATTAGTAACGACCTATTAGTCCCGGTTCAAGAACCGGGACTAAAGGCCCTTACGAACTGGGACAAATGCCATGTTTTCTACTAGTGGGTCATTGTTGCAATTAATAGGAAGTAATAAACAAAGAGAGGTTCCACATATAAATATACTATCCTGGACGTCTTTTCTGATTGTGAGCACTCATTAAAATATTATATGATAATAAGTTAATGTTGGACAAGGAAGATAACATAATGGGTTATGTTTTCTTATATCCAAATAGAAGTTATATTGTCATGGATCCTCCAACATATTGAGCTTGCTTTTCCCTCTTATGCTAGCCAAATTCTTTGCACGAAGTAGAGATACTACTTGTGCTTCCAAACATCCCTTAAACCAGTTTTGCCATGAGAGTCCATCATACCTATCTATGGATTGAGTAAGATCCTTCAATTAAGTTGTCATCGGCGCAAGCAATAAAAATTGCTCTCTAAATACGTATGGTTTATTAGTGTGAATAAAATAAACTTTATATGAACTTGTGATATGGAAGAAATAAAAGCGAAGGACCGCATTTTAAAGTTCTTTATCAAAGCGGTAATATAAAGTGACGTTCTTTTGCATTAAGATTTTGTGCATCCAACCATAAAAGCGCATGACAACCTCTGCTTCCCTCTGTGAAAGGCCTATCTTTTTCTTTTATCTTCCACCCTTATACAAGAGTCATGGTGATCTTCACCTTTCCTATTTACACTTTTTTCCTTTTGGCAAGCACTATGTGTTGGAGAAAGATCCAGATATATATATAACCACTCGGATGTAGGTTATCATAAAGTATTATTGTTGACATTACCCTTAAGGTAAAAGGTTAGGAGGTGAAACTATAAGCCCCTATCTTTCTCTGTGTCAGTCCGAGGCTTTGAACCCATAAGTATCACGTGTTAGCAATTATGAAAGACTAAATGATAGTTGAGTATGGGGACTTGCTGAAAAGCTTTAAATTGACTCTTTCCGATGTTATGATAAATTGCAATTGCTTCAATGACTGAGATCATAGTTTGTTAGTTTTTGAATGAAGTTTTTGAATCATACTTTACCTTGTGAATGAATTGTTACTTCAGCATAAGAAATTATATGACAATATATGTTGTTGTTCTAAAGATGATCATGATGCCCTCACATCCGTATTTTATTTTATCGACGCCTCTATCTCTAAACATGTGGACATATTTTTCAATTTTGGCTTTCGCTTGAGGACAAGCGAGGTCTAAGCTTGGGGGAGTTGATACGTCCATTTTGCATCATGCTTTTATATCAATATTTATTGCATTATGGGCTATTGTTACACATTATAGTATAATACTTATGCCTTTTCTCTCTTTTTTTACAAGGTTTACATGAAGAGGGAGAATGCCAGCAGCTGGAATTCTAGGCTGGAAAAGGAGAAAATATTAGACCTATTCTGCACGGCTTCAAAAGTCCTGAAACTTTAGGGAGAGTCATTTTGGAATTAATAAAAAATGTTGGGCGAAGAAAGCACCAGAGGGGGGTCACCAGCCATCCACAAGGGTGGGGGGCGCCCTACCCCTGGGCGTGCCCCTACCTTGTGGGCCCCCCCTACAAAAAGGATTAACCCAGGCATGTCAAAAGGCAATTTATGATGAGATTTTTCAGAGTCCATCAGCCACACATTGGTTTATATGCAGATTCATTGATGAGCTGAATATGAAGCAGACGAAAATTTCCGGAACCACTGGGTTGCTGGGCAGAACAAGGGTGAGACCGAAGACACCCCCACCAGGATATATGAAAATACATGTGGATGAGGCCACTGCAAGAAATCAGGTGAGGGGTGCGGCAGCTGTTTGTCGCTATGGAGAAGGAAATTATATGGGAAGCTCCTCCTTGGTAATATATGGCATAAATGATGCGACGACACTAGAAGCTATTGCATGTCTGGAGGCTTTATCTCTAGCGGAAGATCTCATGCTCCAAAATTTGGTTGTAGCCTCATATTCGAAACAGATTGTCAAGACATAAAGAAAGGAAGTCAGGGAGCACATGAGAACATTAGGAGATTAATAATAGGTCTCAATTGTTTAATTGTATGTTTTCCTTTGAAGGCCGAACTGCTAATAGAGACACTGATAGGTTAGCCAAGTTTTTGCATTCTTTTGATCAGGGGCGACATGTGTGGTTGGTCAAACCCTATGATTCATTTTATATCCCACATCATGTGGATTTTGAGCAATATAACTTGGTTATACCCCTAAAAAATCCAACCTTTTTCGTGACAAATAATGTTCCTCGAGGATGGCAAGTGTTGGCGAAAATGATAAATCTGACTCAATCTATTCTTTTATCAGAAAATTGTCATGGTTGCAAACTAATTTTTTTACCATCGCGTCAATATAAATTGTCATGAAAAATGTCAAATTTAACATGTTTAAAAAATTGTCATCAGCTTTTTTGTGTAGCCCTTTTTATCAAGTTTTTTTAGACAAGCCCTTCTTACCAAGTGTATTTAAAACTCAGAATGCTTCAGGCTTTTGGGTAGACTTATTTAAAGCCAAATATTTCCCGAATGACACTTTCTTTGAGTCCTCAAAGCATGGATCGACCTTTTGGAATAGGATCCAAGCGGTCAAACCAGTTTTTGCGTTAGGGGCCCAATTGCATGTTCATAACGGGAAATTCACACGTTTCTAGCTGGACTCGTGGATGGGCACCGAGCCTCTCTGGATGGAATTACAGTCCCTCTACGAACTCACTACTGACACTGGCATTTAGGCCCAGTTCTTTTTCCACAATCTGGAGATTTTCCCAGAATCCGACCCTTACCCAGCTTCTCCCAGAATCTTTGAACCCCATTTGTTTTACAATCCTATCTAATTAGACCCTAACTAGATAGGATTGTAAAACAAATGGGGCTCAAAGATTCTGGGAGAAGCTGGGTAGGGGTCGGATTCTGGGAGAATCCCTAGATTCTGGCAAAAGAACTTGGCCTTAGGTGGGCGATGCATTGGGTGCAATGCTTTCGTTTGTTTACTTCAAAAGTGCAATCTCACCGGCTTAAGGGATCACCTCGTCATGAAGAATTCCCGACTGTATTGACAAGGTCAGCTCGGCTTCAGTATGGGGGCAACGACAACAACGCGTCGACAACTTGTTCTAGCGACATTAATGGTCGTTTGGTGGTTCAGGGGCCTTGACATATTTTTTGTTATATTTTGGATGATTTATGCTTCTGGTGAATCATTATAATAGATCGGATTCATTGTCGCAAGAAAATATATAAAAGAAAGGTTTAAAAACTTGTGAAGAAGGATTTAAGATGATATTTCTTATCTTAATTTGTTAAGTATGTATATTTTATTTTACGCTCACGTACAAACATTCGTGAGAGTTCTGCTAACATCTATGAAAACAAGCTACCGCAAGGCGTTTAGGTCCTTGATATACTAGCTTGACCATGAATATCAGTAGGATGAACTGATCTAGAAAGGATGCACTCACTTTTTTTTGAAAAGGAGGGTCACCTTGGCCTCTACATCAAAATGATGCATGCATCCATATTATTAAGCAACATGTCCAAAAGGTTTGCGGTTTGGTACAAGCTCACAAGGAGCGAAAATAAAATGAAGATAAAAGTTGCCACAACCGGCGAAAGCATATCAAGATGACTAAACACCTAGCCTATCCAGAAACAAGAGTCCAAGCAGGAACCCGACTCCTTAGCGATTTGGGATTCCTGGCCGTCGGATCATTCTAGTTGATGCAATATGGGCCATCGGATCAAGCCCTAGGACGACCTCACCTGTTGGATGGAGGTGGTGCTCCTGTAGCACTGAATAGTTTCACCCCGGTCGTGCCACCACGCATAAATAGTCTGCCTCATCGGGGGCATTTTTGTCATTTTGCATACGGGGCTATAAATTGATGGCTCCCGTGGAGATAACTCTAGCCACCTTACTCCTGCACTCATGCAGCTCCTCGCCTCTTCCTCCCATCCCCACCTCCCGCCCACTAGCTCGATCTGTCATTGCCGCCTCGGTCACCGGCTGATTCCAGTTGCTCCGGTTAGCTCCGGCGCCGCCCAACACATGCACGACTGCTCCTCAACAAGCTCTACCACCTTCATCGCGTCGATCTACTTTTCCTCACCTCCTATGATCGCCCGCTTCGATTCTCCCCACTAGAGTTTCGGTGGTGGAGGTGGACCTCGCCTCCGGCGGCCGCCTGCTCATTGCCCCGGTCATCTCCGCCCCTATCAAGGTTGCCCCTCGGAGCTGCTCCTGATCCACCGAGGGAGGCAAGGACCACCGGCAGATCGAGTCCCCGGCATTTTCCTCTGTGAGCTAGGGAGGGCATGTGTTTCTGTCATGCCCAATATGCGATACTATCCTAAAGAGACTCGAAGGTCCCAGCAAGGATAGAATCGCATATTGAAACGCTTTTGCAAGGTGGATATCATTACATCAACATTACATAATAGATGGGGATACATACAAAAGGCATACAATGCCACACGAATACAACATCATCATACATAAGATCAACATCCGACTACGGATGAAACACAAACAGAAGCTCAAACGACATCCACCCAGCTAGCCCAGGCTGCCGACCTAGAACCTATCCCCTGATCGAAGAAGAAGCAGAAGAAGAACTCCAATACAAGTAAACATCGCGCTCGCGTCAAGATCATCGCATAACCTGTACCTGCAACTGGTGTTGTAGTAATCTGTGAGCCACGAGGACTCAGCAATCCCATTACCATGGGTATCAAGACTAGCAAAGCTTAATAGGAAAGGAAGGGGTAAAGTGGTGAGGCTGCAGCAGCGACTAAGCATATATGGTGGCTACCATATGCAAATAAGAGTGAGAAGAGAGCAAAAGGAACGGTCGTGAAGCTAGCAATGATCAAGAAGTGATCCTGAACTCCTACTTACGTCAAACATAACACAGAAACCGTGTTCACTTCCTGGGCTCCGCCGAGAAGAGACCATCACGGCTACACACGCGGTTGATGCGTTTGAATTCGGATCTGGTGTCAAGTTATCTACAACCAGACATTAACAAATTCCCATCTGCCCATAACCGCAGGCACGGCTTTCGAAAGATTATACCCTGCAGGGGTGTCCCAACTTAGCCCATGATAAGCTCTCGCGATCAACGAAGGATATACCTTCTCCCAGGAAGACCCGATCAGACTCGGAATCCCGGTTTACAAGACATTTCGACAATGGTAAAACAAGACCAGCAAAGCCTCCCGCTGTGCCGACAAATCCCGATAGGAGCTACACATATCTCGTTCTCAGGGCACACCGGATGAGCCAGACGTCGGGTTGGCATAAACCCTGGTTGCCCAGGGGGAGCCGGACATCGCTCGGTTTGGACCAACACTTAGACAAGCATTGGCCCGGGGGGGCTAAAATAAAGATGACCCTTGGGTTGGCCGATCCAAGGGAAAGGTATAGGTGGTGGTGAGGCAAATGGTAAAACCAAGTTTGGGCCTTGCTGGAGGAGTTTTATTCAAAGCGAACTGTCAAGGGGGTCCCATAAATCACCCGACCGCGTAAGGAACGCAAAATCCGGGAACATAACACCGGTATGACGGAAACTAGGGCGGCAAGAGTGGAACAAAACACCAGGCAAAAGGCCAAGTCTTCCACCCTTTACCAAGTATATAGATGCATTAATAATATAAGAGATATTGTGATATCCCAACAAAAATCCTGTCCACCATGGAGAAATCTTCAACTTCACCTGCAACTAGCAACGCTATAAGAGGGCTGAGCAAAAGCGGTAACATAGGCAAACAACGGTTTGCATAGGAAAGGTGTCAAAGGTTAGAGGTTCATGGCAATATGGGAGGCTTGATAAACAGGTGATAGGTAGCGCAGCATAGCGATAGAACGAAACAACTAGCATATCAATGATAGTAGTGAGATTCAGGGTAGCGGTCATCTTGCCTGAAATCCCGCAAGGAAGAAGAACGAGTCCATGAAGAAGACGAACGGATGAAGCCACGAAGACGAACCAAGCGTAGCCGAACGAATCCTCACGATCGCAACGAAACAGGAACTATCGAAAAGAAGCACACAACATAGTAAACACACCACACATGAACAAGGCATGATGCACAACCAAGCATGATGCATGACAAAGCTACATGAAGCTACTCATGGCAAGAGATGATGCAAGCAAGAACAACACATCAAAGCAAGTTTAAATGAGGCCGGGAACAACATATAACAATTCCGGTAAGTCCTCATATGCAAATTTCGAAAATGGTCCAGATCTGAATAAACCTTATGTTCAAGTTGTTAAACAGCAAGTTAAGATGCACCAAGATGATCTACATGAGATTCTAGTCAAGTTACATATAAAGTTCATTAGATTTGGGGCTACGGCCTAGAAGATATAAGCAAAACAAGTTAAACATGGCATTGATGCAAAATGCACACAAACATCAAGCAAACACCTCAAAACATGGATGCAACATGATAATATGAAACTACATTCAAAAACAAGCAAGTTTCATATAGGGCACACTCAAAACGGAGCAACGGTTCAACACACACACATGAAACAAGTTATAGCAACAATCTGTCCAAAACAGCAACTAGGCATATTGCGAGCACCAAAACAACATGCTACAGGACCTCAACAAGAAAACAAAAGGCATGGGCATGATGTACAGGTAAAGCATAACAAAACATGAACACTGAGCTATCTCTAGAAATCACTAGAACATGCTCAAACACACGTGGTAAGATTGCAAACAATAACAATTCAGACTTTGCAGAAAATAACATCAGGTTGCAATGTTTAAAGCTATCAAACAACATGTTACAGGAACTTATCATGGCAAACAAAGGCATGGCATGAACCTACTAAATGCATAGATCAATTGTCCTTTACTGACCATGAGCCAAAAAGGATCAGAAGAAATGATGGCACCCATGTAAACATAGCTAGTTATATTACAGATTCAAACATGGCAGAAACAGAATTATGAAGGCATGTAGATGAGCTTGTGCAACTCACTATAGAGCAAAACATGGCATGGCAAGGCACCCAACAGTAATAAGGCATGTTTAAGAAGCTAGGCATGGCAAGAGCAAGGTCATACGGTGCATGGAACACTAGCAACAATCATGGCAACAACTGAACTTAATGTTAACAGGCTGACAGCAACATTATTAAGCAACTTTGGAGCAAGATTACAACAAGCTACAGCAAGCTATAAATGCAACCAGGGGCATGGATGGTTATAGGATGACATGTAGAACAAAACATATTTAGTGATCATCTCCAGATTATGCATAAAATGACTAGTAGAAGGAGGTTTATATAGCATCACGAGATAACAGATTCAGCCTAGCAAAACAGCAACATCAAGTACACTACTTAACAAGCTTGATTCACTCGCCACAAGTCATTGCATGACAACATAAGCATAGCATCATCAAGAAGACATGTTTGTGAAACAAACCAAGGCAAGAACAGGTCCATAGCATGCAAGGATCAACTAAAACAACCTTGGCAAAATTGAATAACATGTAAACAATCTGCCAGGAAACATTTTGAAGCAAAAGTAGAGCAACCAAATGACATGCTAGACTACTCCATAATTGCAAACATGGGCATGAATGGATAGACAAAAACCATATGTTCCAAACACCCTTACTGAAGTATCTCAAAATATGCATGGATCTCTCTGTAGCATCAAGTTTACATGGAATCAAAATAACAGCAGAACAGGGACTAAAATCAGCAATATCACGAAGCCTAGTTTGCATGCTTGTTCTAGTCACCACATTGATCACAAAAATACATGGTAAGCACCTCTGTAAATAAGACATGGCATAGTTCAAAACACATGTAGACATCAACCTCATAGGATGCACACATCAATCATGGAAAAATGACAAATGAGCAAGTTATAACAGTTTCAGCAGATTAACATCATGAAGCACTCTTGCAACGATGATTCAGGCATTAAGATGACCTCAAATGAACATGATGCAATGGAACTAAATGATGTACTCGTTGAGATGAACAATTTGACATATCACACGCCCAAACGGAGCTACGGATGCAGAGATACAATGCGATGAACATGGCATGATTATGTCACAGATCTGGGGACTTAGCAGAATTCACAGCGAGCGTCGGATAGTTAAAACGTGCACGGGCAGGTTTTAACAGGGGCTCACCCATTGGGCCTGGCCCAGCTGAGGAGAGGGAGGCCGGTGGGGGAGTCGGGCTGAACCGGGCTGGGCCTTGCTGGACTGTGGCTTGCGGGCCCACGTGGCCCATGCGGGCGAGCAGGCGCGCCGGGAGGCGAGGATGAGCGGCGGCGGCGCCGGTCGGCAGGGCACCACGAGGAGGCCGGGGCAGGATGGCGCGGGGCGAATCCGGCTGCCTGGCCACCGGATCTGGCCGGAGCGAGGCCGGACGGCGGCGAGGGCACCGGAGGTCGAGGCGGCGGAG